>NC_139017.1:10142013-10604513 GCF_964374135.1 Grampus griseus | reverse complement strand
CCCCTATATTTGTAGCAGCACTATTCACAATAGCCAAGACACGGAAACTATCTAAATGTCCATCAACAGGTAAATGGTTAAAGATGTGATATATATACACACACACACAGAAACACAATGGAATACAACTCAGCCATAGAAAGGAATGAAATAATGCCATTTTCAGTTAGATGTATGGACCTAGAGATTATCATACTAAGCAAAATAAGTTAGAATGAGAAAGACAAATACCATATGATATCACTTATATGTGGAATCTAAAATGTGACGCAAATGAACTTATCTGTGAAACAGAAACAGACTCACAGACATAGAGAACAGACTTGTGGTTGCCAAGGGGGAGGGGGTGGGAGCGGGATGGAGTGGGAGTTTGGGGTTATCAGATGCGAACTGTTACATACAGAATGGATAAACAACAAGGTCCCCTATAATCCCCTGTATAGCACAGGGAATTATATTCAATATTCCTTAATAAACCATAATGAAAAAGAACATTTAAAAAAAAGAATGTAGGGGGCTTTCCTGGTGGCGCAGTGGTTGAGAGTCTACCTGCCGATGCAGGGGACACGGGTTCGTGCCCCAGTCCGGGAGGATCCCACATGCCGCGGAATGGCTGGGCCTGTGAGCCATGGCCGCTGAGCCTGCGTGTCCGGAGCCTGTGCTCCGCAACGGGAGAGGCCACAGCAGTGAGAGGCCCGCGTACCGCAAAAATAAATAAATAAATAAAAATAAAAAAAGAATGCATATATATGTATAACTGCATCACTTTGCCGTACATCAAAAATTAACACAACATTGTAAATCAACTATGCTTCAATAAAAAGATAAATAAAAATTAAAAAAAATAGTCTTACTCCATTTCCTGTTAATAATCTGTGAGTTTGAGCAAATGGTTTAGTTATTATAGTCCTTCATTTCCTTTCTTATTGAATAAAAAGAATAGGGTTATTTTAAGTTTAAGGCTTTTCCCAATGCTGAGATATGGAATATATGGCCTTATTTTAGAGAGAAGTGTAAGAGAAAATTATTTTTTCCTATGTACAGTTACTACTAAATGACATGTCATGAGTGACATACAATGAATGAATGACATAATGAAACTCAACAGAATGTACCAGTTTCTACAAGAGTTTTTGTAAATATCATTTTATATTTACCAAAACACAGCCTTCCAGACAATTTGAGAATTTCTTCCCCCTTAATAACTTAATAACATGTTGAGTTTGGAAAAGTAATTCATTCATTTAATCAGTAAGAAAATGAAAATTGTTTTTCATTATTAGGGATAAAAAGAATAGGAGAAAACCCAATCCGTGATGAACTGTTTTATTTGTTTAAGAGGAAAGATACAGAAACCACCACAACAACGACAATTAAGAGTTCCATAAAGCTGTAAATCACGCGGCACACATGGCTACAAGTTATTTAATAATGCATATTGATTTACTAATGTGCACACACACACACAGAGCTGGCACATTTAAATATATCAAGAAATAAAAACAAAAAACTTGAATCTACAGATTTTAAACTTGCTTGATGAATGCTCTCCTAAAGGCTTACATAATACCTTGAAAGTTTTTACATGTAACACTGTCTTTAGTGCTTCTTGCTTCAAGCTCAAAGAATTTCTGTAAGATTCCTATTATACAGTGAAGTAGTTGTTCACAATTGAGCATATTTTCTTGGTTCATTTTAAATGACTCATATCACCAAGAGATGTGTAATTTATTTAAAGTAGGTTTCAAACTTTCATCTGAAGAGTTGAATCATTACTTTTGCTCCTTTGTGGCAGTCATCTCTAAAATGGAAAATATGTGTATCTGAGGCATCAAGCTTGTCAACAGAAACAAGACTTCCAGCTCTTAAACTGTTCCAGTTCACTGACTGAATCCATGGACTAAAAACAATCTGAGCATAGGTCAAGAGTACTGCTGGCAATTTTATGGCACGTTCCACCACTGTGCTTACTCAATAGTAATGTCTAGAAGAGATGGCCAGAGCTCACTTGATAGAAAGCTCATGGTGAAGAAAATGAGAGGTTTCATGTAGCTGAGAGTAGATTAGGTATGTGTCAATCTCTCTGCTGGCACAAATAATTTCCATGTAGTGGATAATCTACTAACTACCTCAGAAAACGTGAGTTTTCAGAATAGCAGCAGGGATTTAAGTACGATATGACCATGGGTATCACAAAGAGAAATTGAAAAGCAATCTTTTATAGTACATCATAATGCTTTTCTGAGTAACTCCATAGGAAAGTGGAAAATCTGAATTCATATAAGTGTACATACCTCATAACAATTATGACGGGGACCTTTTGCTTTGCTTTATGTTTTGCTTAGACTTATCTGACATAATTATATCTTCTCCAAAGTAATAGATATAAGCACTTTGTATTGCATACATTTCAAAAGGATTTATTGGCTTAAGAGCTTTTTCCTTCTCTACTATAATTGTCACAGTTTTGAAGGATTAAAATTAGCAGTGATCACATTGGATTTCATATCTTTCAGAGTGACTTAATCCATACAGCCTCAGATCTCAATTCATAAAACTTGGCTTTTTATTACCTCCTCTATTTGCAAGCACTGTCAACTTGGGCAAGTAAAGGAAACTCTCAGTCTTGCTTATTTATCTGTAAAATGTGGACACATATATCCATTGTAATAGCTTTGTTGTTTTCGATGAAAAATCTCAAACGAAGAAAATGTCTTTGTAAATAGTCAAATGCAGGATATAAGAATGTATAGAAATGTAGGATATGAGGCTATAACATCTGTTACCCAATTTATTTCCAATTGACTGAAGTAATTTCGCTGGCTAGGAGATGTCTTTCACTACTCCATAACCATCCCTCCCAGTTCTGCCCAGTCAAGAAAACCGAATTTAAAGAAAAACTTTTATTCAGTCAAGAGTAGGTAAATACTCCTTGCCAGAAGCTGTAAATAAACTCCCAAATTATATAGAAGAAATATTTGTATTATCAGCAGCAGTGTCCTCATCATTAACTCCGATAATAAAGAAAGAAGTTTACAATTTTGGATGCCTATGAAACATAATTTTTAATTTGGTCAATCAAGGTATATATTTTTACAAGATTCTCTTCCTTTCTGACATTTAAAGTTACTGAATGGAAGAAGAAGAACAACAAATAAAACAGGATACTATGCTCTATTTAAATAAAACTAATTTATGAGAAAATATAATAGAGATATTTCTGCCCTAAACTATTACATGGATATTTGTTATTTTTTTCCTTTAAAGGAAAAGAATGAGTAAGATATTAGCATAAAATGAAAATGTCCTTCTTTAAGATAAGCTGATATGTCCCAAAAGGTCCCTGAGGACAGAGGCTATAAACTTTTACTTCTTTATGACATCTTCAGAGATGAAATATTTCCTGTCTTGCAGTAGAATTAATAAATGAAACAATGCTAAATACAATTAAGCAAACATGAAAAGCAAAGTGAGCCACTTAATGTATTTTAATTTTCTTATGATCTTGCATTATAAGACATACAGTGATGACCTGGCAGGAACCAGGAATTTGTCCTGTTATCATAACTTCTTATCTAGCACAATGCCTGCCTCTTATTGTGTTAAAATATGAGTCTTATTTTGGTACATTTAAAAAACTGGATATAGCCATAGACCTCAATTCTTCATCCAGATTCCCTACTAGTACATTTTATGGCAGCATAAATTTTTCTAACTATGTCAACCATGATAAATCTGTCTGGGTCAATTATAGCAATTATGTGCTCTTAAACATTTTCTAGCACTTCAATGTCAGTGATGATCTGATCAATACTTGTCTCCACACTAAACTCTATGCTTCATGATGGTAGCACAATTTTTCTCACAATTTTATTCGCAGCATCTCTAGAGAATCTGACAGTATGAGAACATCAGTAAATATCTGATGAGTGACTCAATGATTGACTTAAAAAATGAATGAGTTAACTTATTACAAAGTGCAAACAGAGTTTTCCAACAAATATCAACAGAAAAAACAAATGTGATCTCCTTTTCAATAGGAATAAAACAGTAGATGCACTTCTTTTGGAATAGACTAAGGAACAAATATTGTCTAGCCCAACATGGTTTGTTGAGGAAAGAGACTAGTTGCAAAATAGCAGCTCAAGGCACTTCTGTGTCACTACATTTGCCCTGACAGAAGGTGTTGAGATGTTTACTTCAGTCTCCGCTATTTCAGGCAGTCTGTCCTTGGCCTCCGAAAGAAAGGTTGCTTCCAGAAGAGGAGAGGTGTAAGTTAAATATCTTTAAATGTTGTCTGCCACTATCATTACCAGTCCTAGGAATAATAATTCTCTTTTTCTTGGCAGGTGAGTTTTTTTCTCTTCTTTACATTAAAGGATGATAACATTTATTTGCGATTGTAAATGAATGCTTTAAGTTGATATCTTTTTTTCTTCATCTGAAAAAAAGTGAGCTTTTCTATAGTGCATCAATATCTACTGCTCTGAAACTATCCACACTGAAGGCACAAGAAAGTCACGGTGAGCTATGAATGATGACCACCTGCAAAGAAATGATAAGACTGTACCTTTTCTCTCTTTTCTTGGCAGGATCACTTTGCTGTGTTCTGACTTATGCTGAGTAATTGGAGTCAAATAGACAACCAGCTAATTTCCCTTTTCTCTGTCTTCTGGATGTAATATCCTCACATGCTTCACAAGGAAATGTAACAATGTGTCTGTCATTTAAAATGAATCACCGACTGGTCAATAAAAATAGTACAAGAGAAATATGGAATTAATTTCAGAATGATACAGGTTCCTATATCCATCCAAACTTAAACTTTCCTAAGATCATTTTGGACTTAGTTCATTAGTTTTAATGGATAGAAGGCAAACAGAAGAGCCAATTTGCTGCCATCATGGAGCTTAATTTGAGTGGGTGGAGATGAACAATAAACTAGTAATCAAGAAGTAAAAAAGATCATTTCCATTTGGGTCACAATCTGTAAAAGAAATAAAAATTGTGATGCAATAATGTTTAACTAAGGAATGGGGAGTTGCTACCTAAAATAAAAGATTAAAGTTAGTGAAAGTTTGGCATGATAGAAGAACAGAAGGGAGGCTAGAATAGCTGATGTAGACTGTGGGGAAGGGAGAATTACAGCACATGGTGATGAAGAGGTAGGCAGGAGCTGGACCAAATTGAACTGTACAGTCCAGTGCATGTTAAACTTTAAAAGGCTGTAAGCAGGGAAAGGCTATGATCCAAACTATGATTTGTGATTGCTCTGTGGGGAAATAATTTTAGGTGAACAAGACTGCAAGTAGGAGACAAGAGGCCATTGCATTAAAAGAGTAGAGTTGACAGGGACAAGAGCTAGGGAAACAGTAGTCAAAATGGAGAAAAGTTGAGATGCATGTTCAAGGTGGTACCAATAGGGGAATGAGGTAAGTAGGAACCAAGGTATTGGCTTGAGCTCTGGGGTGTGTAGCATTTCCATTCATTGAGAAGGAGATACTGCAGAGGGACAGTTTCTGATCAATTTTTAGGGGTTGAAAATCGTGTTTCATCATGACCATTTAGCATGCAAGCAGAGATATTTATTTTGTATTTAAATGCACCAGGCAGGATGAGGGCAGTGTCAAAGATACAAACTTTTAAAAAGTTTAGATATATTTTCTACCATAAGACTGGTTGAGATTACCCTGGGAGAAGGCCTGGGTTGAGAAGAAGAAACAAGGATTAAAAACTTGAGATTTTCGGGGCTTCCCTGGTGGCGCAGTGGTTGAGAGTCCACCTGCCGATGCAGGGGATGTGGGTTCATGCCCCGGTCTGGGAAGATCCCACATGCTGCGGAGCGGTTGGGCCCATGAGCCATGGCCACTGAGCCTGCATGTCCGGAGCCTGTGCTCCGCAACGGGAGAGGCCACAACAGTGAGAGGTCCACGTACCGCAAAAAAAAAAAAAAAACTTGAGATTTTAAAATTTTCATTTCAAACTTATGAAATGTTGCAAATAAAGTACAATTTATAAGGTATAATTCCTTCCTCCATGTTCTGACTCATTTTATCCTGCCTTCGTTAGCTTCCTTTTATCTGAAGAACTTACTTTGACATTTTTGCAAAGGCAGGTCTACTGGCAACAAATTCTCTGAGTTTTTCTTTCTGAGAAAGTCTTTATTTCTCCTTCCCTTTTGAAGGGTAATTTCACTGGGTACAGAGTTTTCTAGGTTGGTAGTTTTTTTCTCCCAGCACTTTATTTCACTTCACTCTCTTCTTGCTTGCATGGTTTCTGAGAAGCTGGATGTAATTTTATCTTTGGTTCCCCTATAAGCAAGGTGCTTTTATCCCCTCTGGCTTCTTTCAGAATATTTTTTTTTATCTTTGATTTTTCTGTAGTTTGAAAATTATATACCTAGGTGTGGCTTTTTTTTTGGTTTTATCCTGTTTGGTATTTTTTTGAGTTCGCTGGATCTGTAGTTTGCTGTTTGACATTAATTTGGGTAAATTCTCAGTAATTATTGTTTCAAATATTTCTTCTGTTCCTGTCACTCTCTTCTCCTGCTGCTATTCCTATTATGTGTCTATTATATCTTTTGTAGTTGTCCCACAGTCCCTGGATACTGCTCTGCTTTTTTCAGTCTGTGCCTTTACGTTTCATTTCTCCAGGTTTCTAGATTATATTCCCTAGCTCAGAGATCCTTCCCTCAACCATGTCCAGTTCACTAATAAGCCCATTAAAGGCATTCTTGATTCCTGTTACAATAGTTTTGCAATCTAGCATTTCTCTTTGGTTCTTAGGATTTCCATCTGTCTGCTTACATTGCCTGTCTGTTATTGAATGCTGTCTACTTTATCCACTAGAGTCTTTAGTATATTCATCATAAGTATTTTATATTCTTGGCCTGATACTTTCAACAACCCTGCAGCACCTGTTTTTTCTCTTCAAATTGTGTTTCTGCTTTTTGGTATGTGTTTTAATTTTTTCTTGAGAGGGCTACATGATGTACTGGGTAAAGGAACTGCTGTAAATAGGCCTTGATAGTGTGGTGGTGAGGTGTGGCGGGGAGGGAAGCATTCTATAGTCTTTAATTAGGTCTCACTCTTTTAGTTAGTAAGCTTGTGCCTCTGGACTGAATTTCACAAGAATTTCTCATGTTTTTTTCTCCTTCTTTAGGTGGGACAGAACGGCTAGAGTGGCCCTAGAGCTGGGTATTTTCCTTCCCCAGGTCAGTTAGGTTTGAAAATACCCCATCACTTCAGGCTCTGGTTAACTTTTTACAAGGCAGGTCTTGTTAAGAAGAAAGGGTGCTCTGGTGTATTTCAAAATGCTTGCTTTTCCCCTACCTCTGCCAGAAGCCTGAGGGGATTTTTCTGTGATACTGTGGGAGTGCGGTTAAGGTTCTGGCAGTAAATCTTACAATACTGTGGGGTCCCCTACAACTGGGCCTCCCTGTAGCCTCTGCTCTCCGAGCTGTCCACACCGGACCTCCAGCAATTCATCAAGCAGAGGTCAGGGTTTGCTCTCCCAGCACAGGCCTTATTCTCCTGGTAGTTTCTGTTCAAGTAAGCTGGGGCTCCCTGTATTCACCTGTCAGTCTCTCGGAATCGTCAGTCTCTCCAAATTGTCAGTCTCTCCAACCCTGGGGGCAGTGGTTTTCCCTGCATTCTCTCCTGTCTCAAGGATCCAAGAAGAGCTGTAGATTTTCAATCTGCTCAGCTTTTTACTTGTTAGTAGGACAGAGTGGTGACTTTTGGGTTCCTTACATGTGGAACCTGATCGTTAGTATTATTTTTTTAAAACAATTTTTTTTTTTTAATTTGGGGGAAATGTACAAATGGCAGAAGTTGCTGGTCCAGACTCATTTAAACTATTCCAAAGTGAGATGCCCATATTTGTACATCTCCTCCAGGTGAAAAGAGATAAATTCGTATCACACTATGAAATGCAGTAATTCAGCTGTTATTAGAGCTGTTAATGGATTATAATAAAACTGTCTGCCCCTTGAACGCAGCACAGGCACTAATACATTTTAATAGTTCACTTTCATTAAGAGACAAATTGACATTAACTTGGTAAATTTTGTCAACATTCTATACTTATTCCTAATTTCCAGATATTATTATCTGTATTAAAATGCTCATTCCACTCAAAGGGCAGCAAGTCCTACCTTGAAAGAGTTACTCATGCATTTAAATCTGTTCTGCTGATTGCCTACCCATAATTCTGAGCAATTATCTAACTTTGCTAGCCATAATTATATAACTATGTCAATTTCACTTTTTTCAACAAGAGAAGTATTGCATATTAAGCTTCTATAGGAAATCAGTCTGTATGTATCTCTATATAGTATCTCTATAGCCATCTTGGTTTGAATACCAGCTTTATTGCTTAAAAGTTGTATATCTTTGGGCAATTTGTTTAACTTCTATAAGCTTTAATTCCATTACCTTTATAATGGCAATTGTAATAACAGCATGTACTTCATCGGGTATTACGAAGCTCAATGAGATAATGCAATTAAAATATTAAAGTGTTTAGCAATGTTTCTGTCTATATAGGAAGAACTTGATAAAGTCATTGCTTTTATTAAAAATATATAGAAGAAATATAATAAACTGTTATTAATAAATGCATATACATTTGATAACAATATACCACTAAAGAGATTTTACTTCTTACCCAAGAAGTAGGAAATTATTGTAAGCATTTATTCAAGTGGTTGAAATAGTAAACATATTTGCATTTTCAGATCACTTCGAGATATTTGAGAATTGATGATATTGAAAGATTAATGTCAATTAGACCAGTGGGAAACAGAAATATACAAACACAGAAGAGTAATGATTAAAAAACAAAAGAAGAAGAAGATCGTAGATGTAATGGGGATAAAGTTGATTGTCTCCAAAAGCAAGGTCTGTGTTTAAAATAAGCCTGCTTGGTTTTCTTTGTGGCACATATCAGGCATCTTTTACTAAGAAATAACAATTCAGAGACGTCTATACTATTTTACAGCCTCCGAAGGTAAATTTGTCATTGCCCAACATTATGTTTCTGTGTCCTAACTTCACTAATTAATTGAAATTCCTCCCCAAATCCTGCAGACAGTGGTTGCCATCAATAAATTTCCAAAATGCTTACTTTATATTTACTCTTTTCCTTTGACTTAATGATAAACTTAGGAAGAGTCTGTTATGGAATGTTAGGCAAAATCCATTTTGTCAGATGCCATGCAGAACTTTCCCACCATAAATACTACAAAGGATAGCATGTAAATTCATACACTTATAGGGGTTGTTCAAACAGAAACTAAAAGATAAGTCGTTAGAGGTATAATTAAAATAATTCATCTTCCATACAATAAAGATGTATTTTAAACTGTTAGATAAAGAACGAAATACTAACAGGATATCAGTCCGATATTATTTACTGATTCAAATGTACCAACATAATATGATTTTGTCTACAGATATACGGCCAGAACAATTTTGTATATACTGTTTTTAATCTATCAAAAAAGCTCTGAAATCTAAATAAGTAAATTAAAAACTCCACAGAGACAATGAAAGAGAAACTTAAAAAGAGAGATAAGAAAGAGAACTAATTATTATTGACCATATGGTTTTGACAGTTGTTATGCTAGGTATTTTACTTATTTTTTCTTTGTCCTCAAAACACATCTACTAGGTAGGAAACATTATTCAGATTGGTCGCGTAACACAATTTGTAAATGGCAGAGCCAGCATTTAAACTCAATTATCTCTGACTCTACAACCTATGTGAAAAAAGTAGAAATGATGGGTAGTAGAGGTAGGTATTATTTTTTTTTTTCTGTATGTCACATACTAATGGACATGTAGACACAGTATTAGAATAATAAAAAGAAAAAGTAACTTGTGAGAGACCAAAAATATTTTACAAACACTAAGTCCCACTAAGGATGTCATAGGACCATGTGTATATTAGCTTTAAATCATTTTACAGATTTGTTTTGATTGGCAGAGTCTATAGACATTACTCAGGAGCTACTTTAAAAGTACAATTATCTTAATGTGATTGTTTTCAATCTCAATGCGGTTTATGCATGAAAATATCTAACCCTAATAACCTTTTCTTCTCCATATTCATATTTATGTAGATCTTAGAAGAATAAGGAAGAGGGTAAAATATTCAGGTCAGGAGAAGGAAGAATAAATTATGTTTAAGATAATAGGTTTTTGAATTAGACATACCTGTCTTTTACTCCTAGCTCTGCTGAGATTAAGTGTGATCCTCTAAAATGATTTTCCTGTCTTGTTTACTCCTCTGTGCAATACAGTAATATTATTGCCACTTTAAATTTGTTAGGAGGATTAAATGAATAAAAAGAACACAACACAGTGACTAATAAATTAGTGAATACACAATACATGGAACCCACTTTTTGGATATCCGACAGCTGACAGCTTTCATGCTTCATCCCTCCTTCTTCCCCTTTGCTCATTATCTGGGTCGGCTTATGAGAAAGTGGGATGCTCCCCTTTTTGGCTCAAGCGTAGGTTCCAAAAACACAAGCCCCTGCTCCGACACAAAACCCCTCCCCGCAGTCCCCTAACCACAAGGCAATTTCCTTTCCTTCTCAAGTCATTTTCAGGGCAACTTGGTAAGTCTCCCAGCTCTCCTCGGAAAACTTCATTAGGTAACTAATAAATCTTTTCATACGGTATTGTGTGTGTGGCTCCACGAGCCTCAAACTCCAAATTAAATTTTGGGTGGAGGTCTCTCTCACCTCTGCAGAATGGCAACAACAGAGGTGTAGGTTTATATGTATTTCTATTAAATTTTAGTTATATCTTACCATTCATTTATTAATTTACACACTCCACCAATCTTGTGGAGAATCTACTCTTTGTAGATACTGACCTAACACTCTGTTTGCCATGGTTAAGAAAAAAAAAGCAGCAGCACATCTTCTGTCCTCATGGAATGCACAGGTTACTAAGTAGATAATAACAAAATTACAGAAAAATATTTAATTAGAGACTGTAAGATGGACTAGCAAAAATGTAAGATGTTGGTGGGGGGGAGGGATGAATTAGGAGTATGGGATTAACAGAAACTACTATATATAAAATAGACAAGCAACAAGGATTTACTGTATAACACAGAGAACTATATTCAGTATCTTTTAATAACCTATAATGGAAAACAATCTGAAAAAATATATATGTAACTGAAACACTTTGCTGTACACATGAAACACAATATTGTAAATCAATTATACGTCAATAAAAAATATATATATAAGATGTTATTAGATTTTATTATTCAAGGAAATTTACGGCTCTAAGGATGCCAGAGAAGGATTTTTCCCAGCAAGTAAACGTTTAATTTAAGACATGAATGATTAGTAGCAGTTAGTTTCACAAGGTCTGTGGATCTAAGGTCAGTGACAGGAGGAGGAAGAAAGGCATTTCCAACAGAAAGAACAGCACAAATAAAGCTCCGGATGGGGGCTGTGGTGGGTGAGACGATTATCTTTAAGATTTCATTAAAAGGCTCCTGAAAGTCTAGTGTGGTTCTGATGTAGTGTGCAAGTGTGCAAGCAGCACAGAGAAAACACGAACAGAAGAGTAGATATGTGTCTGATCAGGAGGGTGCTCTCAATAAACATATAACTAATAACTTATTTTTAAAGTGTGCACGTTTAGGAAGATAAGTGAAATTGGCAATGAAATGGCGTGTGGGCACACACCACAAAGACATAACTAAGGTTAGAGTTAGTTTTGATTTGTTAGTTTTCTTTTCTTTTTTTAAAATTTTCTTTTAAGGCATGCTCGAAAGGAGAAGAAATTTTATTTTAGAAAAGCAGCTCTGATTTCTTTGCATTCCTTACTATGAAAAATTAACATTCTCCAAGAAAAAGAAGAGAATTTTTAAACTTCCAATTTAATCTAGGAAGATTTGAAAAATTATTTTTTATGGAAATGATTTATTGAGGAAAAATAATGAATTCCAAAGGCAGTGGGAAAAATAAAATAAAATAAATGGAAGCTGATTTGATATAAATGTCTGCTCTGCTTGACAGCGATTCAGGTTCAGATCACAATGAAACTAAGGAGACACAAATAGCTTCATCCAACACCAGCTAGAACACGAGACATACAAGAGAGTGTGCAGAGGACGAGCGTGGTCAGGTTCTCATGACTCCCAGGAATGTCATCCAATATTCCCACTTGATAATTTGGAATTACATGGTCAAATCAGAATAGAAACTGAATGACCTCAGCTATTTTATATTCCCATGACTGAAGATGAAGAGACGATAGATAGGTAAACAGCTAATTATCAGGTGGTAGGCAGCCTCTAACATGGCTCTCAATGATCACCGACTCCTAGTTATGCCCTTGTGTAATCCTCTCCCTTGCATGTGAGTACTGATTCACTCGTAAGGAATGAATTATATGAAAAATGGTAATAAAAAACTAACTTCTTTCATGCTCTCCCTCTTTTGCTCTCACTTGCTCTGACAGAATCCATCTTTCATGTTTAGCTGCTGAAAGAGTGAAGAACTGAATTCTTCCAACAGCCATGTTTGACTCTGGAAGAAAATTTTCCCTTAGTTGAATCTTGAAATATGTACATTCACAGTCAACATCTTGATTGCATCCTTGTGGTAGACATTGAGCCTAAAGACTAAGCTAAGCATTACCTAAATTTCTGATCCGCTGAGAATTTACAAGTATTATTGTTTTAAGAGACTAATTTATTACTTGGCAACAGAAAAATAATTCACAACATAATTTTGATATGAAAAGCCAGATCACTGTAATAAATGCTGACAGGTGAACACATTAGACATAAAAACATCCTAAACTATTATTTTCCACGGAAGGAAGTCCCTAGTAGGTATTTATTCTTAACATTGATAGAATTACATTGTTCTATTGTTTCTGGTATATTTAGCAGTGAGGGAGAGTGAAAAGTGTTCCGATCACTTGATTATGTTGTTTTATATTTGTCATTTTTATCTGTTATTTTTAAGAATTTACTTTTAATATTACTAGGCTATATATGGATGTGAATTTGATATATATTATAGGTTGAAACTAAAATCTCATGTCATTCTTCAACTCTGGAAATTTCTCACCACTTAAAATTTTAATTACTTGATCTCAGTTATTTATTATATTTATTGGCTATGACAATACTTGTGTGTATATTTGGTTATTAAAAATTGTGCTTCATATATATTAACTTCTCTTTCATAATTTTATTTTATCTCATTATAGTTAATCCTGATTTCCTCAGACCTAACCTTCCATTCACTAATTCTGTCTCCAACTGTGTATACCATATACCATATTTTTAAGTTTATCTAGTTATAATTTACATATTATAAATTTAACTTCTTTAAAGCATACAATTCACGGGCTTCCCTGGCAGCACAATGGTTGAGAGTCCGCCTGCCGATGGAGGGGACACGGGTTCGTGCCACCGTCCGGGAAGATCCCACATGCCCGGAGCGCCTGGGCCTGTGAGCCATGGCCGCTGAGCCTGTGCGTCCGGAGCCTGTGCTCTGCAACAGGAGAAGCCACAACGGTGAGAGGCCCGCATACCGCAAAAAAAAAAAAAAAAAAAAAAAAAAAAAAAAGAAATCTCTACCATAATGTTTAACCTCCATGCTAAAATTTTCTATTATTATTATTATAAATATTATATTATTTAAACTAAAATTTTATTTCCAGTATTTTTTCATATACATCTCTTATTACTTTAAAGTCCAAATTTGCTCTATTTTTCCATATGTTCATTAGTGTATTTTCTCTTTCACTGAGTACGTTTCACTTCTTTTCCTGAATTGTACTTCAACAAATGCCTAATTTTTTTTTCTGTATACTTATATGTGTAATTTATATTGTATGGATTCCTTAATCGTGCTTGGTTTGTGAAATACTTGTCATCTGGCAGTTGGTTCTATTATTATCTTATGGAAATCACTGGTTCTAATCTTTACCTCCTTGGTATTATAAATATGGGCACTTCATCCAGAATCTGGAATAAAAATTATTGGTTATAGCAAGGTATGCATGGTTCTCTTTCAGGTTATGATCCGCAGCAGTTGAGTATTCCATCATCAACATGTCATAAGTTTGCGGCTTTTATATTCAGTTGCAGAGATGCAGGTACCTGCTTTACATGTTGCCTTGATTCATTAGTTCCGCAGACAATAAAACCCCAAGCCATATATCATGTGTGTTTCCCTGGGGCTCACACTTTTTAACTCATTTTTTTCATTTCTCATATCATAATACTTTCCTGATTTCAATATTAACAATGCATTATTGTGATTTGTGTTTATTAAAATTGTTTATTAAATTTATTACTGTGATTTAAGCTTATTAAAATTAACCAATTTTCATATAAGGATGAACATCAGTAAAAGTTTAAATAAATGGATATTATTTACATGCCATTATTTGTTAAAGACAAAAAATAACTGAATAACTTTTTCTCTTGTTAGATTATTTTAGACATGAAATAAGCAGTCACTGGCTTTTTTTCCTTTCTGTTTCTCTTATGTCTAATTAATGAAATTTGAAAATGGACTTTTTAACTTTCAGGATAACAGTGTGTGTGTGTTTTAAATTGACTTCTAAATATAGTTCTCATTACTGTGGGAGTGCAAGAAAGAATAGGGGTGATTATGGGACACAATTTCTTCTGTGAGACGCATATCAATCTTGCTCTTTAAGAGGAAAAATCAGATGTAAAGAGAGCTGGACAGTATAAGAAACCTCACAAATTATTTTAAAGTTAGTTACATGTATTGTAGATAAGTTAGAGGAGATGCTTACTTTTGATAAAGTGTCCTCAATTGGATACATTTTCTGTCTATCCAGTTTTCTTTCTCTGTTTACAATATTTTTATTTTATGGAAATTGCAAGATATACATTAAATTTATAGCACAGAAACAGGTGTAGGCCACAAGGATCATCAGTTACTCCAAGCAGCAGGGCTGTCTAGCTCAAAACTCTAAGACTAAGGCAAGGGAGGATAATTTAACTTTACAAAGCAGAACAAAGCCTTGGGGAGAAAGAGTATTTTGCTGAGTAAGCAAAATCATGTAAGATTATAGGTGGCCATTTATTCAGACTTGTTCAGAAAACCAAGTAGTAGCTTTTCCTAGCTTAGTGGACACTAGCTTATCCCTGTTTGACACCATGTATCTCAACTGATGCTCCAGCACATCTCCTTACCCTCCCTACCACTTGCTCTGATTTTCTGGTCTCACACCATCATGACCCCTAGATTTAGTCACATTGTCAAGGGCCGCCAATAAATTCACACTGAGCTCTACAGCTTCTGCTGCTTCAGGTAATTAATGGCACAATGATGCCACTTCCTACATGTCGTAGATCATGTGTCTTGGCTCACCTGATGCAAGTTCCCCAAGGCATGAAATTACGTGCAATTATTTTTTTTATGCCGCTTGAGAACTAATGTGGTAGTTTGCAAATAAGTTATTTCATCAAATAGTTGATAATTGAGTGCATAGTCTTCCTTTTCAGAGAAAACAGTATAGGTTTTATATTTAGAATCTAAGGAGGAAGTAGCTATTTTTGCCATGTGGATGAAGCTCATTATCATACCTACATTAAATCATTGATTTTTCTTTTTTTTCTGGTGTGTTTAATTTCATTTCCCAATTTTTGATGCCAGAATACAGAAATACAACTAATTTTTAAAAATAGACCATAAATTAAATAACCTTGCTACAATTGTTAGTTTTAGTAGATGTTTCATAGACCTCAGGATTTCTACAGATGTTTGTGTCATCTATGAATAAAGAAAGTTTTACTTCTTCCTCTCAAACATGTATGCCATTTTTTTTTCTTTTTATTAATTTACTGTATTGTCTGGATCTTCCTGAAAAATGTTGAATAGAAATGGTGAGAGGAGACATTTTTGCCTTTTTCCTGCACAAAGGGAGAACATTTCACTTTTTCATCATTAAAAATGACTTTGGTTGTAGGACTTTCACAGATAAACTTTTTTCAGGTTGAAGAAATTCCATTCTATTCCTTTTTTTTGAAAATAGCTTTTTTTTAATATGAAAACGTGTTGAATTTTTAAATGCCTTTTCTGCGTCTATTAAGGTGGTCGATGTTTACTTTAGTGTATTACACATTGAATTATTTCGATTGACTTTAAAATGTGAAAATGAGCTTATGTTTTTTGCATAAACTTATTGGTCATGAGGTATTACTAGTTTATTTATTGCTGAAATCAATGTGACAACATTGTATAAATTTTTGTGCCTACGTTAATGAGGCACACTGATACAAATTTTACTTGTAATGTCTTTCTTTGGTTTTGGAATCTGGAAAATGCTAGCCCCAGGAAATGCATATGGAAGTCCTTTCTCCTCTATATTTAAAAGAATTTATGTAGCATTGAAAATATATCTTCTTTAAATACTTGATAGAATTCAACATTGAAGATATCTGCACCTACAGTTTTCTTTGGGTAATGTTTTTATATTTAAAATTCTATCCCTTTAGTATATACAGGACTGTTCAAATTCCCTAACAGCTGTATTCAGCTGGTGGCTTGGTTGGGGTTGATTGATCTATTATATCTCATTCACATATTTGTGGCCATAGCTGGCATGTTTGAAATGGCTGGGCTCTCTCTTCAAGTGATCTGTTATCTTGGGTTTCTTCACAGCATGATGATGATCTCAGGGTTTCAACAGAATGATAGCAAAAGCTTTAAAGTGTTTTAATATTTAGAATCAAGTCACACAATCCCATATCTGTGCATTCATTTAGGGAAAAGCATGTCACAAGACCTAACCACATTTAAGGAGAGGAAAAATAGACTCTACCCCGTGATAGGGGGTCAGCGGGGGGTGGTCTGCAAAGAATGTGGCTGTGTTTTTTACCACTGCATTCTCTCTGATCACAATTTTTAATTTATATGTAAAATTAATTTAAATCTTACCAAGACTCACAAAAGACTCTAATAATTATGGTATCTGGCTCAAAGCTAGGATCTTGTGGTTTGCATTTGGCCTGAATACCGAGAAGGCCCTCTTAATGGCTCATCTTGACTCCTAGTCTCAAGAAATAGAAAGACAATTTATATTCCCCTTACTTCACCTCAGTCACTTCCACTATGAGAAGAAAAGAAAACGCATAATGTCCACTGGGTGGTAGCTGCCCTGAAATCCAGTCAGTCACATGCCACCAGTTCTCTGATTCTGGGTGTAGCGACTATCCCTTGATTAGTTATAATTCTGCTGTCTGAGTATGGTTTCATAATAATCTATTTTCTCTGCTCTTGGTTCTACCCTTGGAAATGTCTTTCCTGTACAATGAAAAATGGCCCATGTTTACATTTGAAAATCTCACAAAGACTGCTTCCTGCCTATAGAAAATAGAGGCCCTTTTAGTTAAATCTGATTCATCGCGCTTAATAAGTTTGTTTTTCTTAGAAATGTGGCTGTGGTTTACTGCATGACACTTAAAGCCACATTCATATTTCTTCTCAGCATAGACCTGTGGCTGCTTTGGGTAGAGTGTCAGATTGCTGTGGGACAACGTCCTTATAAGTCTTAGAACCACTTGTGTCTAGCTGAGAGGGTTCCAAGCATCATCTTAACTTTTTCTGAGATATTTACAAAAGTCTTACAGTCATACCCTTAATTTGATCTTCACCTTAAGGCTGTTTTATACAATACTTGAACCTTTTGCTAGCTTGAGAGCCTGGGCATTAGGATAGTTTGGTTTTACAGCAGATCATGCTCTTGTCTCTCAATACATTCTCTAAATTCTGCGTGTTAACTAAACAGTTTCTTTCTTCGTGTTCATATCTTTCTTTCCATATTTTATCATATGCAAGTAAATGAAAAAGCCACCTTTCAGCATTCTACCTGGAAATCATCTTAATCAGATTCACAACTTCATTCGGATGGGCTCTATCTTTCAAGTTACCAGGGAATTTGGTTCTGCCACTGCACAATACTCATTAGCTTTTTCAGCCTCTAACTGAAATTTCTTTTTTCCTTAAGCATCCCCTCACCACCCTTTCAGATTCCTGTGACACCTGATGCCAACACCAGTTGGTTTAATTTTTTTTTTTAATGGCAGCTTCTTGTGTAATAAATCACCCCATACCCGATGGCTCAAAACAACAATATGTTATTATTTATCACAATTTAATGGGTTGGCTAGGCAGTTCCTCCACTGTTTCTTTTTGTCGTACATTGAAGGCATTTATCTCATTAGCTGAGTCCTTCAATTTGGAAATGCTCAGTCACCATTACTTGAAATATTCCTTCTGAGCACCTCTCTATCCTCTCGTGGGACTAAAATTTCTCACGTATTAGACATTCTGACCAGGTACTACCTACCTCCTTCAGCGTTTTCATTCCCCCTCCCATTCTTTTTCTCTTGTACTCTGTCCTCTGTCTTCATTGTCTCAAATTCAGTATTCTCTTGTGTTGTGCCTGTTGTCCATCTAATTAATTGGTAATATTGTCCTTCAGATATATAGTGCTGATTTCATATATATATATATATATATATATATATATATATATATATTTTCTTTTCCCCCCCATACGCGGGCCTCTCACTGCTGTGGCCTCTCCGGTTGCAGAGCACAGGCTCTGGACATGCAGGCTCAGCGGCCATGGCTTACGGGCCCAGCCGCTCCATGGCATGTGGGATCTTCCCGGACTGGGGCACGAACCCGTGTCCCCTGCATCGGCAGGTGGACTCTCAACCACTGCGCCACCAGGGAAGCCCAGATTTTATATTTTTATAGATTCAGATTAGTGTTAAAATTCTACACTTTTTACCTCTATCTTATATTTTCTTTCTCTTTTTTAAACTCTAATCATAATTATTTGTCTGCTTTACTAACTGTAATACTTTGATGATGTCTGGGTATGCTTTTATCGTTAAGTGTTTTTATACTAAGCTCAGATCTACCTTTCTTTTCGCATTATGTTGTTATTGTATATTGGCTCTTGTAGATGATCACTGTAGTTTTGTTTTTTTTAATTATGTCACATTGCTCTAAAACTTACTTTTTTTTAAAAGCAAGTAGGTAAATTGCTTGCAGATCACCTTGACACTGTCAAGTCTTGGTGGTGTTTGTTAATCTTTGCTGATGTAGGTCTGTTTTAGTTTTCCCCGTAGTCATGGGATGCAGCCCTTGTTTCTAAGATATGCTTCTTCTGTTCGATAATTTGTGTGTGGACTTGACTGAACCATGGTGTATCCAGAATTTGGTTAAAAATCGTTTCTGGGTGTGTCCTTGAGGGTCTTTCTGGATAAGATTAACATCTGAATCAGTAGATTGAGTAAAGTGGATTGTCCTCCCCTGTGTGAGTGAGATTTATCCAATCCACTGAAGGCCTGAATATTACAGGTTGAGTAAGTAAGAATTCTTCCTCTCCGTAAGTCTTCAACCTGGGCTATCAGCATCCTCCTGCCTTCTGACTCAGACTGAAATTTACACCATTTGTTTTCCTGACTCTCAGGCCTTAGATTCAGGCTGGAACTAAACCATCAGCTCTTCTGGGTCTGCAAATTTCTGGCTACAGATGTTGACACTTCTTACCCTCCATAATCACATGAGCCAATTTCTTATAGTAAATCTCTTTATATTTATTATATATCCTATTGGTTCTGTTTACTTGGAGAGCCCAGACTAATAGAGCATTTGTATCCCAGGCATGTCCATTTTAGTGCCTACAATGAAGACACATAGTTCTCATCTTGTACACCTCATGTTGGTTGAGCTCAAAGTCCAAATTTGTCTCTCAATCACCAGGAGGACTCTGAAATCTCTTACTGGCCCTCTAGATTCACAAACAAGTATTCTGAAATAAGTCTTTTGGAGCACTGAACATGTATGGAACTGAGAGAAATAATAATGTAGATTTTTGAGGGATTTCTTTTTTGCTGCTATATTCGCTCTAGAAACTTGCACTCAGCAATTCAAACAATGATTATATTCTCCACCCAGATAGAGCTGCCCTCTGCTTTTCCATGATTTCCCTGTGCCACTGTTTGGAAATACGCCTGAAAAACTGGGATTTCCAAGTTGAAACTGATTACTATTTAGCTAGATTACTAAATGAATGTATGAATCTTTTTATACTCTACATTTTTTTCAATAATCAAATTTAAAAGTCTATGAAGACTTTTTGTTGTAAAGTGAAGAATTTCGTCTCAACCAAAAAGAAAAGGTCTAGGCTTGGTCCCATGTCCTGGGAGGTAACCTCTAAACCCTTGGAATTTCCCCACTGATAGGAGCGTCTATTATTTACGGATCACACCTGACAGTGATAGGAGGTGGCTCGTGGTAGGCTCCCCAACTATGTAATGTCATTTCAACCTCTACTAAGTTGGGAAGCTGGAGACTGAGTTCAACCAAATGGCAAATCAACCAATCACCATGACTGTAGTGAAAATTCAGTAAAAACTCTGGACCTCAAAGATTGAATGAGGGACCTCCCTGGTGGTTCAGTGGTTAAGCCTCCGTGCTCCCAGTGCAGGGGGTCCAAGTTCAATCGCTAGTCAGGGAACTAGATCTCACATGCTGCAACTAAGATCCCACATGCTGCAACCAAAGGAGCCTGCATGTCACAACTAAAGATCCCACATACCGCAATGAAGACCCGGCACAGCCAAATAAATAAATACTTTAAAAAAAAAAAAAAAGATTGAATGAACTTCCCTGGTTGGCAGTACTTGATGTATGTAGTCACACAGTATGTCTAATGGTAGATAATGCTGTCTATGACTTCATGGAAGAGGATGACCAGAAGCTCCATGTTTGGTCCTTTCCTAGTCTCTTCCCTTTGCATTTCTTCTTTTGGCTGGTTCTAATTTGTTCCTTTTCTCCATAATGAATGTATCCATAAAAATAAGTTTGCAGTAAGTACTGTGAATCTTTACAGCAAATTATGAAATCTCAGTGTGGTTTTGGGAAACCCCTGAATTTGCTTTTGCTTTGAAAGTCTTGAACAGACTCAGCAGTTTGGCTAATGCCAGGTAATAAGTCAGATAATGTGGCAGCAAAATATTACCAATTGCATATCTTGAATTCTATATGCAGAGAAATTATTCCTCAAAAGTGAAGGAAAAATGAAGACTCTCTAAGACGTACAAGAACTGAAAGAAATCACTAACAGATCTGCCCTGTGAGAAATGTTAAAATAAGTTCCTTAGGGAGAAGAAAAATAATCCAGGTTAGAAACCTGGGTCTACGTAATGAAAGAAAGAATATTGGAGAAGGACTAAATGAAGGTAAAATATAATATTTTATTTCCCTTATTCTCAATTGATCTAAACTTTAACTGTTTAAAGTGACAACAGTAACAAGCTATTGGGTAATTGTAGTTTATTAATAAGTAAAATGAATGACAGCAATGTCAAAAAAGACAGGAGGAAGGAGTTAGAAATACTCTGCTACAAAGTATCTGCACTACACATAAAGTGGTATAGTATTACTGGAAGGTAGACTTAGATTAGTTATAAATGTAGATTTCAAACTCAAAGATAACCACTAAATTTTTTTTAATGTATAATTGTTGTCCTAAGAGAGGAGATTAAAAAAAAAAATCAAATAAAAGCCTCATTTAAATCCAAAGAAGAGAAGAGAAAAACAAAGAATAATTGTAATAATTAGAATACTTTTAAAAATATGGTAGATACTAATCCAAATGTATTTGAAATCTCTTCAAATGTTAATGATCTATATACATCAATTAAAAGACATCAATTTTTAGAAAAGATAAAGACACAACTATATATTTTCTATAATAAAGTCATTTCAAATATAAAAACACAAACAAGTTATAAGTAAAGAGATAGAGGAAGATATGCCATGCTAATGCTTATGAAAAGAGATCTGGAATAGCAATATTCAAATTTTTATGATAAATTGAATCATAAAAAATAATGTTCTGAAAAAAGAAAGAAAGAGGCACAAATGGTTTCACTGATGAATTACACCAAACACTTATGGAAAAAATGATATTGGTTTCCTACAGTCTCTTCCAGGATATATAGCAGAGGGAAATGTTACAAACTCATTCTATGAAACCACCATTATCCTAACACTAAAATCAGGTAAAGACATTGTAATAAAGGAAAACTACAAACCAATATATCTCATGAACACAGATGCAAAAATCAATGAAATATTAGTACACAGAATCCAACAATGTATATGAAAAATCATATATGATGACTAAGTGGGATTTATTCTAGGTATGAAAGGCTAGTTGAAAATTTGAAAATCAAATAATGTAATCCACCTTATTGACAAGATAAAGAAAAATCATATAATCATGTCAATTGATACCAAAAAGCATTTGACAAAATCCAATAACTTCATAATAAAAAGTAAAAATTCTCAGCCAAGATTAGAGAAATTCCTCAAGTTAATAAAGAGCATATATAATAAAAACTATAGCTAATATCCTAATTAATCTTAGTAACTGGGTGTTTTCAGCCTAATATTGGGAACAAGGCAAGGATGCCCTTTCACCACTTCTAATAAACATCATACTGGAACAAGAAAAGGAAATAAATGGTATCAATTGGAAAGGAAGAAATAAAACACTTTTATTCTCAGATGTATAAAAAAGAGACAACAGGCCCAAAACAGAGTCACTTGTGGACCTCAAAGATTGAATGAGGGACTTCTCTGGTGGTTCAGTGGTTAAGACTCCGTGCTCCCATCATCAGCAAACCAAGACTTAATACCTAACCTAATTGCAGTCTCAAACCCCCATCTAACTTTTAAGCAGTCAACCTGGAATTACCTTGTCAGCCCCATGGAGGTAATCTGCCCAATAGGTCTTTCTGTTCCCCTTAGGTGGGCAACCTCGCCTATAACAATGTATTTTTTGCTAATAATTTTCTTTTTTCTGTCCCATTTCTGCCTTTAAAAAACTTTTCTACAGCTCAATGGAGCTCCTTTCTATTTATTTCTATACAGGATACTGCCTGATTAATGAATTGTTTAATAAAGCCAATTAGATCTGTAAAATTTACTCTCATGAAATTTTGTTATTTAATAGATTTGGTGGCAGTGGTGGGACTGAGGCAGACTTCTGACAGCATTCAGGGTCAACAAGAAAGACAGGCATGGTGACTGTGAACCCTTTGAATGCACTGTCTTTCTCACCCTTTCTGAAGGTCATGGGTAAGTTCTCTCTTGGTTCTGACTTCGCATTCTTTGTGTCAAGCTCCTGATCTGATTGGCTTTCCAGTTTACAGTGCCACATTTATGTGGAGCCCCGAGTCTGCAGTCCCCATTGGTCGAGGTCTAATGGTTCAGCCCTTTCCCCCAGTCCCAAGTACCACAGTCATTGCTCTGATACATGCAGGACATTCTATTTGTCTGTCTGCAGTAACTTCTAAACCCCAGCTCTCGGTTCTGTCTGCAGATCCCACACTGGGAAGTTTAGACAGTTTTATCTGCAGCTTGCCGTCTGTTTGTAATTATTCCCCAGATTCCATGTTAGGAATTGCTGGTAGCAGCTATAGTTCTCTGTTATTTGGAATCAGTCTGAAGTCTTCATTATTTTGGGTCTACTGGCTCAGGTCTTTCCCCAAGCTCCAGTCTGCTGGTTATTGCTGGTTTGTTAATATGTACGTTTAAATAAACTATTGCTAACAAGGGTCTCTGAAGCCAAAAAGCTGCTAAAAACAAATTGGTGGCCATGGATCAAGCATTTAAGAGCTTTTTTGAGCATTAGGCACCTAACTCAAAGACTCTCTTATTAGGATAAGTTGGTCACTAAGCAGGTTCCATTGACAGTAAGTCACCCACCAACTTCAAGTGCAATGAGGTACTCTATAAAACATCACACCATTTTCAATTTAGCAGCACATCCCTTTTATGTATTAGTTTGGCTTTGAGAGACCCAAAGGCTTAGCTAAAATAAATAATAATAAAAGTGGGATCCTTAAAATCCAGCATGAAGTGTCATCTTCTGGCACACCTGCTTATTTTATATGTAAGAACTGCAGCCCCAGAAGCTGTATATATATACAAAGATGAAGAAATCTTATACAAACAACCTAGAATTACAATGGCCACTATGGGGAGCCTTCCAATTAGAGAAGATCATTCATTTAAGAAACGCACTTGAGAGGCTTCCCTGGTGGCGCAGCTGTTGAGAATCTGCCTGCTAATGCAGGGGACACAGGTTCAAGCCCTGGTCTGGGAGGATCCCACATGCCGCAGAGCAACCAGGCCCGTGTGCCACAACTACTGAGCCTGCGTGTCTGGAGCCTGTGCTCCGCAACAAGAGAGGACGCGACAGTGAGAGGCCCGCGCACCGCGATAAAGGGTGGCCCCCACTTGCCACAACTAGAGAAGGCCCTTGCACAGAAACGAAGACCCAACACAGCAAAAATAAATTAATTAATTAATAAACTCCTACCCCCAGCATCTTCTTTAAAAAAAAAAGAAGCGCACTTGAAATCAGGGTTACTATATCAAACAAGCAGAATGGGATACCTATTTTTACTGGTATACAGAAACTTCCAAAAGACTTCAAAATTCCAAACTAACTTCACTGACAAACTTGTGGCAAAAGGCTAATGACAATTTAAAGACACAAGGCCATAAACAAAGTCTGCCAAACAATTAGCCTTACAGCTACAAAAGCTTCAAGGCCAGAGACCTCAAAATGAACACGCATGCCTCCCCCATTACACCCACCTAACAATCCATCATCAAAACGCTGGCCCAGAAATTGATGTCTCATTTGTAATCGACTGGGACTCTGGAAAAGAGATTGTCTTCAAATAGCCCATGCAAATTTTTCAACATCAACTCCACACCCCCATCTCTACATTCAAAGTAGGGCCCCCAAATAGTCCCCTCCAGAGCTGATTACTTTCTGAGGGATCTTATGGTAAATGGCTATATTATTCTACTCAACAGCCAAGGGGAAACTAAAAATAAATAAAACCCCTTGTCAAATTCTGGTAAATAGAGCTACCCTCTCCAAATTAGACCCCACTCAGAACCTGCAGGTGGGACCCTGGAAAAACTGACAGAAGTCAACAAAGTGTAAGAATTCTTACCAGGGTCAGGATTCCCGAAACTCTGCCTGTAGTGTCCTGTTGAGAGAGGAAAATAAAATTTAATAGAGAGACCTTCAAGATGGCGGAAGAGTAGGACGCGGAGATCACCTTCCCACGAATACATCAGAAATACTTCTATACGTGGAACAACTCCTACAGAACACCTACTGAACGCTGGCAGAAGACCTCAGACCTCCCAAAAGGCAAGAAACCCCCCCCCCCCCACGTACCTGGGTAGGCCAAAAGAAAAAAGAATAAACAGAGACAAAAGGATAGGGACGGGACCTGCACCAGTGGGAGGGAGCTGTGAAGGAGGAAAGTTTCCACACACTAGGAAGCCCCTTCGCAGGCGGAGACTGCGGGTGGCGGAGGGGGAAGCTTCAGAGCCGTGGAGGAGAGCACAGCAACAGGGGTGCGGAGGGCAAAGCGGAGAGGTTCCCGCACAGAGGATCAGTGCCGGCGAGCACTCACCAGCCCGAGAGGCTTGTCTGCTCACCCGCCGGGGCGGGCGGGGGCTGGGAGCTGAGGCTCGGGCTTCGGGCGCCGGGAGGGAGTCCGGGAAAAGGCCTGGAGCTGCCGAAGAGGCAAGAGAACATTGTTTCCTGGTGCACAAGGAGAGGGGATTCAGAGCGCCGCTTTTTAAAGGAGCTCCAGAGAAGAGGGTGAGCCACGGCTATCAGCGCGGACCCCAGAGACGGGCGTGAGACGCTAAGGCTGCTACTGCCACCATCGAGGAGCACAGGTCACTCTCCACACCTCCCCTCCCGGGAGCTGTGCGAACAAAGAAGAGAAAGGGAAATCCCTCCCAGCAGCCTCAGGAGTAGCGGATTAAATCCCCACAATCAGCTTGAAGTACCTGCATCTGTGGAATACCTAAACAGATAAGGAATCATCTCAAATTGAGGAGGTGGACTTTGGGAGCAATGGTTTTGGGGTTTTTTTCTCCCACTTTCTCTTTTTGTGAGTGTGTATGTGTATGCTTCTTTGTATAGCTTCGCTTTTACCATTTGTCCTAGGGTTCTGTCTGTCCTTTGGTTTTTTGGGGTTTTTTAGTATAGTTTTTAGCACTTGTTATCATTGGTGGATTTGAAAACTTAAAACTAAAAGCTGGTTCTCTGAGAAGATGAATAAAATTGATAAACCATTAGCCAGACTCATCAAGAAAAAAAGAGAGAAGACTCAAATCAATAGAATTAGAACTGAAAAAGGAGAAGTAACAACTGACACTGCAGAAACACAAAGGATCATGAGAGATTACTACAAGCAACTCTATGTCAATAAAATGGACAACCTGGAAGAAATGGACAAATTATTAGAAAAGCACAACCTTCTGAGACTGAACCAGGAAGAAATAGAAAATATAAACAGACCAATCACAAGCACTTAAATTGAGACTGTGATTAAAAATCTTCGAACAAACAAAAGCCCAGGACCAGATAGCTTCACAGGTGAATTCCATCAAACATTTAGAAAACAGCTAACACCTATCCTTCTCAAACTCTTCCAAAATATAGCAGAGGGAAGAACACTCCCAAACTCCTTCTATAAGACCACCATCACCCTGATACCAAAACCAGACAAAGATGTCACAAAGAAAGAAAACTACAGGCCAATATCGCTGATGAACATAGATGCAAAAATGAAACTTAAAAGCTTTTGCACAGCAAAGGAAAACATAAACAAGACGAAAAGACAACCCTCAGAATGGGAGAAAACATTTGCAAATGAAGCAACTGACAAAGGATTAATCTCCAAAATTTAAAACCAGCTCATGCAGTTCAATATCAAAAAAACAAACAAACCAATCCAAATATGGGCAGAAGACCTAAATAGACATTTCTCCAAAGAAGATATACAGATTGCTAACAAACACGTGAAAGAATGCTCAACATCACTAATCATTAGAGAAATGCAAATCAAAACTACAGTGAGGTATCACCTCACACCAGTCAGAATGGCCATCATCAAAAAAATCTACAAACAGTAAATGCAGGAGAGGGTGTGGAGAAAAGGGAACTCTCTTGCACTGTTGGTGGAATGTAACTTGATACAGCCACTATGGAGAACAGTATGGAGGTTCCTTAAAAAACTAAAAATAGAACTACCATATGACCCAGCAATCCCACTACTGGGCATATACCCTGAGAAAACCATAATTCAAAGAGTCATGTACCACCATGTTCATTGCAGCAGTATTTACAATAGCCAGGACATGGAAGCAACCTAGTGTCCATCGACAGATGAATGGATAAAGATGTGGCATAAATATGCAATCGAATACTACTCAGCCATAAAAAGAAAGGAAATTGAGTTATTTGTGGTGAGGTGGATGGACCTAGAGTCTGTCATACTGAGTGAAGTAAGTCAGAAAGAGAAAAACAAATACCATATGCTAACACATATATATGGAATCCAAAAAAAAAAAAAAATACAGTTTTGAAGAACCAGGGGAAGGACAGGAATAAAGACACGTAGAGAATGGACTTGAGGACATGGGGAGGGGGAAGGGTAATCTGGGATGAAGTGAGAGAGTGGCATGGATATATATACACTACCAAATGTAAAACAGGTAGCTAGTGGGCAGCAGCCGCATAGCACAGGGTTTTGTGATCACCTAGAGGGTGGGATAGGGAAGCTGAGAGGGTGAGGCAAGAGGGAGGAGATATGTGGATATATGTATATGTATAGCTAATTCACTTTGTTATAAAGCAGAAACTAACACACCATTGTAAAGCAATTATACTCCAATAAAGATGTTAAAAAGAAATTAATATTGCATCTTCCTTTCCAAATCCAGACCCGTTTGTTATTAATTCTCTCCCAGAGATAACTATTGCCTTCTTGCTTGCTTTATTTTGTGTCTTAAGAGCTTGGCTTGGCTTTTGGTTTTCTTCTGTCTCTCTTTGGGAATCACTCTGGATATTGTGAAGGAAGTAACTTTTGCACCCTCTCTGAGGACATCTGTTGGGTCCATGGAATTGTATAATATTGCCAGAATATTTACTGTTTGTCCTGGCTGAAATCTGATATTTGAAAGGATTTAATAACTTCATCAATAGAAATGTGGCCAAACTGTAAGCTGATATTCAGAGCCTAATTAAAAAAAAAAAAAAAAGTTTAGGCTTTCTCCTCTATGCTAGATGTACCCAGAGAAAAAGAAATATAATCCAACATAGGTGGATGGGTATGCCAGTCCTTTATCTTCAAGGCTCGACCCAATTTATTGAGGAATTAAAAACAACTATCGTTATCTAAAAAATCTTTATAAAACTAGAAGTGCAGCTCTAGAGGCAGTTCAAAGTATACCTATTCCTTTTACGAATCCCGGAAATTTCCTTATTTATCATAAAAAGCATGTAACTTGCATTCTTTCCCAGTGCCTCTGAGATATGAAAGTTAAAGTACAAACTTTGGGGAGAACTTTCTTATCAGGAGAAGAACAAATAGGGATAAAGGGCATTTGAACCTTGGGCGAATGGAAAATCTTTTAAGAGCTTTCTCCACAGATCTTAGTGAAGGGCTTTAGCCATCTGAGCACGTAATCTTAACTGATTCTATCCCGAGGAAAAAACACTTAGATCAAACTTCTTTTATAACTAGTGAGTTTTACATTTTTGTACCTGTCTCATGGCTAATATTTTAAAACAAAACTATAAGGTCTCTAGATTCATCTGTCCATATGTTTATGTGTGTCTATATATGTGTTGTAGATATGTGGTATGTAGTATTTTTCTACCTCCAAATGGTATCACCAAAAATAATCTGTGAAAGTGCTCTATTTAATTGGTTTAAAAAGAAATAAGTGCTTATATGAATTGAAGAAATATAACAAAAAACTAACCCAAATGCTTTTCAAGGTAATATAATCTAGGATTAATGTTTGGTAAATTAAAGACTGTTTGTTTATTTAGTTAAAACAAGCATATCTTTAGAGTTATCAGCGTTAAATATAGTACTTTTATTCTACCTTGGCTTAATGGATTAATGTTATACAAAGTTTGATAATAATAATAATAATGATAATAGCTTGAGATAATGACTAACTTTGTTTAATGTTTCACAAAGTTTTTGTTGGTTATCGAAATATAGTTGTTAGGAACACATAAATTAAATAGATGTAAGCAAGATAAAATGTTTTTAGGTGAACTATTAAAGTGGTTCCCCAATCTTTTTGGTAATTAAAATCTTAAAAGTTTCGCTAAATTAAATGATAAGTTAAATTAATATCCAGATCATTTCCAAATAAGAGAAAATATCAAAACATTATTTACTGAACTTAGTAAAGGTTTATCTACTTTTGACTTTTTTTTTTTTTTTTTTTTTTGCGGTACGCGGGCCTCTCACTGTTGTGGCCTCTCCCATTGTGGAGCACAGGCTCCGGATGCGCAGGCTCAGCGGCCATGGCTCACGGGCCCAGCCGCTCCGCGGCACATGGGATCTTCCCGGACCAGGGCACGAACCCGTGTCCCCTGCATCGGCAGGCGGACTCTCAACCACTGTGCCACCAGGGAAGCCCTACTTTTGACTTTTTAATTGCCAAAAATATTAGGATATTTGTGTCTGTAAATAAACATATTTTATGACATATTGAGAAATTTACTGTGAAAAAGTATACAGTTTTAGAAATTATAAAAAGTATAAATTTGTCAAGTCACAGAATACTACTATAAAGAAGAGTTCACAATTACTTACTTCTTAGCATTCACTGGAAATTAAGGGCTTCTAAGGGTTAAAAAATTCTAATATATGTTATTGAAGCTACTAGAAATAACAAGGGAAACATCTCCATATGCATGCAAAGTAGGATGTATGTTTTTGGTAAAAGAAGGTATGAGAAATAGAGATACACTTTTTTTGTTGAGGGAAAAGAAAGTAATTTTGTCCTAAAGAGAGGCTGGGTAAGAGGGAAAACAGTACAAAATCTGAATGTAAAAAGGGAAGTTATAGAAGGTTTTATGGAAAAGATATCTTTAGAAAGAAATTTTATACATGGTCAGGGCTGGCTAAACTTGGAATAAATTTAATAAGTAAATTCTAATATCAAAAGTAAGCTACTGCAAAACTAGAATTTGGTTTTCTCTCTGGTAATAGAGCAAAGTTTTATTGGACTATTGGTCTGTTCTCGATAAGAGACTATAAAAGGCTTTCTTTTACCTTTTAAAATAATCTGTCTAGAAAACAAGAATTACGTTCTTATTAAAATATTTTTCTGTGTTCAGAAAGCTGAATCTTCTCTAGTAAAAAGAAAGCTAAGTTTTTAAAACTACTTAACTTTCTTCATTTGCTTTTAACATCTTCTATTGTCACTATGGTTAAATATATAACTAAAAATTGTTTCACAGTAACCTATGATCCTATTTGACCAAGTGTTTTAAAACCTTTGACATTCTTTGACAAACTTGTAAAAAATCAAATTTCAAATAAAGTCTGACTTTGAACTAATTTAAAAAATTTCCAGAGGGCCCCAGGAACATCTCAAAGAATATATTCTATCTCCTTATGAAAAGGGAGATATTAAACTAATTCGGCTTATTTAATATGTTAAATTACATGGGAAGAATTTTCAAATAAAAAGTAACAAAAAGCTTTCTTCATGTTGTGTTTGTATGGGTATATGTTAAAAGTGTTCCAAGAATTATGTGAAATTCCTAAAGTCTGATATGTCCTGGTATAATGTTATCATATTTCCAGTTATGGTCTTGAAATGTTGTATATTTCAGAAATAACTATTTCTTTATCAAATGAATTCTAACAATGGGCATTTTTAAGTTTTTGTCATTAGCCAACTGTTATCGTTTTACTCTGATGCTTTGCAAAGGTGTTCCTGTAAAAATACTTCATCTTTAAAGAGATTTATAGACAGAACTCTGATAGGACTCTAGAACTCAGATTTCTGATAACTTTAAGATCATAAAACTTAACTGGTTGATAATTTTTAGAACTAATGGGAAAACTGGATTCAAGGAGAACAAGAATTAAAATACATGGGACTAAAATGAACTAAAAAATATGATTATAATTTTTATGACTTTTTGCTGGTTCTTTTGTTTTTCTAGACTTAAGAAAACTTTTAATCTTTTCTCTTAAAGTTATCAGCAGTTTGGTAAGATATGTCTTTGTAAACAAAGATAAAACATTGACTTTTTCCCCCCTACCTGATCCCTCCAAAATTTGGAAACTCTTAAGTATCTTTTTCATAGCATTATAGTTATTTATGTTATTTCAGGAAGAATTTGTTCTTCTTATTACAGGACACAATTGGAAACATTGGTTGTATTACCGATGCTTTGACTAGAATGTCATATTTGAGATATGACCAGATATCACCAGACAGCATTAAGGAACTAAGGTTGATTTTTATAGAGTCAATAAAGTCCTGGCCTCAGAGGCTTTTAAGAGTTCAATCTATAATTCCTTATGGAGGGCTTCCCTGGTGGCGCAGTGGTTGAGAGTCTGCCTGCCGATGCAGGGGACACGGCTTCGTGCCCCGGTCCGGGAAGATCCCACATGCCGCGGAGCGGCTGGGCCCGTGAGCCATGGCCACTGAGCCTGCGCGTTGGGAGCCTGTGCTCCGCAGTGGGAGAGGCCACAACAGTGAGAGGCCCGTGTACCGCAAAATAAAATAAAATTCCTTATGGAAAATTCCAGCAAATCGGCCTTAAAAAGAGCTGCATTTATAATCAGGACAAGTTAATGCAAACAAATTAGTTTTACTGTGATTATCCTTGATAAAGAAATGGGAATAATTGTAGAGAGAAAAATTATGTTTGCACTTTTGTCTATACTAGATTCTAGAACTCTTAACTGTCTTTAAGGTTTTGTTATATATCTATAAATTGGACTAGATCTTGATCTTCTAGTTTCCTCAAATATCTGTGGTTGGAATTTTCCAAGTTAATATATCCAATTTACTCCCACCCTTCTGGTTTGGAATCACTAAGAGCCAAGACTGCCCTTAAACTGCCTTGGAAGGGATTATATCAGGTCCTCCTCACTAACCAGATGTCAGATAAGCTTCAGGGACTTGAATTTTGGATATACATCTCATAGCCAAAGGAGGTACCACCTGACATCTGGTCATGCACAAACACCGGAGATCTCCAAATCAAATCAACTAGGAAGAGAAGCAGCTGACATTGAGGTAGACTCCTTCCTTCCAAGACACTAGACCAAGACTTCATACTTTAAACATGAAACGTTTTATTCTTCTCTTTCTTTCCTTTACTCTGGCATTGATCTGGAAAGATAATATCATCATCTGTAGCTCCCAGGCCACTGCTAAGAGGGCAACCTCTAGAATTTAGAACAACTCTTTATTTCAGGGGAGGAAGATTTACTTCTCAAATACACTGAAAACCTAACTGACCCGTCTTGAACGGACAAATGTAACAATCCCTCTGAATGAATCCATTAACAGTGACACCTAAGTGGAAATGGTTTGTGCCCTGACAGGATTTATCTTTGTGGTGGCTGTCATTCCCTTTGGACCTGTGAATACCTAGATACCTGCTGCATAACCGAGCAATGCCTCTTAGGTTATGTAACTTTGCCCCTAACTGCTCACAAACTGAAAGCCCTCATTAGTTTACTCTCCTAGATTTACATTCTTGAGTTAGAAAGAAATTACCAGGAGGCAATTATAACTCTGATTCACTTCCTTTGGCAGGGCTATATTTCCCTGGTTAGGAATAAATGTAAATGAGGATATGATCAGAAACCTCTCCTTAATTCTCAAAGATACTGCAGAATCTATTGCTAAGACAATAGCTACAAAACAAAATCCTTAGACTCTCTGGCCAAAGTTTTCTTAACAGTAGGATAGCCTTTGATTATTTTTTAGCTGAGAAAAGAGGTATCTGTGCTGTGGCCAATACCACCTGCTGCCCCTGGATGAACACTCCTAGGGAAATTGAAACTCAATTACATAAGACTACTAAGCAAGCCACTTGCTTTAAGAAAAACGTGGCTCCTTCAAGGGGGTCCTTCTTTGACTTATTTAATTTTAATTGGTTTGCATCGTGAGGACCATGGCTTTGAAATACATTCCAGACATTGGGAATCATCCTGCTTATAGTTACCATAATAATCTCCCTATTACGCTGTATTCTCTCAACAGTTTCAAATTCATGTCCACAGCCCCTAACCGCCTAGCAAATGATCTCCCCGAGACTGGAATGTCAGAAAGGAACGAAGAGAATTACAGACTTAAAGATTGTGAACTTGAAGCCAAGCTGAACTTGAAGATCACAGGAATTAAGCAAAAACAGCATAAAAGGATCCACAGAATTTGTGAAAACTTTAGAGTGGTAGCTGAGAGTGGTGGTAATGCCTTAAATTTTGATGACATCTCTCATGTTAGGCTGAGAGCCTGATCAAGAGGGGCAAATAATTTAGAAGGAGACAACAGGCCCAAAATGGAGTTACCTGTACTAAACTCCAGGTCCACAAACCAAGACTTAATACCTAACCTAGTTACAGTCTCAACCCCCCAGGAATATAACCTTCAACCAGTCAGCCTGGAATTACCTAGTCAGCACTAGAGAGGTAATGCACCTAAGAGGCTCTCTGTTCCCCTTAAAAGGGCAACCTTGCCTGAAAGAATTCATTCTTTGCTAATAACTTCCTTTTTTTCACCTGCTTTCCAACTTTAAAAATCTTTTCTTCTCTACAGCGCAACAGAGCTACTTTCTAGTTGCCAGATGGGATACTGCCTGATTTAGGAATTGTTTAATAAAGCCAATTAGATCTTTAAAGTTTACTCAGTTGAATTTTTTAACAGATAGCATAATTGTCCATGTAAAAATCCTCCAAATTAACACACAAACTCCTTGAAATAGTGAGAGATTATAGCAAACTCAGAGGAATCAAGATTAATAAGCAAAAGGTCATTGTTTTTCTTTATACCAGTAATGGACAATTTGAAATTTTAAAAATGTCAATTGTAATAGCACCAAAAAATGGTCCAAGATGGGCGTGGAGCATCTGGTAGTCCCAGAGAATAAGGGAGTGGTAAACAGAAAATAATGGAGGTGTGTCAATAAGACACAATAGCCCACCGAAAGAGCTCCAATACTGATATTTTTTAAATGCTGAATAAATAAATGTGGGAAATAGACAAATATTCTATGCAGAAGAATTTCCAAAAACAATAAGTAGATACTCTGCTCTTAAGGAGGGAGAGCAAAAATCCCTACTCCTTGGTTGTGGGCTGGGCTAAGTGACTTCTTTCCAAAGAGTACCATATGCAAAAGAAGAAAACAGAGAAAAATTTACAACGGAGAAACACAACAAACATTACCTACGCCAGGGGATCAAGGATAACATCAAGAGTGAAGTCATGTTGATATTAAGTATCTATGGTAAAATGAGAAATACATTTGGTATTTCTCCTGGCTTCTGCCACAGAGCTCCTAAAACACTTAGAATTGTCTAAGCTATAGGAGTATTTTTTGTTATTCACATGGATCCACTTTGAATCACACCTGACTTTATGCTAAGGGTGGGGCCCCTACTTACCCTCAGGATGGGGCTGGTCACCAGAAAGACCAAGTAATTAGGAGGTTGGAACTTTGAGCCCATCCACTAGACCTCTGGGGAGGGAAGGGTTGGGGATTGAGCTCTATAAAATACTCTGGAACAAGGAGATTTGATGATCTGCCAGGTGGTAAATGAACCCTTGTGCCAGGAGGGTAACACACCCCAACTCTAAGGGAATAGAAGCTCCTGTAATAAGGATTCTTCTGGACCTCATGCTATGTACCTCTTCATCTGGCTGTTCATTTGGAACATTTATAATATCCTTTACAATAAACCAGTAAACAGAAAGTGTTTCCCAGGATTCTGTGAGATGTTCTAGCAAACTATCAAACCTGAGGAGGGAGATGTGTAGCCAAGCCAGACACAAGAGTGTATGTAACCTGGGGACCCATGACTTGATATTGATGTCCACAGTTGGGGGTAGTCTTGTGATTGAGCCCTTAACCTGTGGAATCTGAACTAACTCCAAGTAGCTAGTGTCAGATTGAATTGTGGACACCCAGTTGCTGTCCTTAAAGAATCAGTGAATTGTTCAGTGTGGAAAACCACCACACATTTAGTGTCAGAAGTGTGGGTGTAAGTAGAAATAGCACTTCATAGTACCCTTGATAGAACATAATGAGAATGGAACTTTACCTCTCTGATCTTCCTATAAAAAATTCAAAATCCCATTCTAATTAGAAAAAATCAGACAAATCCCAACTGAGCAGTATTAAATAAAATATCTGAACAGTAATCCTCAAAACTGTCAAGGTTATAAAAAGAAAAAAAAATTCTGAGAAGCCGCCATAGCCAAGAGGAGACTAAAGAGATATGACAACCAAGTGTAATGTGGTACACTAGATAGAATCCTGGAGCAGAAAAAGTACGTTAGGTAGAAACTAAGGAAACGTAAGGTACGGATGCTAGTTGATAATAATGTATGGATACTGCTTGATTGTCACAGATGTATTATGCTAATATAAGAGATTAATAACAGGGAAAACTGAGTACGAGGCATATGGGAACTCTATGTACTATTTCTGAAATTTTTCTATAAATCTGAAACTTCTAAAAAACACTGCAACTTTTCACCTTCCTCTCTTCAGTCATTTTCACCTCCAAATATTTTAGTGTAATTTCTTACATAAAAGGTGGAAAGGGAAGAGAGAGTGATGCTCACCAGGCGTATTGAGTGTTTTGAGTGACGCACAGTGTGATAAAATATATTCGTCTAAGAATTACATCAAGTATTGAACTGCTATATCACAATAGCTACAACTGATCATTTCTATATGATTTCATTCATCTATATCATTTCAATATTCATCTCTAAATCAGTTATGGATAATAATTATATATATGTATAGCTAGCTAGCTAGATATAGATAGATACAGATATGGATGTATCAATATATTCTTCCAGAACCCAGAACAGAGTCTTCCATATAAATACTTGTGAATGAATAAATACATCCTGTATTTTATAGTAGTTATTATAAGATATTATTACTCTCATTACTTTCAAGTATATATCTATTAACATTTCTAAAGATTCTATTTATAGATATAAATTATTTTATCATCTAATATTATTTTCATTATCATCATCATCAACTCAAGAGGTTTTATTCCATTACCTTATAATGAAATACCTGAGCTCAAAGAGGAAACAATGTACTGGAAACATTAACTATTCTTGTAGCAACAAACCTGTAAAGGAAATCACCTCTGTGAAAAAATATGCTTTTTAAATTGCTACAAGAATTTCTATGAGGAGTCCAAGGTGATTTTCTCAAGAGGAGGCAAATGGTTTTATTCTTTTAGTGACTACTTGATATTTTCACAGAGAGTTATAGTGATCATAGGTAATGCATCACCAGGCTCTTATATACTGTAAAATTTGTGAGAGAGATGTATTTGTCGAACTCTGTGAAGGCACTCTGTGGTTGCTTATGCAGGATTAGTTTTGCTGGAAGTCCAGAAGACAAAGGCCATTTAATAAACTCTTTGCTGCTAGTCAAAATGATATCCTACTGATACCATCTGGATGTCTGCTGGAATCAAGTTTACCTCTACTGGTAGGAGCTTGAGTTGAGTCAGTGAATAGCTTCCTGTACAGATATGTTTAAACAAAGGTGTTTAATCAGCATGCTTGTTGACTGATTATATTACAATCTTGTGATTTGATAGGATAAGGACTTCAGTAATATAAACAAAAGATTTTAACTATTTTTTAAGCTCTTGGAAAGTAAAATAAGTATTTAAATTTTTTCCATTTTACCTAATAAACAGTCATCCTAACAATTACTTTTCTTGTTCTGCATAGATTACAGTCTTATATAATTTCATCAATTTAAATCCACAGGCATAGGGTCATTTGTGCAATCATTTAGACTTTGTTTCCTAGGAAACAGACCAGTCAAGAGCTGAAAGATGACCACCCACTTTCTTTACCACCATTATTTGATCCTGTGCTAATCCATGTAATTCAAAATTTCTTTTTCATATTGCTCAAATTCTGCTGTGGTTTTAAGGCCATTTTAGAACCTCATTTTCATTTAATATTTTACAAAATCCTAAGATAGAGTTGGTAGCAACATTCAAAATGGTAAAATTCTTCACTGGTACAATTCATATTGAATTTCTAAATCCCACGCTAACAGAAATGAACAACGTTATAACATATTTTGTGAAAAATGATCTGTAATAAAAATATTATATCTGGAGAGACAGGTATAGAACATATAAAATAATCCTTCACCTCAATATATTGCTTTTCATATTGTCTAGAATTTAGTCTTTACAGATACTCTTGATTATCTTGAAAAGTCAAAAAAGTCAAAATTGAAAAGTCAATTATGTATAAATGAATAACGTGTTTGTAAATAGTTATGTAATATTAAGTATACTTGGAAAGCTTGTTCCCAAAACTTGTTTATGACTCTACTATTGTCCTCATGTAACACAGTATAGGTCATACATTTTTTGAGATTGTTCATCAATTTTAAGATATGGCAGAGAAAAATGATTTCTTGCAGAATAATATCTGATTGGTAATTGGTGATTTGGAAAGTTGTCCTAGTCTCTGGATCTGTGGTAAACTATGTTCTACCCAAGAGAACAAGGTCTGATTTCTAGCTAGACTATAAATAACAGAGTTTGAGGACAAATTGCTTGCTATTCAGATGTTACCTATTTCATTTGCCTTGAAACTGGCAGGCTCTGAATAATTGCTAAAATTTCCTTAAGCGTTTGGTTAAGAAAAGACATTATATTATTTTTAAACTGTGAGTTACCTTATATGGACTTAATACCTTGCATTATCAAGCTTATAAGATAGATAATCCTGCAACTCATCATTTGAAACATGTCAAATATATATGGCATGTTTCTATCCAAGAGCATGCTAAACTATTTATAAAAGAACATTTATTTATACTTGTACTTCTCTCGATTTCCCCTCATTTGCACCCAAACATAAGGGACAACTAATATATACATCAAATGATATTTTGGTGGGATTATCTATGGAGTTATAAAAATAATTGTACATATCATAATGTCTTTTGTATAGGTAATCACACTCCTTGCTTATGAATATTTACTTATTATAATTTCATTTGAGAAACATAATCTGAAGCATGCTCTTTTAGGAGAAAACTATCCCTTTGTACCATGTGAAATTATAGAACTAAATGTCTTTCATTAAAGAAATACTATTAAAGTAGATAGGGAAAAGACACCTTTTCACTCAGCATGTGGTGAGCAGAGCACAATAATTTTCAGTGTGTCTCTCCATTTTATGAACAGAAGATTCCAAGTACAGGTATCCTCCACTTCTTGAAAGTTTGCCTTATGCAACTTCACTTTTATGAAAGGCGTACTACATTAGTACCTGTTTTTGCTAACAAAAATAAATCCAAAGAGGATTTTTTTTGTTACAAAAAAAGGCAAAGTGAAAACAGCTCTCAGCATTTGTTTTGCAGGAGCCCTTATAGAGGCAGCACACCAGGAGCAGTGAGTGCAGCACCACCAAGCTCCTTCCCTGGGAACCACACTCAGCATCTCAGTGTAGAGCCACCCCAGCTTTGAACTGTGTCTGTGAGCATCTGTGCTTAATCTCCATTTATTTTGCGCATCCATTAGCAAGATGTGTCCTAAGGCAATTGCTTCTTTGCTTTATCCCCTTTCAACTTATGTAAGGTTTCATAAAAACGCTCTATGTTTGGTTAGTGTGGAAATCTAGCACATGTAACTGAGCTAAAATTAATACCCATAGAAATAGAATAACGTGTTCCTAAATATTTTATGTACACATTTTTAGAAATAGAAATAATTTCTGAATAGAGTTTTCATCATTAACTGTACAGAATACATACTATAGATTTTTAAGTAAATAAGAAAGAAATATTTATGAATGTGTTTCCCTCTGTTAAACATAATGAAGCTCAGATAGTAACATATTTTACCTAAAAATTCTTGAAAGTGCCACTTATTAAAAGTTGTAGGTAATCTGCCACCATGTTTTTACTGAAGAGTATTTCTTAATTAGCCTTCTTGTTTTTCTTCACTTATTTTCTATTTAAAATTTTATATTTAGAAATAATTTTTGATTTTCTGAAGAATTACAGTATAGTACAGAGAGTTCTTGTATGTCTTTTTTTTTTTTTTTTTTGAGGTACGTGGGCCTCTAACTGTTGTGGCCTCTCCTGTTGCGGGGCACAGGCTCCGGATGCGCAGGCTCAGCGGCCACGGCTCACGGGCCCAGCCGCTCCGTGGCATGTGGGATCTTCCTGGACCGGGGCACGAACCTGTGTCCCCTGCATCGGCAGGCAGACTCTCAACCACTGCGCCACCAGGGAAGCCCTCCTGTATGTCTTTTACTTAACTTTCACTAACATTAAGATCTTACATATTCATGGTACATGTATCAAATTGACATTCATACAATAATTAGTAACTAAACTACAGACTTTACTCCTATTTCATTGGGGTATCCACTAACGTCTTTTTCTTAAAAAGACATTTTAAAAATGTCTTTTAAAAATCTAATCCTGAATATCCCATTGTTATCATGTCTCCTTAGACTCCTCCATTCTGTGACAGTTAATGTCTTTCACAACCTTGAAACATTTGAAATTTACTAGTCAGCTGTTTTGTAGAATGTCCTCCAGTTTAGGTTTGTCTGATATTTTACAGGAATACAGATTTTGTAGAAGATCACAGAAGTGAAGGGCCTTCTTTCTGCATCACGTCAAGTAATACATAGATCAGTGTGACTTATTACGGTAGGTGCTAAACTTGCTCACTTGGTTAGGGTGGTATCAGCCAGGTTTCTTTTCTAAAAAATTACTCTTTTCCCTTCCTATATCTTATTTTTTAGGTCTAGACCACATTCAAGGGGAGGTAAATAAATCTTCATCTCCTAGAGGAGGATGTTAAAAATTTCCAGTAATGTGTTAAAACCAAACAGACATGTTGTTAATAAATAATATGGATTAAATGTTGCTGCTATTCAAATACTCTATTTCTTCTTAAAATTTCACTAAGTTTAGTATCAATCAGTGGATCTTGCTTGCAGCAATTATTACTATGATGTTGTAATAGTGATTTTCTACTTCCTTCATTTCTTCTTCAAGTATAAATTTTTCTGTAAGGAGGGTCTTTTCCTTCTGCCACATGTATTTGTATATTCAATCATTTATTTATCTCTGCTTGGATTCATGACTATTTTTTTAAGTATTAATGTTAATACCCTAATTTTTCTTCTATCTGAGAATGGTATTTAGAAACTAAATTCTTAGTGCTAGGTACTCTCAGTGGACCAACTAGGAAATACATGTATGTATACAAATCCATGTATATACATATATCTACATTTATTTCTGTACCTCTCTCTATATATATATACACACACATATATATGTAGACATATATATACTGAATTAAATATGTGTCCATACTTAACTCACTTCTATTCATACTTAATCCAGAACCACAAGTTTCATTCCAGCAGTCCACTTCTTGCTTATTTGTAATTTCCTTCTGACAGTGAGAAACCTATCATCATGATCCATATACTTACTTATCTGTTCAATTGTTATATACATGCAAAGTAGCTTCAGAACTGCAAAAATATAAACCTGTGAGAAACAAATCTACCAACTAGAGTATTGTATTTGTTGAAAGTTATTTTTGCCTTTGGCTTAAAATATCCAGTTTTTTAAAAAAAAGTCTATAAAAAGTATTTCTTTTAAAAAAAGTTATAATCAGCTGTCTCTTTCCCATAACTTTCCATGAGGTTGTCAAATACTTTTAATAAAATTAGATTAAGGGGAGGACCTTCAAGATGGCAGAGGAGTAAGACATGGAGATCACCTTCCTGCCCACAAATACACCAAAAATACATCTACATGTGGAACAGCTCCTACAGAACACCTACTGAATGCTGGCAGAAGACGTCAGACTTCCCAAAAGACAAGAAACCCCCCCATGTACCTGGGTAGGGCAAAATAAAAAAGAATAAACAGAGATGAAAGAATAGGGACGGGACCTGCACCAGTGGGAGGGAGCTGTGAAGGAGGAAAGGTTTCCACACACTAGGAAGCCCCTTCGTGGGCGGAGGCTGTGGGTGGAGGAGGGGGGAAGCTTTGGAGCCATGGAGGAGAGCACAGCAACAGGGGTGCAGAGGGCAAAGCAGAGAGATTCCCGCACAGAGGATCAGTGCCGACCAACACTCACCAGCCTGAGAGGCTGGTATGCTCACCCTCCGGGACAGGTCGGGGCTGGGAACTGAGGCTAGGGCTTTGGAGGTCAGATCCCAGGGATAGGACTGGGGCTGGCTGTGTGAAAACAGTCTGAGGGGGCTACTGTGCCACAGTTAGCCAGGAGGGAGTCTGGGGGAAAGTATGGAACTTCCTAGGAGGCAAGAAACCACTGTTTCAGGGTGCAAAAAAGAGGAGATTCAGAGCACTGCCTAAACAAGCTCCAGCGACAAAATGGGGATGAGCCGCGGCTAGCAGTGCAGACAGCAGAGATGGGCATGAAACGCTAAGGTTGCTACTGCAGCCACCAAGAAACCTGTGCAGAAGCACATGTCACTATCCACAACTCCCATCCTGGGAACCTGTGCAGCCCGTCACTGCCAGGGTCCCATAATCCAGGGAAAACTTACCTGGGAGAACACACAGGGAAGTTGTCTCTAGACCTACAAAAACAAACCCAAAACAATATAAGAAAATGGTAATAGGAACATACATATCTATAATTACCTTAAATGTAAATGGATTAAATGCTCCAACCAAAAGTCATAGACTGGCTGAATGGATACAAAAACAAGTCCCATATATATGCTGTGTACAAGAGACTCAATTCAGACCTAGGGACCCATACAGACTGAAAGTGAGGGGATGGAAAAAGATATTCCATGCAAATGGAAATCAAATAAACCTGGAGTAGCAATTCTCATATCAGATAAAATAGACTTTAAAATAAAGACTATTACAAGAGACAAAGAAGGACTCTACATAATGATCAAGGGATCAATCCAAGAAGATATAACAATGGTAAATAATTATGCACCAAACATAGGAGCTCCTCAATACATAAGGCAAATGCTAACAGCCATAAGAGGGGAAATCTATAGAAACACAATAATAGTAGGGGACTTTAACACCCCACTTTCACCAATGGAGAGATCATCCAAAATGAAAATATATAAGGAAACACAAGCTGTAAATGACACATTAAACAAGATGTACTTAATTGATATTTACAGGACCTTCCATCCAAAAACAACAGAATACACTTTCTTCTCAAGTGCTTATGGAATATTCTAGAGCTTAGATCATATCTTGGGTCACAAATCAAGCCTTGGTAAATTTAAGAAAATTGAAATCGTATCAAGTATCTTTTCTGACCACAACACTATGAGACTGGATATCAATTACAAGAAATAAACTGTAAAAAAATACAAACAGAGGGATGCTAAACAATACCCTACTAAATAAGCAAGAGATCACTGAAGGAATCAAAGAGGAAAACAAAAAATACATAGAAACAACTGACAATGAAAGCACGACGACCCAAAACCTATGAGAAGCAGCAAAAGCATTCTAAGAGGGAAGTTTATAACAATACAATCCAACCTCAAGAATGAAGAAACATCTCAAACAACCTAAACTTACACCTAAAGCAATTAGAGAAAGAAGAACAACAACAACAAAAAAAAACCCACAGTTAACAGAAGGAAAGAAATCATAAAAATCAGATAAGAAATAAATGCAAAAGAAATGAAGGAAACAACAGCAAAGATCAATAAAACTAAAAAGCTGGTTCTTTGAGAAGATAAACAAAATGGATAAACCATTAGCCAGACTCATCAAGAAAAAAGGGGAGAAGACTCAATTCAATAGAATTAGAAATGAAAATGGAGAACAACTCACACTGCAGAAATACAAAGGATCATGAGAGTTACTACAAGCAACTATATGCCAACAAAATAGACAACCTGGAAGATATGGACAAATTCTTAGAAAAGCACAACCTTCCGAAACTGAACAAGGAAGAAATAGAAAATATAAACAGACCAATCACAAGTACTAAAATTGAAACTGTGATTAAAAATCTTCCAACAAACAAAAGCCCAGATAGCTTCACAGGTGAATTCTATCAAACATTTAGAGAAAAGCTAACACCTATCTTTCTCAAACTCTTCCAAAATATAGCAGAGGGAGGAACACTCCCAAAATCATTCTATGAGGCCACCATCACCCTGATACCAAAACCAGACAAAGATGTCACAAAAAAAGAAAACTACAGGCCAATATCACTGATGAACATAGATGCAAAAATCCTCAACAAAATACTAGCAAACAGAATCCAACAGCACATTGAAAGGATCATACACCATGATCAAGTGGGGTTTATCCCAGGAATGCAAGGATTCTTCAATATATGAAAATCAATCAATGTGATATACCATATTAACAAACTGAAGGGTAAAAACCATATGATCATCTCAAATGATGCAGGAAAAAAACATATGATCATCTCAAATGATGCAGAAAAAGCTTTTGACAAAATTCTACAGCCATTTATGATAAAGACCCTGCAGAAAGTAGGCATAGAGGGACTTACCTCAACATAATAAGGCAATATATGACAAACCCACAGCCAACATCGTTCTCAATGGTGAAAAACAGAAACCATTTCCACTAAGATCATGAACAAGACAAGGTTGCCCATTCTCACCACTATTATTTAACATAATTTTGGAAGTTTTAGCCACAACCATCAGAGAAGCAAAAGAAATAAAAGGAATCCAAATCGGAAAAGAAGTAAAGCTGTCACTGTTTGCAGATGACATGATACTATACATAGAGAATCCTAAAGAGGCTACCAGAAAACTACTAGAACTAATCAGTGAATTTGGTGAGGCTGCAGGATACAAAATTAACTCACAGAAATCTCTTGCATTCCTGTAAACTAACAATGAAAAATTTGAAAGAGAAATTAAGAAACACTGCCATATACTATAGCAACAAGAGGAAAAATATACCTAGGAATAAACCTACCTAAGGAGACAAAAGACCTGCATGCAGAAAACTATAAGACACTGATGAAAGAAATTAAAGATGATACAAACAGATGGAGAGCTATACCATGTTCTTGGGTTGGAAGATTGTGAAAATGACCATAGGACCCAAAGCAATCTACAGATTCAATGCAATCCCTATCAAACTACCAATGGCATTTTTCACAGAACTAGAACAAAAAATTTCATAATTTGTGTGGAAACACAAAAGACCCTGAATAACCAAAGCAATCTTGAGAAAGAAAAACGGAGCTGGAGCAATCAGGCTCCCTGACCTCAGACTATTCTACAAAGCTGCAGTAATCAAGACAGTATGGTACTAGCACAGAAACAGAAATATAGATCAATGGAACAGATCTATAGATCTATAGATCAATAGAACACCCAGAGATAAGCCCACACACCTATGGTCACCTTATCTTTGATAAAGGAGGCAAGAATATACAATGGAGAAAAGACAGCCTCTTCAGTAAGTGGGGCTGGGAAAACTGGACAGCTACATGTAAAAGAATGAAATTAGAACACTTCCTAACACCATAGACAAAAATAAACTTAAAATGTATTAAAGACCTAAATGTAAGGCCCGAAACTATAAAACTCTTAGAAGAAAACATAGGCAGAACACTATGATGTAAATCACAGCAAAATCTTTTTTGACTCACCTCCTAGAGAAATGGACATAAACACAAAAATGAACAAATGGGACCTAATGAAACTTAAAAGCTTTTGTACAGCAAAGGAAACCATAAACAAGAGAAAAAGACAACCCTCAGAATGGGAGAAAATATTTGCAAATGAAGCAACTGACAAAGGATTAATCTCCAAAATTTAAAAGCAGCTCATGTAGCTCAATATCAAAAAAACAAACAACCCAATCCCCAAATGGGCAGAAGACCTAAATAGACATTTCTCCAAAGAAGATATACAGATCACCAACAAACACATGAAAGAATGCTCAACATCACTAATCATTAGAGAAATGAAAATCAAAACTACAATGAGGTATCACCTCACACAAGTCAAAATGGCCATCATCAAAAAACCTACAAACAATAAATGCCGGAGAGGGTGTGGAGAAAAGGGAATCCTCTTGCACTGTTGGTGGGAATGTAAATTGGTACAGCCACTATGGAGAACAGTTTGGAGGTTCCTTAAAATACTAAAAATAGAACTACCATACGACCAGGCAATCCCACTACTGGGCACATACCCTGAGAAAACCATAATTCAAAGAGAGTTCATTGCACAATGTTCATTGCAGCACTATTTACAATATCCAGGACATGGAACATTCCCATTACAATGTTCATTGCAGCACTATTTACAATATCCAGGACATGGAATCAACCTAAGTGTCCATTGACACATGAATGGATAAAGAAGATGTGGCATATATATGCAATGGAATATTACTCAGTCATAAAAAGAAATGCAATTGAGTCATTTGTAGTGAGGCGGATGTACCTAGAGTCTGTCATACAGAGTGAAGTAAGTCAGAAAGAGAAAAACAAATACCATATGCTAACACATATATATGGAATCCAAAAAAAGAAAAAAAAAAGTTTTGAAGAACCAGTAGCAGGACAGGAATAAAGACGCATATGCAGAGAATGGACTTGAGGACACGAGGAGGGGAAAGGGTAAGCTGGGACGAAGTGAGAGAGTGGTATTTACATATATATACTACCAAACATGAAATAGATAGCTAGTGGGAAGCAGCCGCATAGCACAGGGAGATCAGCTCCATTCTTTGTGACCACCTAGAGGGGTGGGATAGGGAGGGTGAGAGTGGGACGTAAGAGGGAGCAGATATGGGGACATATGTATATGTATAGCTGATTCACTTTGTTATACAGCAGAAACTAACAGAACATTGTAAAGCAATTATACTCCAATAAAGATGTTAAAAAAATAGATTCATTTTTCATAATATGAATTCATTACTATGTTCCGCCAACATCCTCATTTTTAAATTATTTTTTATAAAGCAAAGTTTGTTCTTCGTAGCCCACAGTTCTATGGGTTTGGCAAAAGCATTAAATCATGTTACTGCCGTCACAGTGTGATACAGATGAGTTCCATTAATAATTCCTTATTGTAAAATTCTGCATGATAAAATACTTCTCATTGAATCACTAAGAATAGAGTATTTTATTTTAGTTATTAGAAATGTATTTTTCACTCATCAATTCTTAAATTAGAGAAAATTCATCTAGGATATAGCCATTTGGAGATAGACAATCTGAGATTTCAAATACACTATTTCTCCACCATCATTAGAGTCTAGAAAGCCGTGTTATTTATCTTCTGATTTCTCTAAGAATTGTGAAATGTCTTCCTATTTCAATATTTTTATATTGTAAATGATGAAAACTGTTTTTTAACCTTCCTATAATCTTATGTTTAAATAAACAATAGAAACATAAACATATTCATTTGTACATATCATGTAATACTGCTTAAAAACACACAAGTAACAAATAATATTAATTGCCATCAGGGAGGATGGTATGTTTGGATATAGAGGATTCTCTCTTTTGGGCTCGCTTTAACATTGTGGATCTTTATCATAGGAGCAAATTATCTTTTCTAAATGAAATCTTATATGATTATATCAATTATTTTTCCTTTATACTTAAAGGAAAAAAATTTAAGTAAACATTTGGAGAAGCATAACTCTATTGAGTTACACAGCCTTTCTTTGCAATTTTGTAGAACATTGAGCATTGAATGTTATAAAGAACACTGACTGTTACAAAGACATTTGAAACCAGCCTGATTTTTCCTTTACAGGTTTTTAATCCATTAAAAAAACAAACTAAATAATGATTCCTTCTTTACCGCTAAGGTTTCCTAACTTTATTACGCCCTGCCCTTATGTTGCTCTTTCTGAGAATTTTCTCCTGGCACACGGTGTGACCTTTCAAATATTATGAGCAAGTTGTTATGATTAGGATTCCAACTGAACAGACTGAACTGAGAGATCCAAGGCACTGTGATTGAAGGAAGGTAGAGGTGCATTTCTCTTCCAAATTTCACTCCATGGTGAATAAGTGGATTGAAACTGGCTGATTTATATGCCTGCATCAGGAAGGGAAGGGAAGCAGTTCTCTCTTTGATGGAAAGTGACAAATTTCCATGACAAGGATTTAGTCATTTGGCCACATTAAGTTTTAAGAGAAGGTGAAAAATATATTCTCTGGATGGGTAGCCATGCTCCAAATAAAATGCCCATTTATGTGTATATTGGCTTTCATTTGCTAACCTTCCATTTTTTCACTTTTTCTCTCTTTCAATTTCATTTACCTACTTCTTTTTGTTTGGTTTTCTTAATTCTGCTCTTCATGATGATTACTACATTCTCTCCCTATTCAAAAGTAGAATACATATAAAAAATATGTTTAATTTTGCTCTACATTCTCTGCTTCCTGACACTAAGTGTCAAAACCTCTTCCTACTATGTCCAATAGAGGACTGTTGTTTCTACTCCTAAGCATGTGATATTCACATATTTTGGCCATGTGGGCTTCACAGACTTTTTAATCACACCTGGGATTACAGGCATCCTCAGATAGCTCCTTCCCACGCATTCTTTTTAGATCACTGCATATGACACTCCTTTCTCTTACAATGTATTTCCGTCTATAAATGTCTCCTCATTTTCTTCAAATGGGATATTCATGACTGTTTTTCATTTTCTTGTTAACATTTTATGCTTTTGGAGTAAAGAGAGTCCAGTGACATTTTTCCTATACCCTTTAAAATATGACTATTCCATATTCTTTATCATTTTGTGTACTTCTCTTATGATTTGTAATCTAGTATAGGATTTTATTAGATGTCACAATCAAGCTAAAGTGCCTTTAGTTATTAGAAACATTTACTTTTTTTCAATGAAAGTAGATAAAATGTTTAAAATATTTTATTGCCTAAAAAAATATTTATTAAGTTTATACCTAAATTTGTCATCAACTTAAACTTGACATGGTATTGAATGGTATCCTGAAAAATCGCTCTAGGTAGTATAAGTGGAGAGGAGTAGCTTTGGGCACTCCTCACTTTAATTCAGAACACTTATTAATATTAGGCAGTCAAATTTCTTGGATAAAATGGCAATTAGGATCAAAGTAAAATTACTTAGAAAGGGACTTCTTTGGGGATTCCTGGGCCTAATTCCAATGTGTGTGGTGTGGGGTTGGGTGGGATTGAGGTTTCCCATACAACACCAAGCAATTCTCAGTCACCAGATGGGTGTACTACAATTCAACTAAATTCTGATACTATCTACCCAGAGATAGCATCAGATCCCACAGTTTAGGGGTTCAGTCCTATAAGACTTTACCTCCACAAACACTTAAGATGTCAGTTACAAGTCTAAGTTGTTACCTGTGCTTCTGACTGGCTATAAATCAGAGGTTCCCATGACTTCCTACTTGGGTTTAGTTAATTTGCTAGAAAACATTTTACTTACTAGATTACTGGTAACTCAGAAAAACATTTTACTTGCTCGATTATTGGTTCATTATAAAAAGATATAACTCAGGAATAGCCAGATGGAAGAGATGCAAAGGGCAAGGTATGGAGAAAGAGCTCAGAGCATCCATGTGCTCTCCAACCATGACACCCTCCCCAGATCTCCACCTGTTCACCACCATGAAAGCTCTCCATACCATGTCCTTTTGGGTTTTATAGAGGCTTCATTATGTAGGCATAATTGATTAAATCATTTGCTATTAGCAAGTGATTTAACCTCCTACATATTTCCGCCCTCTTCTCCCCAGAGGTTTGGGGGTGGGGCTAACGTTCCAACTCTCTAATTACTAGTATGGCTCCATTGGCAACCAGAGCCCATCTAAAGTGTTGAAGACAGAATCAGGAAGAAATAGACATTCTGAACAGACTGATCACTAGTAACAGAATTCAGTTATTAGTCAAAAAACAAAGTCCAGAACCAGACAGCTTCAAAGGGGAATTCTACCAAACATATAAAAAAGAGTTAATACCCATACTTCTCAAACTACTCCAAAAAATTTAAGAGGGTGGAACACTCCCAAATTGACTGTACAAAGCCAACATTACCCTGATAGCAAAGCCAGACAAAGATGCAATAAAAGAAAACTACAGGTCAATATCTCTGATGAACACAGATGCAATAATCCTCAATAAAATATTAGCAAACCAAATTCAATAACATATAGAAGGATCATAAACAATGATCCTGTGGGATTTATTCCAGGGATGCAAGGATGGTTCAATATTCACAAATCAATCAGTGTGATATACCTCATTAATAAAAGGATAAAAATCACTTAATCATTTCAAAAGCAAAAGCAAAGGCATTTGACAAAATTCAACATCATTTCAAAATAAAAACTCTCATCAAAAGTTAGTATAGAGGGAATATATCTCAACATACTAAAGGTGACTTATAACACACCCACAGCTAACATCATACTCAACCATGGAAAACTTTTAGCTTTTCTTCTAAAATCAGGAACAAGATGATGATACCCACTCTCACCACTTCTACTGAACATAGCATTGTAAGTCCTAGTCACATCAATCAGACAAGAAAAAGAAATAAAAGGCATCCAAATCAGAAGGGAAGAAGTAAAACTGTCAGTATCTGTAGGTGTCATGATAATATATATAGATAATCCTAAAATCTCCACCAAAAAACTGTTAAAACTGATAAATAAATTCAGTCAAATTGCTGGATACAAGATTAATATACAGAAATCTCTTGCTTTTCTATACACTAATAATGAACTATCAGAAAGAATGAACTATACACTAATAATGAACTATACACTAATAATGAACTAAGAGAAAGCAAGAAAACAATCAAGATTAAAATTGCATCAAAAAGAATAAATACCAAAAATAAACTTAACCAAGAAGGTAAAGACCTGTACTCTGAAAATTATGAAACATTGATGAAGGAATTTGAAGATGATATAAAGAAATGGAACAATGTCACACTTATACAACAATAAACTCAAAATGCATTAAAGATTTGAATGTAAGATCTGAAATCATAAAAATCCTAGAAAAGAACAGAGACAGAACACTCTTTCATATAAATCATAGCAATATTATATAGTTTACATCAGTTCCCTAAGCAAAAGAAACAAGAGCAAACAAACAAATCAAAACAAAAAAATTACAGACACAAAAATAAAAAACAAGAAACAAATGGGACCTAATCAAACTTAAAAGTTTTCGCACAGCAAAGGAAACCATTTCCAAAATGAAAAGACAGTTTAGTGAATGGGAGAAAATATTTGCAAATGATACAACCAATAAGGGGGTAATATGCAAAATATATAATCAGCTAATACAACTCAATATCAAAACAAACAAACAACCTGATTAAAAAATGGGCAGAAGACCTGAATAGACTTTTTTCCAAAGGTATACAGATGACCAACAGGCACATGAAAAGATTCTCAAAATTGCTATTCATCAGAGAAATGTACATCAAACCACAACGAGATACAATCTCACACCTGCCAGAATAGGTATCATTAAAAAGTCTAAAAATACCAAATGTTGGAGAGGATGTGGAGAAAATGGAACCCTAGAACGGTGCTGGTGAAAATGTAAACCAGTGCAGTCACTATGGAAAACAGTATGGAGGTTCCTCAAAAAATTAAAAATAGAACTACCATATGACCTAGAAATTCCACACCTGGGTACGTATCTGAAGAAAATTAAAACACTAGTTGGAAAAGACATGCACCCCATTGTTCATAGCAGCATTACTTACAGTAGCCAAGATAAGGAAGCAAGCTAAGTGTCCACAAATAAATGAATGGATAAAGAAGATGTGGTATGTGTGTGTGTATATATTTACATACACATATACATACACACAACAGAATGTTACTCAGCCAGAAAATAGAATGTGATTCTGCCATTTGCAATGACATGGATGGACTTAAAGGGTATTATGCTTAGTAAAATAAATCAGAAAGAGAAAGGCAAATACTCGCTATTATCACTTATATGTAGAATCTAAAACTTAAAACAAATAGATGAATATGACAAAACAGAAACAGACTCACAGAGAACAAACTAGTGGTTACCAGTGGGAAGAGGGAAGGTGGGGGGGCAAGATAAAAGTAGGGGATTAAGAGGTACAAACTACTATGTATAAAATAAGCTACAAGGATATGTTGTACAGCACAGGGAATATAGCCATTATTTTGTAATTAATTTAAATGGAATATAATCTACAATAATATTGGAGCACCATGTTGTACACTTGAAACTAACATAATATTTTAAATCAACTATACTTCAATACAAAAGAATAGTAAAAGAAAAGAAAAACTAGATTTTCTGAACCATCTACATACATATGGCACTAAAAGCCCATAGAATATAATTATAATTAGATTTGATGTTGTGCAGTCTTTTTCATTGGTCTATAAGTCCTCTATAATACTCTTAATTGTTGCTACTGCCTTTCTAAAGGTAATCTCTTTTACCATTTGATAATTAAAAAACAAACAAAAAATGAATGAAACTGAAGGAAAAGTAAAACTTTTATTCTACAGTATTAGACAGATTACTGCATACAGTTTCAATCCATTTTTTTTTTTTAACTTGTTGGAACTTTCTAGTGACAGTCACTTCAATTAACTTGTAAACTGGCCAGTACTTTCTGGATATTATTGAGGAGCTACTCATGTTGTCATGAATTAAAACTGTACTTACTTCTCGAGCTATTTGGCAATGCTTGTACTACCTAAACCATGAGACATGGGTCAGGGGCCTAGCTATGATATAATTTAGGACCCATTGAAGAAGCATCTCTGCAGAGTGAACTAAAAAGGAGAGTGAGGAAAAAAAAGTGAAGAGAGCATCGTCCTTAGGAGTATAGACTCTGAGGCCTAAATGCACAATTTCAAATTCTAGTTCTGTTAGCCAGTTGAGCGACCTTGGGCCAGGTACTTAATCTCTGTTCTTCAGTTTACTCACCTCCCTATGGTGGCTGGTGTAACTAGTTTCTACCTTGAAGAAGTATCATTAGAATTACAGGAGTTAATATATAGCAGGTACTTACCACAGTGCTTGGTATATATTATAGTAAATACTTTTGTCTTTATTATATACCTTGTGCCCTATTTTTTCAATATGTGAACATAATCAAACATGTGATGTTGTTCAATGAAGATAAACTAATATCACCTACTACAAAGTATTAATAAGTAGTGTATACATTTTATAACAATGAGAAAAAAATGGATGAAACTCTTAAAAAGAATTTAAAATTTGAATTCAACCATTTATTTATTTATTTTTGTGGTACGCGGGCCTCTCACTGTTGTAGTCTCTCCCGTTGCGGAGCACTGGCTCCGGACACGCAGGATTAGCGGCCATGGCTCATGGGCCCAGCTGCTCTGCAGCATGTGGGATCCTCCCGGACCAGGGCACGAACCCGCGTCCCCTGCATCAGCAGGCAGACTCTTCACCACTGCGCCACCAGGGAAGCCCCAACCATTTATTTTTGCCATAGGAATAAAGCAAAGGCATTAAAAAAAAACAGAGCAAGCATGTTAAGAAAAGAGGTGGTGGGCTTCCCTGGTGGCGCAGTGGTTGAGAGTCCGCCTGCCGATGCAGGGGACACGGGTTCTTGCCCCGGTCCGGGAGGATCCCACATGCTGAGGAGCGGCTGGGCCTGTAAGCCATGGCCGCTGAGCATGCGCGCCCAGAGCCTGTGCTCCGCAACGGGAGAGGCCACAACAGTGAGAGGCCCACGTACCACAAAAAAAAAAAAAAAAAAAAAAAAAAAAGAGGTGGTTTATTTTCAAAATTAATTTAAGTGCATTTTTCTAGATCAGAAAATCGGAGGAAATATTGTCTTAGCAATTCAAACATACTTCTTTGCTTTCTGTAGGATTGCATACATGTTTAGTCAAAACTCCCAAAGAAAATCTATTTTGATGCATAGACACTAAAGAAATCAAATATTTCTGAAATAACCACATGTATTACTTATTTTGATTGCCATTGACAGAAATGAGAAATAACGATGGTTCAAGAGAGGGAAGAGTTTTGTTGGTTTTTTTTTTTCAACATAAAAATTAATTTAGGGGAGGGAAACCCAGGGTGAATTGCTACACTTTCTTTCTGCTTCTCCCTACTTAGCAAGTGACTTCCACCTAAAAACCATTTCTTTCTTTCTTTCTTTGCTGCACCACACAGCTTGTGTGATCTTATTTCCCCAACCAGGGATTGAACCTGCACTGTCGGCTGTGGAAGTGAAGAGTCCTAAGCATAGGACCACCAGGGGATTCCCTAAAAGCCATTTCTTTATGGCAGAGACCTGCTGGAGTTCTATCTAATGTGTCCATATTACAGACTATGGCTGATGGAAGTGGAGACAGGGCAAAGGGCTCTTACAATATCTGTCTCCTGATGAGGAGCTTTCCTGTAACTCCTAAACCAAAACTTCACATGCATTTCATTGACCTCATTTAGCTATAAGGAAGGCTGGAAAGGTCATCATTTAGATAGGCCTACTTCTATGCATAATAAAAATCAGTTATATGTCTTTTTGTCCACATAGTTAACACTGTCTTGAAAGAAATACCTCCCATAGCACCTATTCTCCTGAAACTATGCACCACCCATGGTGAACATGATTTTAATTTCCTCTGAGCAACTGTGACGTATCTCTTTTTTATATCTTCCTTTAATTTTTTAAAGTTATTTAAAGTTAAAGAAATCACTCTCACTGACTTCAGACTATACTACAAAGCTACAGTCATCAAAACAATATGGTACTGGCACAAAAACAGAAATATAGATCAGTGGAACAGGATAAAAAGCCCAGAAATAACCCCACACACACCTATGGTCACCTAATCTATGACAAAGGAGGCAAGACTATACAATGGAGAAAAGACAGTCTCTTCAATAAGTCGCATTGGGAAAACTGGACAGCTACATATAAAAGAATGAAATTAGAACACTGTCTAACACCATGCACAAAAATGAACTCAACAAGAGTTAAAGACCTAAATGTAAGACTGGATACTATAAAACTCTTAGAGGAAAACATAGGCAGAACAGTCTCTGAAATAAGTTACAGCAAGATCTTTTTTGATCCACCTCCTAGAGTAATGAAAATAAAAACAAAAATAAACAAATCAGACCTAACTTAAAAGCTTTTGCACAGCAAAGGAAACCATAAACAAGACAAAAAGACAGCCCTCAGGATGGGAGAAAATATTTGCAAACAAACCAACCGACAAGGGATTAAACTCTAAAATATACAAACAGTTCATGCAGCTCAATATCAAAAAAAAAAAAAACAAAAAAAAACAACCAAAATAGACACTTCTCCAAAGAAGACATACAGATGGCCAAAAAGCACATGAAAAGATGCTCAACATCACTAAGAATTAGAGAAATGCAAATCAAAACTGCAATGAGGTATCACCTCACACAGGTCAGAATGGCCATCATCAAAAAATTTACAAACAATAAATGCCGGAGAGGGTGTGGAAAAAAGGGAACCCTCTTGCACTGTTGGTGGGAATGTAAATTGATGCAGCCACTATGGAGAACAATATGGAGGCTCCTTAAAAAACTAAAAATAGAACTACCCTATGTTCCAGCAATCCCACTCCTGGGCATATATCCAGAGAAAACCGTAATTCAAAAAGATACATGCACCCCAATGTTCATTGCAGCACTATTTACAATAGCCAGGACATGGAAGCAACTTAAACGTCCATCAACAGGTAAATGGATAAAGATATAAACGATAAATAAAATGTAATATTACTCAGCCATAAAAAAGAATGAAACAATACCATTTGCAGCGACATGGAGGGACCTAGAGATTGTCACACTGAGTGAAGTAAGTCAGACAGAGAAAGACAAATATCATATGATATCACTTATGTATGGAATCTAAAAAAAATGGTACAGAAGAACTTATTTACAAAACAGAAATAGAGTCACAGATGTAGAAAACAAACTTATGGTTACCAAGGAGGAAAAGGGGACGGATAAATAGGGAGATTGGTATTGACATATACACATTACTATGTATAAAACAGATAACTAATAACCTACTGTATAGCACAGGGAACTCTATACAATACTCTGTAATGACCTATATGGGGAAAGAATCTAAAAAAGAGTGGATACATGTATATGTATACCTGATTCACTTTGCTGTACACTTGAGACTACCATATTGTTAATCAAATATACTCCAATATAAAAGAAAAATTTTTATGAGAATAAATTTTAAAATATAAAGTTATTGGTGTACATGTCTTAGTTTACATATTACTGCATACGATTAACAAGTGCCTTATATAAGAGTTTAAATATGGTAGTTAAAATAATAAAATTACTTTTCCCACAAAAGAAAAGTAAATATTAAGGCAGTTAGACAGTCAGTACATATTTATTGGAATTAATCTATCGATGTTAAACATTTTGTATTAGAAAACTGAGGTTTTTTTCAAGAAACAGTTCTAAACTCTTACATGTCAGGAACATGCATTTATTTCTAAATCGATACTGAATATGTGGGACGTTGTTCTACCTAAACAAATTTCCAAGCATGCATTAACCAATTAACCAATTCTGTCCAGTTCCCTTTTCTCCATGATTGAATTGTATTTGAGATCATCTTTTGAGCTCCTTTTAAATGTGACTGAGTAGAGTCTAAAGCTAAATAGAGAGAATTCTTCAAACCAAGGACCCATACAGAATTTCCTTTATAGTGATGAATATCTTTAAAGAAAATTTGTCATAAGTAGGCTAAATTACTGTATTCCATCTTAGAGAAATGTCATGCTGAAGTGATGTCTTAAAAATGAAGTCATTCCTTAGCTATCTTTACTGAACTTATTTTCAATGACTAAAACTTGAAAAGTATTCATTCCAGGAATGAACAAAATTCCTTCAAATAAAATTACTGAACTCTTCCTAGCTGAGAACATGCATTTATTTCAAAATCGATCGTAAACGTGTGAGGCAGTTTTCTACCTGTCAGGAGATAAAAAAGGAATAGTGAGCAGAGAACAAATCATGCAGGACATTGCAAGCAATATTCAGGACTTTTTGCTTTTAGCCAAAAGAGAATGGGAAGCTTCTGAAGAGCTTTATAAGGAGAAAGGACATAATCATACATTCATTTAAAAAATATAACTCAAGATGCAATTTGAAGAATAGATTAGAAATAAAATAAAGTGGATTTGGGATTAACCAGGTAGAACCACGTTGTAATAATACAGAAAATATATGATTGTGTTATGGATTAGGAGAGTGGCAGTGGGGTTAGAAAGGGTTTTACACAAAGCGGTAAAGAAATATGACTTATGATTAATTAGGAGTAGGAGGCAACAAAAGCAACTCTTAGATTTCTGGCTTGAGAAAATGAGTGTTGATTGTTGCTGTTTTATGAAATACACAATACTAAAGAAGTTTGGAAGGTATTATGATGCGTATATTTTAGATATTCTGAATTTGATTTGTTTGCCCATATTCAAGTGGAAATATCCACTATGGTATGGCTAAACATTTCTATAACTCAAGAAAAAAGACTGGGAAAAGATAGATCAAATGTTGTCTGCATATAGATTAATTAAAACAATTTGAATGCATGAGATCACTTTGTGTGGACCAAGAAGAGTTCCTTGGATAAAATTCTGAAAATTGCTCACATTCTGGAGAAGAAACCAGCACAGAAGACTGAAAAGGAGCTGCCAGAAATATAAAAGGCAGACATAGAAAGAGTGTTGTCCTGGAAGACATGAGGAAGAGGTGATCTGAAAGGACAGTCATTTCAAAGATATCTGAGTATTTACTTGAGACTTAAAAGTGTTCATTAGATTATCCAAGTGTAAATTTGGCATGAATAATTTCAGGAGGGTGCTAGAGGGGATAAGCCAGAATGGAAATGTCTGAGTAAGGAGTAGGAAGTACAGAATTTGTAGACAACAGTTGTGCACAATATATTTTGGAAATTTTGTTCTGCATGAGAAGAGAAAATGGTGGCAGTGATTAAAAAGTGATGAAAAAAAGGAGCGTGTTTTAAAGGGACCAAGACTTGAGTATTTTAAATACTGGTAAGATGGAGTCAGTAGAGTGAGAATACTATGAGATGAAGTTGGGAGAAATTATAATTTACAACAAAAATTTCCTTAATTTGTGGATGGGAATAAGATCTAGGATAAACTTAGATTGTAAAGAAAAAAATTACTTGAAAAACTATATACAGGGAAGATACAGATGAAAATACATTGTTAGACTTGTTATACAAAGATGAAGGAGTAAGCTAACCTTCAAGAAGTTAAAAGAGGGAGGGGATATGGGGACATATGTATGCATATGGCTGGTTCACTTTGGTGTACAACAGAAACACAGTATTGTGAAGCAATTATACTCCAGTAAAGATCTATTTAAAAAAAATAAAAAGAAGGTAACATGCAAAGTAACTGAAGAGAGAAGGGAAATGTTTAAAATATTTCAAGAAGAGACCAGGAAAAATTTTTGACTATGTTCATGAATTAACAATGATTAAGCAAGTTAAGGGGTTCCATTGATGATGCTAACTATTAATTTATAGTCACCCAAATATCCCTAGCTCTGAAATATTCTTTAGATGTTATCGTTTGCCAGGCTGAGTGTTTGGAGCAGGCTGATGGGATTTACTTAGATACTGGATAAGGGGCAAAACATGGAATATTGACATCATAGAAGCAGCCATAAAGACAAGTTGATGGTTGACGTATTATGCAAAAATGCAGAGGTCTCAGTTATTTCAAAGGACAGTTTGGGAAACAATTAAGTAAGTGTTATGAGAGAAATATCTGATTTTGGAAGTAGAAATATTTCTTATCATAATACATTAAAGGTGTGACCAGGGGAATGTGTGTCATAAAAGTCATGTGGGAGAAGTTATTGAACAGGTCAGGGAACTGTGAGGATGGCTTCCTGGATGGGTTACTTATCTATTCTTTGAAATCACTAACCAAGAATAAGATTTCCATGATTGTAGAAGGGAAAGCTATATGCCAGTTATCTTGGTTTTTAATTAATTAAGAGGAATGATCAGAAATTTGTTTTTAAAAAAAGGTAATTTGAGGAGGAGGGAGGGAGCGTTTGAGAAAATTGCATTACTTTATAAGAAGCAACGGTTTACTGATTCATCAGTTTAGTTTAAAATGTCCATGAGGGTGAGAAAGGAAAAGAGTAGGGAAGCAGGGGAAAGAAGGAAATGCACCTAAGCCCTGAATTTGAAGTTAGGAGGATCTGGAACAATGAGTAACAGAGGGCTTCACTGAGAAGAACATTTTATGGAAGAGCCAGACTCTCCTATGTAACTTTATATGGTCAACCCATGGCCTTTCACAAATTATTTGTTCCTCATAACACAACTAACAAGTATGGACCAATGAATCTTCCTACCTTGCACAGTCCCTTCTGCCTAAATCCTTAATGTAATATGAGTTTAAAACTTTTGATTTAGGAAAGACTTCAGGAAAACGAGTGTGTTTAAATCCCAGAGGAAGGCTTTGCATGGAGAAAAATGGTAAAAAAAAAACCCAAAAACCCAAAATCTAATAACAGAACAATCCTTGAATTTTCTTCCCTTTTACAATTTGTTCCACCTGCAATGCTTTCAAAAAAACTCCTTTACCATTCTTATGTGGTTCAACTATTATCACACACTTGAAGTTTTTCTAAGCTACTTTTTTTTTTTTTTTTTTGCGGTACGCGGGCCTCTCACTGCTGTGGCCTCTCCTGTTGCGGAGCACAGGCTCCGGACGCGCAGGCTCAGCGGCCATGGCTCACGGGCCCAGCCGCTCCGCGGCACGTGGGATCCTCCCGGACCGGAGCACGAACCCGTGTCCCCTGCATCGGCAGGTGGACTCTCAACCACTGCGCCACCAGGGAAGCCCGCTACTTATTTTTTGGATGAAAAATCATTACGTAGATAGATGATAGATAGATACATCAATTTTATACAAATATATATAAAATCGATCTAGGGATCTATCGACCTATCACTCCATCTATCTGACACTTAGCACACACTACTTAATGCTCTCATTTTTATTTTATCTGTATGTATAGTTATCCCAAAGCAGTATTACACTGTGTAAATACAAACATAGAGAATATGTTTCTTTTTTATCTTCCAGCACTGAAAGCACTGAAATTGTTTACTTAGATTAATGTAGGCACTACCTTCACTTTATTCTGAGTGGTTTGGTAACATAGGTGTTGGGCTGCACCTCACAGACCTACAAGTCCTGTACTTGCCCCACTTCAAGACTGAAGAGCCCAGGGTCAGCAACAGAGAATCAGTGGTCTAAGGGATGGTGGGGGGCTTACACGTCTGAAGCAAGGTCCTGGAGTGATACTCCACTGTGTGCTGCAGGCCGAAAGTCTTTGCCCCGGGGGGGAAGGGGAGATGACCAGTTACAGGGGAATTGATGTCAGGTGGGCTCATTAGTTGTCAGGGAAACCAGTAGAGGGATAGCTCACCGCTCCTTTGATAAGAACAATCACCAGCTGGGGGCTGGGGCAAGTAGGTAGGAAGGTCAGTCATGTGCGTAGGGTTTAAGTGAAGCAGGCACTGGTCGGGCAGGGGGATGGACAGAGAGCAAGAGAACAGCCATCTTGAGTGGCCTGACCATACATTAGGGATGACAACAAAACACATGGTGTCCTATGTGATGACGTGATGTAAATGATTTTGTGAGAACAGCACCTCTGAGAATAGTAGTAATGGACAGATTTTAGTGGTTCCTTTATGCAGATCATCTAAATTCCAAGAGGTGGGAAGAGTACCTAGAGGAAAACAAAATTATTTTTACATTGACACCTTTTGAAAGACACACACTAATCTATTAGCAGATACTGGTAGTCAATGAAATACAGGTTGAAAATGTTGTACCTGAGGAATCTGGGAAAGCCAACTGTAAATAAAAGCCAGAAGGGTTTAAAGTTTATTCAGTCCAGTGTTTCCCAACATGTGCCTCTACTGCTGCACTAATGCAACATCTTCCCTTTAGTAATATGTCTCATTACCCACAGGGATTCTCCAAGTATTTGTCTGAATGAGAATCACTGATCTTTCTAAACCTCATTTTAGTCTCAAAAGTTAAGTGATTTGTCCAAGGTCACATAATAATTTTGCGACACAGCTCAGAGTGAAACACAGGTATCCTGAATTATAATTCAGAGTTCTTAATATTACACCTGTTTTCTTTCTGTCGCTAATTACAACTATTTTACCATCTGAGTCCCTTAACCTTATTTGATAACTTAATTGTTCCCTACCAGTGTAATGCCTATGACTGCCTCTGATGGGGACTTGAGAGTGGTCTCTTTATAGATAAACAGGGAATATAACAACTCATATGTAGACTAAGATAATTTACAACAGGAAGAAAATAGTCTTATACTCTCTGAGAATATGAAAATCCATGGATATAGTTTTAAATTCCAGATGCAGCAACTCTGCTTAGAGAAAAACTGAAACCTATCCAGAGTAGTATGTCCAGAAAGGGAAAGAGATTTTAAAACAGTAGTTGAAGAATTTGAGGATCTTTAACCTGGAGAAGAAATAATTTGGAAGGAATGTAATAAGATGTTTTAAAATTATCAGGGCTTTTACAGGATCCTTGGAATTCCCAAATTTTGATGAGTTTTGCTAATGTAGATGTGGGTTTGAAGTTAGTCTTCATTTACTTCGTGGGTAGAATAAAGATTGGAACATGAAAGCTACAAGGAAAAAAATTTTGACTGATGCCTTTGGATCACATCCTTGTAGAACTGCCTCCAAAACACAATGACTTGACTTTAGAAAGAAATTTCTCTATCACTGTGACCCTGATGATTCATACTACGGCAATAACATCACCTCAAATTTCTGGGAATCTACTATCCCATCCTTAATGAGAGATAATTTGGCATATCAATCTATTTAAGCAAGATCTCTCGAAATTGATTTCTAAGCTGAACAGTTTGATTTCTAAGCAACACACTTTGAAGTCTATCTTTTAATACTTCCACACAATAATTTCCCAGTATGCTTCTTCCAATATCATGAGCTTTCATTTTACTGGGAATTGTTCTTTATTTGGAAATCTTCAGCCAAATGAAATTCTTATCCAGTAAAAAACACAAAATATCTTATTTTGTATTATAATTTAACTTTAAACATTTTCTCTAGTAATTTCTGCTCATCAAGTTACCTAATTCTATTCTGAAAATATGTAGTATAAAATTATTATTCATTTTTGGTTATTTCCTTGTTAAATATTTTCCAGCAAGAATGAAATGGGATAGGAAACTCATAACTTACCTAATATAAGGTTCCTGTGAGTGAACCATACCTTAAACCAGCATGACTGTAAATCTCCTGTATCTTGACTAAAATTAACAGATCTAAACCAACAGAGTGAAATGAAATATATTGGAAAATTCACTGACTAGATGCAGGGAACATTTTTTGATAGATACTATTTCATAGTGTGCCAGTTGTTCTAACTCTCTAAATTTAGGTTTGCTATGCATAAAATAAAGGTGGTACGTGTTATTTGAATATTCAGAAAAAGTATTTTCTGTAATACCCAATAAATGCTAGTTCCTCTCTAGAGACTTCCGGAAATCAGAAATTGATAGAAGCAAATGCTAGATTTAAGATCATTTATTTACAGGGTACTTGGATTTTAAACAGTAATTTCTTTTTAATTTCAGAACTTTGAGAACTTTTCTTATCTACTAATAAAGAGGGAAAACAAATTTTGTATAGAAAGTTGGGGTTTTACTACATCAATATCATTTAACAGCAGTATATTTTTTCAGTTATTAACTATAGAGAAAGAATGAGGAATAAAAAAGGAAATGTAGCTCAAAAAAATCAGAAAGATGTTAACTGACAATGTGGTTGAGAAAACCCCTTTTGGCAAAGTGTAGGGATCATAACTCATACAGATATTAAAATAAAATTAGCAAATTACTAGAATGTTCCCCACAATATGAAAAAATATATAGGAGAATATAATTGGCTACCTTTATAATGATATCAGAGGTCATTTTAAAAAGCTGTAAGATGATACTACATCACCATGATAGAAATAGAGTAGAACAAACACGTAATTACAGAAGTCAATTAGAATTTGAGACGGGAATATGATTGCTGCTGGGATGTTTGTATCTTAACAAAATTGTGTTATAGTGTTATTGTTAATGAACTAAAAAAATATTCTTGCAAATCGTGTTTATGTCTAATTTCTTATTGTTCCAGCTATGTAAGAAAGTGGAATGAATGGAGAACAAAATAAGGCACTGAAACAAAAATATGCCTGGTAGCTTTGGGGGGAACTTTTTGTAGTAGGGACGACAAAAAGGGAGAGAGAGAGAGAGAGAGAGAGAAAAGGGAGGAGAATAGTATGAATTGTTGTTTTGGTTATTGTTGATTGCATCTGTCCACCACAGCATTGTTAATACTCCAATTCAAACCTCTTATGTTCTTGTTTCTACTGTAAGCAGTTCTTTGCAGGAAAACACCCTCAGCAGGAAACCCCTTTTTTTGTCAATTTAGCAAAGCAAAATTGTAACTAACTTTTAAATCAGGTGTCCCCACGCTCTACTCATCTCTGGCCCTAGCACACCTTTCAAATCTTTTGATCACACAATACTTTGTCTAACCTGTTGGTTCTTTCCATAGATAAAGAAGTAGAAATGAAGAATAAGTAATTAGCAGGTGACCAGATCTCTTCCTTAGCTTCCCCTTCAGTAATCTCACAAACTGTGTGAACAAGACAGCATCTAAAGAAAGATCACAGGAAGTCGACAAGCCTGCACGCAGGGGAGGATGGTGACGACTCTGACCACCATCTCAATGATTAACTAAGATTACTTCCCCTTTCTCTTTAAAAACTTTCATGGATGGGGCTTCCCTGGTGGCACAGTGGTTGAGAGTCCGCCTGCCGATGCAGGGGACACGGGTTCATGCCCTGGTCCGGGAGGATCCCACATGCCGCGGAGCAGCTGGGCCCGTGAGCCATGGCCACTGAGCCTGCGCGTCCAGAGCCTGTGCTCCGCAACGGGAGAGGCCACAACAGTGAGAGGCCCGTGTACCACAAAAAAACAAAAACAAAAAACAAAAAAAAACCTTTCATGGCTGAGCAGAATCTTCGGAGTTGGTTTCTGGGGGACACTGAGCCCACCTTCTCCCTTGATCTCCGGCTTTCTGATTAAAAGCAATGTTTTCCTTTCTACCAGCACTTGCCTCTCAACTATAGATTTCTGAGTGGAGAGCAGCCAGACCTGAGTTCAGTAACACACCCAATACAATACTTTATATTACCAACTGCCTTTTCAGTCTTCCAACAGAACCTAACAAAGCCCTTTTCTCATCTTCCATAAAAACATAGGAGAGATATTTCCAGAACCCGTTTCATAATATAACAATTTTATTAAAATCACCCAATAGGCATACATATCTGTAGAGAACATTCAAAAAGCTTTAACAAAACATCAAACACTGCTACAACTAGTCTCTTCAGAGTGATCATTCTCAAGTCTCATCACCCACCCATTCCTTTCTCCCTACCTACCTCTCCTTGTGACCTATTACAGATCATAAATGTTCCATCATACATTCAAGATGCCTGTTATAAAACACAACCCTTTATATTAGTCAATATAACTTTTCTACCACCCTCCACTACACACGTGGCATATGCGTGTAACACTCATTTTTATAGCTCTATTCTCTAGTAGACTAAATTGCTTAAGGTGGTACCATAGCTCAGTTAACTATGTCTGCCTAATACCTGTCACAATATCTCTTACATAGTACTTAATCAGGTGTTATTAGACAGATGAAGAAATGATGAATGGATAACTTTGATACTCAAAAAGAGGGAAAAACTTGATATTCTCACTGTAACCAAATAAGCGGAGGGCCATCCCTCTCCTTCCCACAATCACACTCTCAGTGATGAGAACTTCTAGAGGAGACGTGCTTAGAGAAAATGTTTTTAACACGGTTTCAATGATTTGTTCAAATACTTCAAAAAAATGGACTGAGAGATTGGTAAATAAAGGGTAGATAGGTAAGATAACTTAATATTTGAGTGGTAAACAATATTTTTATCAGAATTGTTAGAAAATTAGAATTTACATGTCTTAATACTTCACTAATAAGGCATAGAGAGCTATGAGATATTGGAAAGTGATTTGATGGCATTCTTTCAATTTCTGTTAGGTAAAAAAAATAATTCAGGAAAGTTTAGTGCCAGGACTGCCAATGGTTATGCCAAATTTCAACCAGTGAGAATCTAAATTCCAATGATAATTTACTGTTTAACCATTTTTTTTCCATTTGTAGATCCCTGAACAACTTACAAAAATAGTTCTTCAGACAGGTCATAACAAATTTAATAATGCTAATGGTAGCCCATAGACTATATATCAAAAGAATTATGCTTAACCCATCTAACCCAGGGTCAGAAAAATTTACCTTTAAAATTCAGTTTTTAGATGCTTAGCCTGAAACCATGAGAGGAAAATTTTATATACACAAGTAAATCTGATTCTTTTCTTTCCACTATTCTTCATTTTCAGTTTTTCTATAGAAAGCATCTAAAACTTTGTGTTTATAAAAGAAAAAACATGTTAATAACTAATCCCCAAATACAAAAAGGCCACATCATTTTTCAACTTGTTTGTAACTAATCAGTTGATAGTGTGTTTCTCAAAATCAATCATATTGGTGTTTGTTTAGAAGTCTGCTAATTAGCACTCCTGGCATAAGGTTTAGGCTATTCAGAAAAGACTTTTCCAGATTCTTCCAGCAGGTAAAAATATTCTCTTGAATTAATCCTATCCTTTGCATAGACATTCCTAGTTTTTCCAGTTTGGAAAATAAGGCCGACCTTTCTCTAATTGAGAATTGCCAAAATTTTTCAAGCATATTATAAACACATTTTGTAGTCAATGCATTGTTTGTGTATGATGTGAATGAGTTTTCTTCGTCAAACATGAAGACTATTGAACAATTCACACATTGACTATGAAGCAGTACATAATAAATATGATTGAAAATTTATGATTGAATGTAGTCCAAGGAAAAATTAGCCAACTATTAATCTATATCAAACTCTTCCTCTTACTGATTAGTTTATTATCACAATACACAACATCCTGCTGTACTTATGACATAAAATTAATATTTTACATTATGTCCTTCCTTCTTTGTAATGCAACTATCAGAAATTAAATGTGAATAATATATAGGTACATCTTAAGCAACCCGTATTTTAAGTCTGTGCTGTTCAGCTATGGCTATGAAAATTAAAATTAAATTAAATTAATTAAAAATTCAGTTCTTCAGTTGCACTAGTCACATTTCTTATGCTCAACAACTAGCATATTATAAAAATTTCAATCATTAGAGAAAGTTTTATTAGATAGCACCACTCTGAGACATAATTTTATAAATTGGATTTCACAATTCTTTAGAAAAATGTGTTATCACACACAAAAAAGATTATCCCATTTTCTAACAAGCTTATAAAAAATGGGCTAAATATTTTATATTAAATAAGTTCATTTACTTCACAAATTTGGAGAAATTTTAAAACAGCAGTAAATATTTTCAATTAAAAAAAATCTCCTGAAGTTTCCTGCTTGAGGAAATATTCCCTTTGTGTTAAAAATATGCATATTTGCATAGATCTATTACATGAAATTGACTACTTTTGGAAGAAAAGGAAAGGAAGTAGCTGGAGGAAATGAAGGGGTAGAGCTGAACAAGAGCAAAGACTTAAATGTACCAACAGCAGTGCATCATAAACCTAGAAATTTGATTAATTCAATCTCTATACCAAAAGTTAAAACAAAATATGATATAACAAACAGCATGCTTTCCCAGAAATATAGGGAAATCATGGTCTAAGACAATATTCCTTATGCCACCCAGTATATCAGCATTCTTATATCCTTACTAAAATTACTACCAAAAATTCTTTGTTACCCAGGTAAAGGCACTTGCTTATTTTCTTCAAATAACGACTTCGCAAATATTGAGTTCTATATAAAGGACAAACACCCAAAGAAAAAACAGAGTAAACAAAATATCTCATCTTAACTTTACGTCTCCAAATTTAATTTATAAAGCATTTATTTTCATCCAAACACCTAATATTTTCAGACTACGAAACATGTCTTAATTCTGTGAGATTATTTGCTCATTACTTAAACTTAAATATATGCATAAAATATAGACAGTAATATATTTATTGAAATGTTAATAACAAATTAATCTTGTAGATCCTAAAAATATCCAAATTCTACACTAAATGTTCTACTCTCTGTCCATTTCGAGACTCATTGCCACGCAAAACTAAACTATACCTTGAGATTGGATTTACAACAATCACACAGGATGCAAATATGTAGCAATAAAAGGTCATTACCAAATCTGTTGTGAACACATCAGAAGCAACAGGCAGATTAAGTCTGAAGATAAAATAGTTTCTACATCAAGTGGTTTTCAGTTTGTGTGGATAAAAACATGGTCCTTGGTACTCTTTCTATGACAACTTGCATTGAAATTATTTATTTAATTTTTCTTCTATAAAGTGCTAATTACTTATTCAATACAAAAATCCTTAAAATTAGAAACAGAACATTCACCAGCTGTTTGGCATTGTACAAGACACTTAATCAGTCTGGGCAACATTCTTTGTAAACAAAATGTTGTTGCAATAAATGATCTAGAAGGACCCTAGGCTTCTATGTTGTATGCTTATCTCAATGTCTTAAATACAGTGGTGCATTGAAAACACCTTCCTTAAGATAAAGATAATATATCAGCAAAGATTTAATTATACATGGAATTCACTTTGGAGACAATATTTATAGATTAGACAATTATTATGAATAAGATATATGAATTCAAGTTTTAAGATATTACTGGAAGTTATTGTTTTATTTTATGAAATGGGAGATTAATGTTTCTTCTCATTAAGGATTCCAACCAAAACAGATAGTGTTTTCCTTTGCCCTTTTTATTCCATTAGCCAAATATCTATTCTTATAATTCTGTCCATAAATATTACGAAGTCATCCAAGTGAGAAATTACCATTATCTCTTATTTGTCTTTTAACATTTCTTTAAACATTAACTGTATGTGCATAAATCTTTATTTTTTCATTTCATTATTATATGTGTCAAAATTTGAAACTATGTTATATGACTTCAAAATCCTTTTCTAAATTGACGCTTAACATTATCGTTCCACTACTGCTTATTTTTATTTTTCCCGATTATTAAAAGGTAGATTCAAACAAAGCAATAGCAGTTAAAACACACTTGGTTTCAGAAAACTGTGTATACACCCCCTATGAGTTGCCTTTGCTTACTTAACATACGCCAAACCTAGTGTCTCCATTTTATTACTTCCCAATCACTTTTCAATTTAAACTGCTTTGACTTCACTCAAGACTCTAATAAAATGACCCCCCTGAGTTTACAAAGATACCTTAATTTTGCAAAAATCTAACAGACATTTTCCAGTTATCATACTTAACATGAGTGACATTCAATATTCTAGCGGACCACTCTTTGTTTCATTCATGTCTGTGATATTGTATATCCCAATTTTGGTTTTCCCCTGTTGTCTTTCACTCCTTCTAGTCATACTGTTTTGCTTGTTCATCATGTCCTGCTTTCTTGCTACATCAGTTATTCCAACAAGAAAAGAGAAACCAACAGTAATTTGAACAAGGAAAGCTTAACATAATCTATATCATGCGATCTCCCTCCTACTGTTTTGAATTTTACTGGGCCCAAGTAATTATCTCTGCAATGAACACGGATACAGACAATTACGTCTTCACCAAAAAAAGAAAGCAATGATGCAAGAGTGATGTAAAATGATAATTGGAAATTATCCTTTGGACTGATGAGAATGTAGGTAAAATGGACATAGTGGCAAATAGAAGAGCATATTTTTATCTGAAAGGGCAGGTATTCCTTATCTCTGCAGTTCTGTCCTATTTTCACTATGCTGGAATCTGGTTTCAGGGTTGTAAGATCTTTCTTAACTTTTTAAAGAAAATCTAAAAGCCAGATTCTTAAAGCCAAAATTTAAAATAGTCTCTCAAACAAAACACAACAAAACATATTCTTAGCCCAACAAATACATCTATAAGACATACTGAACCAATAGAGGCCATCATGAATGTATATAGATATACATAATGTATATGAAATTGGGCCTTTAGAGACATGGTCTAATCCAGAATAAGAGAAGAGAAGACAATATCAATCTCGTGATTGTCCAATACAACTCATAAAATGATCAATGGGAGGCTGCTTGTAACCTAAGATTGAGAAAATACAAACCAAGAAAGTGGAGTTCAGCCGTCTGGGTTGCTTTTTTCTGAGAGCATTTGCTTTCCCAACAGAGGCAGCTGAGAATCTTTGTTATAAGTGGCCTGGCAGGATTAGGAAAACAAAATGTATATTCTAGTTCTATAAAGGGCTGTAGTCTAGGATTGCAGAAATAAAGGTGAACAACAAGTAAATTGCTCCTCGGCCATGATGGAACCCAACCAGTAGTGCTTCCATGTAAACAACGGTTTTGTAATTTCTAGAGGTTTGAGGCAATGTCAACTGACTACTCTCCATTATTAAACTTCTCATAGTTTTCCAGAATAATAGTTTCAGTGCTATCTCTAAAATCTTAGGGAGTTTACTACAGTTGAACTATATAGTCTGGGCTTCTAAATTTCTCAGGTAGGTGATAAATGATAACCAAGAAATCATAGGTCAAAATTCCATCATGTTTTCTATGCTATGGGAATAGAAATACTAATAAAAGTCTCTGATTCTTTCTGTCACTTGGAGTTGTTGGTACTGAAAAGTAACTTCTTGATATTATACTATATTGATGAGTAGAACAGTTATTAAATGAACCACTGGGGAAAGCCCTAGATCACTTTAGTATGACCAGAATAAAAATAGTTACATTATTAAGTGTCTACTGTGAACAGATACTGTGGTAGACATTTTTTAAGAATCAAAAAGGAAAACCAAAGACAGAAAAATGGTTTGATCAAATTCATGTTTCTATTTTGTTTTGTTGGCTTGTATCACCATGTTAGTCACTAAGGGCCGACTCATGCTTCCTACTGTGGTAGACGTTTTCTGTATATTCTTTCAACTGACTGCCCCCCCCCTTCAAATTAAAACAAAACAAAACAAAAAAGGCTGATGGTCAGAAGGTTTTAAGAACTTGCCAATATCACCCAACTAATAAATGGTAATCCTGGAAGTTTAATGGAATATATTTAAACAAAATAATATTAGCTAATTAACCTATTTTTTTCTTAAGTCATACCAAAGTACACTGTAATAAAGTTAAAACCTCAAACAAAATAACTATTTTTCATCATGTAGCCTTTTAATAAAGCTACTTTTTTCTGTCAATAAACATCACCTCACATTATAGCTAGAATATGATGATGTTCATAATTTCCTTGAGGACATATTATAGGGACCATTACACAAAAGTACATTAAGACTATTTTCTAATGGCTTTGTGAGGTATGCAATGTTTTCTTAAAGCATGGGTTACACCTAAATCTCATAGCATCTCTTGAATTTCATAAAGTAGAATTTCTTAGTACTAACAACATTTTATAGGTGACATTTCAAATAACATGTCATACCAGTAAAATTATTTAACTTTGTAAAAATGTAAAACATTTTTAGATAACTGAAATCCTAATTTTGTTACAATTCACATAATTTTAATATCTGTCAAAATACTCTAACCCTTTGCATAAAAATATTTTTATATGACCCACTTAATTTTTAATCTGCTTAATATAGGGATGAATTTCTGCATGTAAAAATATTTTATTATGTTTACTTTTACTTATTTCATTAAAAAATAATTATTTGGATGGTAAAATCAATTTAACCTTGAGTCCCTAGGGAATATAAAAACAGATTTTCTTCATGTTAATTAATGTTTAAATAAAAATAGTATAAGAAATCTGGAACTAAACCTTTTTAATTTTGGTTTTTCTAAAGTGTTTTTTTAAGCTGTGATCAACCCATCTTATTTTTCTGTTTGGTTCCATAAAGTACTATGAGAAAAGTTTTATTTGTATTTTCAACTTTAAACCATTCTGGCTTTTACTTTCATTTGTCTTTAATTTACAAATATTAAAGATTCATATAATTTATGTAGTTCATATAATTTCTAATTCATACAAATTATATAGTTCTAGTTTTAAAAAACTGTCATATATAACACTATATACACACATACATATACACACTTTATCTGTCTACCTATCTATCTAGATTTAGATCTAGATCTAGATATATGATGTTTTTGAGAAAGACAATCATTCTAGATATATCCCATTGACTTGTTTTGGATATCACTGTATTAAAATATGTTTTATCTCAAATAGTATGACAATGTTAAATGTTATAGTAATTTTATCACTACGTTTCAATTAAATAGTGCCAACAATACAGCACATTGGAAAGTAAATGGAAAATTTGGGGCCAATCTATTTAATCTATACATGAGAAAAATGAACAAACATCTTGTTACTACCTCATTTGGGGATTAAATCTTAATTTTCCAGATTACTGTTTTCTTTCCTCTGAGCCAGTCTATTTCCCTTCACTCCTGTGAGCAAGGTATTCGGAATACAACAACAATGGTATACAGAGCTCACATTCTGGTGTCAGAGGCAGCTTCTTAAGCTTTGTTTAAATAATAAATACAATGATAAGAGAAATATTAGAGTATATGAGAGTACAAAATGAAGACAGGTAAGCAAATTAAGTGGTAAGGCAATTTGAGACACGGCACGAAAGTTACCAGATGGAAAGGGAAGAGGTGAGGAAGAACAATGATTATCTGCAAATCCCAAAGAAAAGAGAGTGGTGTAGGATTTATAGAAATAATGGAGAGATATGCAATACTATTTGAAAAGAGCGGGGAAAGAGAGAGAGAGAAAGCGTGCACTATAATATAGAGTTATATTGTTGTATGTGTCCAAGTTTGTTACTTATTAACTGCATGTCCCTGAGCCAGTTACTAACTTCTTTTCAAATATATATTTTCTCATGTGTAAAAGTGAAATAAGAGTAACCCTACTTTCTATAATTTGTGTGACAGTAGTGTGATATAGCATATAAATACACTAGCACGATGCCAGGGACACTTTAAAACCTTGTGGGAGTTGTGCTGAAAACATCCTCCTCTACCCAAAAACCTGATCTTCATTCCAGAAGGGAGGAAGCATTGTTCCTACCCCGGGATTTTCCTGTATCTCATGGGCCAGAAGAGCGTTACATTGCTATTTATCTGAAAAGGAGACTGGGAATCTTAATGTTTAATGATGCAGCTTCTTCAATACAGACAAGCAAGGTAGTTGGAACATGTTTTGCATGATCCCATCTACAGCACATGCAACAAACCTACACCCACAAAGAGTCACAATTAAAGGATTTTAATGAGTCATTCACATAATGATTTTTCAATTTAGGAAACCTCCAGCAATAGATTAGTAGAAGGAAGTTACAGATACAAGATATCTATTTTCTCTGCGAAATAGGAAGAAACATCACTAATGAGGGAAAGGTAGAGAGGGAAGTGAAAAGAGTTTTTCAGAAGATCTTTTGACAGAGTTTCCATGGAGAAAGTAAGAGGTGGCTAGGGAAACACAGAACAACTTCTAGGAGCTATTGATGCTTGAGATCATGACAACATTCCTCCCAAATATACTACATAATAACTTTCAGGAAAAAAAAATTACATGCTACTTAAATTTTTAGAAAAAAGTTTATTTTTATTTTTTAATTTTAGAAAAAATATTTAATATAACATATGAATTACATAAACATATATATTCTATGTAACTAAAAATGATTGAGATTATTATAGATATCCTATTTATATTCCATGAATTTTAAGTCTCATTTAAGATAAAAAAGACTGAATAAATTATTTAAACCAATTTTACATTACTTATATTAAAGGAAATGAGCAGGATATGTTGGAAATTTAGTGTAGAATTTGACCTGGCATAAGCAAATTATTTTCATTAGATAACAGCAGGAAATTTTCATTGAAACCAATTTTTTAAGACTTTGACTGACAGTGACCAAATTTGGCCTTTATCCTAAGGTCAATTAAATAAATAGAGATTATCACCACTCTCAAAGAAGGAGTAGATCAATCAAAAAAAGTGAGCATTTCAACTAAAGTTTGTCATCTTGAAAATATCATATCCACAGGACATTTTAATTCATGAGCATCCCAGAAAGGGTTTAAAAACAAAACATAATAAGTCAACATATATACAAAAGACAACTTATCTTTTGAGTTATTTGAGATGATTCTGATATATCTCAAATCAAATAGCTACAACAATTTAATTTAGATCAGATTTACTACAGAAAATATTGATTTTGCATCCATTGAAATAATAAGTGAGGCACTGGGGTATATATTGCAGCTATACTCAATTGTAAATAAGTTCAAATGGGAGTAATGGAAATTGGGCAAATAGCATAGGTTCTAATTTAATATGCCTCTGAATTACAGTAAACAGTCAACATAAATGTTACTTAATTTTAAAAAAAAGTGTTATCCTATTTTTGAGTTCCATTTGAGGCCTGCTGAAAGAAATTTTGAATTCAAAAACAGTTAATTAAAGAAAGTGTCTTCCAAATCTAAATATTGGTATAGGTACCAAACCTGTCAAATACCATGTGTCTTACTGAAAAGGAAAACAAAGTAAACTGAGAAATATTCCATGTTCATTGATAGGAAGATTCAATATTGTCAAAACGTCAGTTCTTCCAAACTAGATCTATAGATCCAAAATAATCCCAGCCAAAATCTCAGCAAGTTATTTTTTGGATATCAACAAACTGATTCTAAGGTTATATGGAGAGGCATAAGACCCAGAATAGTCAACACAATATTGGAGGAGAAGAACAAATTTGGAGGACTGACACTACCTGACTTTAAGACTTACTATAAAGCCACAGTAATCATGAAAATCACCGTAATCACAGTAATCATGTGGCACTGGGGAAGAAGTAGTCAAGTAAACCACTGGAATAGAATAGAGACCCCAGAAGTAGACCCACTGAAGAGAAAAAACAGTCCTCCTGTATATCATCTACTGTCAACTAATAAATTTCTGACACTTCTGAACACCAAAAGTGTTTGTGGGTAGTATTCCACACCAAGAAATTCTGCAACTCCAGCTGGTATCCTACAATTCAGTTCAGTTCTGACACTGTCTACCTAGAGTTAGCATCAGATCCCACAAGTTAAGGGCTCAGTCCCACAAGATTGTACCCCTCTCCACTTCAGATGTCAATTACAAGTCCGTGTTGTTATCTGTGCTTCTAACCAATTGCCTATAAATCAGAGGTTCCTAAGACCCATTCCTTGGGTTAGATTAAATTGCTACAGTGGCTCACAGAATTCAAGTAAACATTTGCTTACTTGATTACTGGTTTATTATAAAAAGGATATGACCCAGGAAGAGTCAGAGGGAAGAGATGCACACGGGAAGGTATGTGAGAAGGGACTAGTGCTCCCATGCTTTTGGTGCATGTGCTACTCTCCCTGCATCTCCATGTGTGCACCAACTTGGAAGATCTCAGAACCTTATCCTTTTAGGTTTTTATGGAGGCTTCATTATTCAGGCATGACTGATTAAATCACTGACCATTTATTTGGTGACTGATTCAACCTCCGGTCCCTGTCCTTCCCCTGAGGGTCTGAGATGGGACTCAAAGTTCCAACCCTCTAATTACATGGTTGGTTGCCTTGGCAACCAACCACCATCCTAAGAGGCTTTTAAAAAGTCACCTCATAACATAAATTCAGGTGTGGTTGAAAGGGATATGACTCTGGAGATATTTTAGGAACAGTGAACAAAGCTAAATATAACAAAAGATGCTATTATGGCTCTTATATAGGAAACTACAAGAGTTTTAGGACCAGGACAGTGAACAAGTAACAAATATGTATTTCTTATCATAAATCACAATATCACCCCAACATAAATATAATCAACAGATGTTTAACAAAAGAGCAAAGGCAACACAAAGGAGAAAAGATAGTCTTTTCAACAAATGGTGCTGGGACAATTGGACATCCACACGTAAAAATGAATCTGGACTCAGACATTATACCCTTCATAAAAAGTAACTCAAAATGGATCACAGAACTAAATGTAAGATGCAAAACTATAAAAAGATGACAAAGGAGAAAACCTAGATGACTTTGGGCATGGTGATGACTTTTTAGATACAACACCAAAGGCATGATTCATGAAAGAAATAACTGATAAGCTGGACTTCACTGAAATTTAAAACTTCTGTCAAGGCAATGCCAATAGAATGAGAGAACACGCCACAGAGTGGAAAAACGTATTTTCAAAAGGTATATCTGATAAAATACTGCTATCAAAATATATAACTCTTAAAACTCAACAGTAAGAAATCAAACAACTCGATTGAAAAATGGGCCAAAGACCTTAACGTACACCTCACTAAAGAAGATATACAGAGAGATGGCAGATAAGCATATGAAAATATGTCCAAATTATAGCTATTAGAAAAATGCAAATTAAAACAATAGATGCTGCTAAATACCTATTAGAATGGTCAAAAATCCAGAACACTGACAACACGAAATGCTGACAAGGATGTGGAGCAACAGTAACTCTCATTCATTGCTGATGGAAATGTAAAATCGTACAGCAATTTTGAGGGACAATTTGGTGGTTTCTTGAAAAATTAAACATATTCTTACCATGCATTCTGGAAATCATGATCCTTAGTATTTACACAAAGTATTTGAAAACTTATATCACAGAAAAACCTGCACATGGATGTTTATAGCAACTTTATTCATAACCGCCAGAACTTGGAACCAATCAAGATGTCCTTCAGTATGTGAATGGATAAATCAACTGGTACATCTAGATAATGGAATATTATCCAGCACTAAAAAGAAATTAGCTATCAAGCCATGAAAAGATGTAGAGGAATCTTAAGTGGCTATTACTAAGTGAAAAAATTCAATGTGAAAACTCTATGTACCATATGATTCCAACTACATGACATTCTTGAAAAGACAAAACTATGGAGACAGTAAAAAGACCAGTTGTTGTCATAGTTTTAGGGGTGGGGGAGGGATGAATAAGTGGAGCACAAAACATTGTTAGGGAAGTGAAAATGCTCTGTATGACAGCATGATAGATACATGCCCCAACCTATAGAATACACAACATTAGAAGTACACCCTAAGGTAAGCTATGGACTTTGGGTGATTATATCTGTCAATGTAGTGTACAATTGACAATGTGTCAGATGTCACAAAGGTACCACACTGGTACAGGATGTAAATAATGGGGAAGGGTATGCATGTGTGGAGGCAAGTGATATATGGAAAATCTCCATACCTTCTTCTCAATTGTTCTGTGAATGTAAAACTCCTTTCAAAAAATAGTCTCAATAATTTTTTTTAAAAATTGGTCAAGATTATTTAATTATAATTTAATAATACTTATTTTATAAATTTGTATGGTCTCTTACAAATTATAGGTAAAATATTCTATTTTGTGTAGCTCTTTGCAGTGCCCAAATTGATGTTACCCACGGTATATCATTAGCCAACATAACTACATTCAAGCTCAGCTAATGTATGTTGGATTGTGCAGGTGATGAATCCACAGGTCAGAGGCATTAAATTTCTTACTCAAAGTCATGTAATTGGTGAGCAATTTAAATCATTTCTTCTTACACTAAGTCAATTATCTATATTAAAACACTCTTGCCTCTTTAATACCAATACCATATATATATCTGATTAATGATCAGTCATTGCTGTTGACAAATATGCGTTATTATGAGTATTTACATTCATACTTAGCTTCATTTTTCATGGTTTTATTGAAAAGTTTAATTTTTAGAAACATAAGTGAAAATGGCAGGTGACAGATATTTTGAACGTTCTTTGTTATTTTGTTGTCATGGCATAAAAAATTATTCTCTTTCAAACACATCATATTTTATCAAAACAAAATGGTAATTAAGTATTAGAGGCAACAGTAAAACCTTGTTTTGGGTGTCTGAGTAACAGGCTAATAATAATTTTCTTTCCCCTACTTTCCTAAAACTTTCATTCTTAGTGATATATAAAGTCTAGCAATTTTTTAATATTCATCATTGCTTAACTCTTCCAAAGTTATGCTTAAAAATAATTTGTTAAAAAATATGGGGTACAATTTTAAATTAGAGTTGTAATGTTCTAATAAATTAGCTATTTTCCTACCACTTTGAGCCCATCATGTGAAAGCCCTTGATTTCTGTTAAGTATTGTTAAATAGCATTTTAATGTCATTAAACTACTGTAAAATACTTTACATCATTTAGAGGAATATAAATCACATAAAAGTTTCTCCTTTAGAGAGCATTTGCAGAGTTTAATTGTATGCAAGGATTTACAAGTGCCTTTCCAGCATATTGTAGCACTTTTTGCATTAATTACTCAGGAAGGTAATAGTTTCTACTAATTATTCCCAATGTAGTTAACTGGTGAATGGTACAAAAATAATGCTGAGGTACAGAATGAAGGACAATTTACCTTGTACGCTTCTAGGAAAACAAACAATAAAGAACAAAATAATAAATGGTCTCACAGGATTTTTTTCAGTATTTTCTGATTCATATATTTATGAAGATGAGCTTTGTTTAAATTACTTGATAAACTGCATTTCCCTTAATAAATCCCCAGGAAACCAAATCTTTAGGGCTCCTTTGCAGATTATGTGGTCATCAGAAAGGCTGCTACACACGAGTCAGCAGGCTCCTAGGAAGTCCTCAGTATTCTTCTGAAGTTTGCTTGAATTGCAGCGTGGAGCCTTACATGAGATGTACCAGGTACCAATAAGTTTAAATGAATAAAAGAGAACTATAGATATGATTTTTGTATAGATTATGTGCAGACTGTTTCTCGTGCATATTTGGTATTGATCACAATGTTGAACTATTTTATTTCTTTATTCTTTACCTTTTAAACAAAAATTTAATTAAGATAAAATAATTCTAAATAAAAAGAAGTATTCAATATTATAATATATATTCTAGATAAAGCATTAACAATGTGAAATTTGAATAAGTAATTAAACTCTCCTAAAATATTTAATATAGCATCTATCTTGAAGACTGTAAAATCTGGATGCCTGAGGCATACTTGGGGGCTACTGTAGGCACATTGTATTGTAATACATATTTTCAGGTTTTAGTTGAAAGACTAATTGAGAAGAATATTATTGTTCTTAATGAAAGGCTTTATTACATAACTTAGAGATAACTGTCTATTTTCTATCTAAACTCTTAATTTATAAATACACTTATTAAAAGTGTTTTTAATCAAAATTCTTCAACTACTAACTTTATATTCCTGTACAAATGAAAATTATATTGTTGAGGATTAAAAGGGTATTTACTGGCCCATTCATGCACAGTGAAAATACAGAAATAAATACACACACACTCATGCACCCACATAACAGAATTAGGCCTCATGACAAGAGCAAATAAAGAGCAATCTCGTGACCAATATTCTGGTCTAGATCTGGTTATATATCCAAGAAAAACAAAAACACTAATTTGAAAAGATACATGCACACCAATATTCATAGCAGCATTATTTACAATTGCCAGCAATTGTAAAGTATGGAAGCCACCTGTTGCTAAACGTAAGCAACAGATAAATCCATTATGCATATACACGCAATGGATTACTCCTCAGACATAAAAACCAATGAAATTTTGCCATTTGAAGACATATGGATGGATTGGAGGGCATTATGCTAAGTGAAATAAGTCAGACAGAGAACGACAAATACTGTATGATATCATTTACACGTGGAATCTAAAAAATACAACACACTAATGAATATAACAAAAAAAGAAGCAGACTCACAGATACAGAGAACAAACTAGTGGTTACAAGTAGGGAGAGTGAAGGGGGGAGGGGCAATATAGGGGTGGGAGAGTGAAAGGTACAAACTATTTGTTGTAAGACAGGCTACAAGCACGTATTGTACAACATGGGGAATATAGCCAATATTTTGTAATAATTGTAAATGGACTGTAACCTTTAAAAATTGTATTATTAACAAAAAGAAAAAGAAAAGAAAGCAGAGGAAACCAATATGCTGTCAAGGAACATTGCATTCGGACAGAGGAGTGGACACTGGTGCCTCTAGGCAAGGTGGTTTCAAAAGGTTCTGAGTTAGAAAGGGTTAGTATGTAATATTTATTGAGAAACTCAAAAAGGCTTCATACATGAAATACTGCTTCATACATGTAATAACCCTTTTAAAAGTAGGTAGGATTCCTCGAGTTAGAATGCAGCATAAGTTAGGCAAAACTATCAGCAAAAGAAAAAACATAGATGATAATGATGTTAAAAAACAGACCAGTAAAGGCCTAACACCAAAGGAAGCTAGTGCCTGGGTATGTGACTCTAGGGAAATAATCTTCACAACTCTCAAATTCACTAAAACACTAAACAAAAAAAAAAATCTGGTATGTTACAGGTTAGGCTTCCGTTCTGCAGACAGACCTGTGTCTGCTGCAAACTCCTGCAAAGACAAAAGAGATCAGATGGACATTACAAAAGAACAAAACAAAAAGAATGGAAAAGGAGCTTTCTTGAAAGATGTGGAAAGATGTGACCAGATCCTCACCTAAATAAGAAAGATTACCAGCAGTAGGACACAGTGGTCTGGAATTTTGACCGCCGAGTAGAGGAAAAATCTGATTATCATAATCCGCTGTTTTCAGTTAACTCATATCCTTTACCTACATTAAAGGCAACTGTGTGCGTTAACTGTTGGAATTTTTGTATCAACAATTGTAGCACTTATGTCAGTCATGGAATGTAAATTAGAATGATCATGATATATATACAATCTCTAATTTTCAGTTTCACTTTCTGAACTGAAGAGTTGTTTTAAATACCTTTAACAGCCCTAAATATAAATACATTCAGAAAAGCAAAAAAAGGTGGAAATTAGTAAAATGAGTCAGGAGGAAGGAAAACAAGAGAGGTAGGATCTGTCGTGAACTAGAGAATGTATGCTCCGTATCAGAGTATTCAAGTTAAGCCTGTGCAGTTGTTTTAAATTTTAAAAAACCTTTGAACTATACTTTGTAATTCCTAAACACATTTTATAGTTTATTGTAAGTATGTATGACAATATTGCTCTTATACCTCAACAAAGCTGTGAGAGCAGTGGGGGTGGTAGGATGGGGGGATGGGGAAACCCAAGGGTGCAGCCGCATCAAGAACATCATTCAGGATAATCTAGGAGAGGGACCAAACTGGGTATGGGATTAGCAAATGTCCAAAGCTCTTGAATATTATGAAAACGAGAATTGAACTGTATCCTGAAGATGTAACATGTCACTCATCCATTTTAAGCTTTAGAGAATGACAGGAACACATGAATATATCTGAAAGATTGCTGTGGCAACAATATGCTGAGTGAATTGCAAATGAAATCCATGTACTGCCATCTCTGCCTCAAAAACATAGGAGTTGATAAATGACTCACCCAAGGGCAAGAGGCTGAAACGGTTTGGATAGAATAAGCACTCAAACCCTAGTTCCTTTGATTCCACATACTGTGATCTCTAGTGGAACACAAACCTCTTCCCACACTTGATAATTTAAAGATCTGAAAATTGAAAATACAGGTATATATTCACAGAAAAAAAAAATTCTGCTTATAAGTGGTCCAGCACAGTTTAAACATGTGTTGTTCAAGGATCAACTGTACTTGAATGAATGCAAGTTTATGATGACTCAGCTAAGGATGATAAAAAAAAAAGTGAATGAGGTTGTTTATATTTATTTAAAAATACCAAATTAGTTGTATTAATTCACTTGTCAAATCATCCATTCAGTCAATCTTTATTTACATCCTGTTATATTTTAAGTTCTGTTCAAGACACTGGTGATAAGAAAATAAGACAAATTAATATCATTTCTTCATTAAAATTATATATTAATAGAAAAGTAGATACTAAAAGTAAATGTTATTTCTTGTATTTACATGCAATATAAAGGTAAAAGCATAGAGATCAGACGATAGGAGTGGGGACTTTGAGAAGGTAAAATTTGAAAAGAAACTTAAATGAAGTAAGGAACTGGTTCTTCAGAAATCTGGGGTGAAATATTCCAAGTAGAAGTTGCTACAAATGCACAGGTTTTGAGGCAGGAATTAGCTTGTCGTACTTGAGAAATAAGAAGAAAGCAGAAGTGCATGGAGTGGAGTACGCAGTACAGAGATTGAAGAAAGAAGAGGTTGAAATAATGGGATTAGGACAAAACAAGAGGGTCTTAGAGGTCACAGGGGACATTTGTGTTTTACAGAGTGTGACAGGAAGTCAGTGGAATATCAACAAAGCAGTGAGGAATGACCTGACCTGATTTGTCTCTGGTGTGGAGAATGGAATTTAGGGTCAGGAATAAAACTCCAAGAAAGGAGACTTTTTGATGGTGTGATGGTCTAGGTGGTAGCAGTACAGGTGGTAAGTAGTAGCCAAATAAGGAGAATATGTTGAAATTTAAGCTGCCAGGACTACCATAAGGTAGGGAAGAGGAATGCAAGAAAGAGGAATTAAATTATTTCTAGATTTCTGTTGTTGGTTTTCTTTTCAATCTCATTTATTTAAACTTTTGGTCACTGCATGATTGATAGCTTTGTTATGAAATTATGTAAGATGAAGCAAGGATAATATTTTTGGGAAAAACTCTGTTTTAGATGGATTAAGTTTGAGATATCTTTTAGTATTAAATAATATTAACCTTAATTAATATTCATTAAATTAATTAATAATTACATTGAGTAGAATACTCTGGTTACTTTAATCTGTAGCTCAGAAGAGACATTTTGACTGGGGATATAAATTTGAGAATTATCTATACATAGGTGGTTTTTAAGGCATAGGTAACCTAGGAACTTTGCATTGAGTGAAATGTCACAAACTAAGCTCTAGACACTACCAAATTTTTAGCTAAGGAAGAAGAGCCAGAAAGAGACAATTTAAAGAACTGATCAGTAATTTAGAAGGATGACCAGGAGAATAATGTACTGAAACCAAGTGAACTAAATTTTCAAAAGTGATAAATAATTTTATAATTCAAACTAAGAAAAAATGGTCAATTAACTCTAAGTTTTAAAATCAATTTATATATATATATATATATATATATATATATATAATGCAGAGAGTTGTCGATTATTAACAAGTGGAAATCATAAAGCAGAGCAGGAATAAACCCTGAAAGACCTGGAAAGAGAAAATAGAGGCACTGCACACAGAAACAGTTTTGAGTCTTTGATATAACAGGGAGAAGATAAGTGGCCCAGGAGTTAGACTAAGCATATATAAAGTTTAGAGACTGAATCATTAAAAAAAAAAAAAAAAGTTTGTTGCTTCATGTGTGCTACGCATAGTTTTATTTACCAGCAGAGAGAGATTGTGAAAAATCAGAACTACTCTGTGATACACTATTGTATCAATTCCTTTGTGAAAAGATTTGTAAATGAAAAGCAGAGAGATAATGAAGCCAACATCTAAGCAAGTATGTGTAGTTTTTGAGAAACCATAGATTTTTGAGAAATTGTTGGACCTTTATCTTCATATTTTGAGTAAGAGCTTTCATTATTACTGAGACATTGAAAGTTACTTCAAATATTATTTTCCAAAAATGCAAGAGGTAAATTAAGAAAATATTTTGCTGAGATTGACTTTTAAATTTGATTGTATGTTTCATTTAAAATTAATTTATTTTGTACTAAATGTTAGAGTTTTTCTAAGTGAAATAATTTTCACTGTCATCAAAATTATAAGGAAAGTATACATTAAGTATCATTTGAGTGAAATGGTGAATGTGTCAAATCCATTTTAAGTAATGCATCAATTAGTCCAAAACTTAATACTGAAAGTTTTTGTAACTGGAAAACATTCTCTTCAAAAGATAATAAATTTACCCCCAAAGATGTTAGGGAACTGCACGTATTTCAACTTTTCTTACATAATCAAGAGGAGAATTTAAAATTAACTATTAGACTGCAGAATGCTCCTCTATAACTTATATCTAAGAGAATGTTTATAACTGAGTGAAATAAACTGCAGAGCAAATATTTAAATGGTGTGAACTACTAAATGAAGCAACTGCTAAATGTATGAAAGACTGTTGCAGACTCTGAGCAATTATGACACATACACTTACTCAATTTTTTTTGTAGCCAATGTAACTCTTCCTCCTGTCTGTCTATGTTCATTTCAATTTAATTACTCCTGCTTGCTATTTTATTGAGCATGATCTTCAAAATCATGCTCCATTCATCTGAGTTATTAAATATACTTTGTGTATTGTTTTACTAGAAAGAGAACAAAATACATCTTTTCTATTCCTTTAATATAAAAGGATTAAAAAAAATCTTCCCAGACCGGGGCACAAACCCATGTCCCCTGCATCGGCAGGCGGACTCCCAACCACTGCGCCACCAGGGAAGCCCTACATACAGTTTTTTTTTTTTTTTTTGCGGTACGCGGGCCTCTCACTGTTGTGGCCTCTCCCGTTGCGGAGCACAGGCTCCGGACGCGCAGGCTCAGCGGCCATGGCTCACGGGCCTAGCCGCTCCGCGGCATGTGGGATCCTCCCGGACCGGGGCACGAACCCGTGTCCCCTGCATCGGCAGGCGGACTCTCAACCACTGCGCCACCAGGGAAGCCCCCCTACATACACTTTTTAACTCATTTCTTCTTAATTCATGGGCTTCCCCTTACCTTTCTTGCTTTTATTTTATCCTTTCTTATCTCTTTGTTCTTCAAACGTTGGAATGACCCAAGGCTCAATTCTTGGAACTCTTCTCTGCTTTAAATATACTCCCTCCCCATATAATTTAGTTTTTCAGAAGCATCAGTTAAAAATATCATCAATATACTGAAAATTTCCAAATATTTCTTCTCTGAAATCTAAAATCCCTTGAACGGCCTGGATCTGCAATAGCCTATTTAACATACCCATCTAGATGCACGATAGGCATCTGAAAATTAACTTGTCTACATAAAAGTCCTTACCAAGCCCAGGAACCAACAATCTACGCACCTAACATCTTTTCCTACCTGATTAAATGTGTAGTCACATCTGTATTGTCTACTCTTAAAGTAGCCACGGGGATCTTTGAAATACCTGTCAGGTCACTTTATTCCTTTACTCAATACTATCCTGTTAGTTGGTATAAAGACCTATATGATATGTTATCCACCGCCCGTTGACCTCATCTTTTACTACTTTGCTACTAGTTTATTCCACATCTGCAATGCTGAACTTCTTGATGCTCTCAAAACCCATCAAGCAGGCTTCAACCTCAGACATCTTCACTAAACGGTCTGTAATCTCGAGTCACTCCTCCAGATAGACACCCACAGATTGCTTCCCGCTTTCCTTCAGATTTATGCTAAAAAAATCGCTTGACACTGAAGCGTTGCCTGACCCCGTATTTAAAAGAAAATGCTTATTACAAGTGCGTGTACACACATACAACACACAGAGACACAAAGAACTCAATAATGAATACCCTACCCCTTTTTAATGTGTGTCTCTAGTTTACTAATATTTAAGGGAAAAGGGCAGGGGGGCGGTTTTCTGTATTCTTTTCACCTCAAAATTTTCTTCATGAATTATAAGGTCTGTCACCTAATAAGTGCTCAATGAATAAATTACTTCAATAATCTGCAAATGACATGTCAAAAACAGAAGTAGGGCTTCCCCGGTGGCGCAGTGGTTGAGAGTCCGCCTGCCGATGCAAGGGACACGGGTTCGTGCCCCGGTCCAGGAAAATCCCACATGCCGCGGAGTGGCTGGGCCCGTGAGCCATGGCCGCTGAGCCTGCGCGTCCGGAGCCTGTGCTCCACAACGGGAGAGGCCACAACAGTGAGAGGCCCGCGTACGGCAAAAAATAAATAAATAAATAACCAGAAGTAAACTCTATGTCATTATCGGACAAAACCATATGTATGTAAATGAACAGAAATATTAGGAAAAATAATACAAAACTCAGAACACTGGATACCTCTGGAGAGGCACCTATGTTAGGGTAATTGATAATTTCCTCCAACTTTTTGTTTCTTTGAAATGTATTACTAGACGAAAACTAAAATGATAAACTGTAAATTATATATGCCTACTTGAAGAAACTTGTAAAATGAAATAAGGGAAAAGTTGAAATAATAATCACCTTCGATAATATTACCCACAAATACTTCTTGTTAGTCTCTTTTCTGTCCATCCTTTCAGTTTAACCATTTTTCCCCATTCATATATATATATATATATATGTTTCCATATCTATTATCATAGATAGTAGGCTTTTTAATGGCTTTATATTATTACATCATATAAGTGTACTATCATACATTTAATCTATATACAATCCTGGATATTTTCATACTTGTCAAAATAATACTTATTTAAAAATAAATTTTAACCTGTTTTACATAAATCTTTGCTCAGGTGCCTTTTTTTTTTCTTTAGTGTATATTTCTTAAAGTGGTATTTTAACTACCATAGAAAATACCCATTGTTAATGTTTGTAGTCATTGTATGAATTGTTCCCACCAGCAGTCCCACTACATCACACCTTTTTCAAATACCCAATTGATTTACAATTTTCAATATTATAAAATTTTGCTTGTTATTGTAGTTTCCCCTGTAATTTAATATTAATTTAAATCCCATTATGTGTTTATTCACTGTTTACATTTGTTCTTTTGTGATACTATTTCTTTTTCCATATTGTTTGAAAACAACAGAGGTCTTCATATAGGTTCACTCTTTTTATTATATATGTATGTGTGTGTACGTGTATATATATATAGTAATGTTTTTAAGTTTGGTAAGCTAATAGATATCCTGTTTACATTTTTTGTTAGTTTATTATGCAGAAGTTTTAGGTTATGAAGTCAGATATGTCCATTTTTAAATGATTCCAAATTTAGTATCATTTTTAATAAAAACAAATCCATCTTTAACAAATCACCTGTATTTTGTTCCTTATGTTTTTGATTATGTGTTTGCTTTACATTTTAATCTATCTATATTTGTTTCCCAAGTGTTAGCTTATCTTACCAACATTATTTCAGGACCAAAAAAAAAAAAAATCTCTTTCTCACTGATTTTAAATGCTACATTTGTTATATATTAAATAAAATATGTGAGTCTATTTATGGAGCTTCTCTTGCTTTTTTTAAACACTAACTTCCAAATCAAAACTCCAAGATAATCACAGTTCTTTCAGGATAATCTTTAAAATGCTTGTCAATGGATTAGCATGAATGAAATAGTTTTCACAAAGTCTTTTCACACTTTTTCTTTATACAGTTAAAAAAAAAAACAAGTTAATGTCATTTAATTTTCCTTAGTAATTTCATAGCTCATTTACACATTGATTATAAATAACACCACACAGTTATAACTGAGTTACACCTTCAATGTTACTAAAACTTAAAAACTCAGTAAAAGTCCAACAATTTTAGTTTCTTTTAGGAACCACAATGTCTAAAATGTAAAATGATACTGTCTTCCTTTTTCCACTGAAGAAACTACAGTGTCAATTGCTGTTTATACTTAGGCATTTAGAGAAAACACCAGGTGTGACTACTGTACAAGGGTACCCAAAGCCAGGCAGAGAACATTTTATGTTGTGATTAAAGGTTCTTTAAATGCATTTCCTGTAATATCAATTCCTCAAAGCTACACCTATAACTTCAAGCAGATGCTAATTCTTTGAACTGTAATTAACAGTGTGACACTTATAAAATAATTTTTAGAATGATTACAGTCACTGTACTTTCATTCTCCAGAAGTGCTAAGTAGAGTAATCATCACCTGTTCTCAGTGAACCTTATTGCACCGCAGGCTATTCACAATGGATAGCTCCATTTAACCAAAGCTTGGTTCCTTATGAATTATCACTAACTGAATTTTTATGTCTGAGAAATGAACTGATTGGTACTTCTCTTTTTATTGACACAAAAATGATTCTCATATAAAAAATAAACTTCAAAAATATAAGATTTTTCTCAGTGTTATTCTTCAAATTGATTATAAATAAACTTCTAAATTCACACAAAAAAATCTTTAAAAAAATCTTAAGTCGGCTTAAAAACTTTATTCTGGTAGATTTTTTAAGCTTTCAACTATTTTAAATTAGCATCATGTAATTTTTTTTCATTTGTTTGTTCATGAGGTTTGACCTATGTATGCGTTTATGTAACCCTATCAATAAATTCTGCCTCTGAAAGGAACAGAATTAAGGCAAGGTACGTTCTTCCCTTTTCCCAAAAGACTAAAATAGAATCTAAAAGCGTCAGTAACTTGTCCAATTATATGTCTTATTATTAACAGAACTAAAGAAACAACTCTCATATTCTAACTATAAACCTACCCACTGCTTTCAAAGAGGCTGTGGAATCCTTCTGTGCAAGAGTTTTCTTTGTTGACTAACATGATTATCCGATCACCAGGGCTTTGTGCTGACTCCATATTCTTTTTTTTCTCAAAAGAGATCAGAGATGCAGCAGTTTAGACAGTCCAGCTCAGCAGCTACAAGCTCGTAGTGGGGAAAGACAACGGTTTGAGTTTAAGCCCTGCACTGCCACAGGTTAGCTCTGAAAGTGATACCAGAGGAGAGGCCTTTCCAATTGTTCAACTCTGTATTCCTGACACCAGAACCCATATCCAGTAAACACTAGATACTCAATAAATGTTCATAGAATGACTGAATGAACCTTGGGTAATTTATTTATTCTGTTTCATTTTTCACTTTTATGAATGTGTTAATAATATTAAATGTCTCATAAGATTGTGCTGAATGGTATTGATATTGATATTTCAGAGTGTTTAGCACATTATATTCAGCATGATTATAATAATAATAGTGAGTATTCATGATTCTTTAATTCAGAAAATGTTTTTTATTATCATTAATTCATTGGGTCATTGGAGAGATAAGAGCTCAAATGTTTCATTGAATTTCAAAAGCATTTATAATTGAGAAAGCATTTTCTCTAAGTATGCATTTATCAATGCAAAACTATGTGTATTATGAAAGACCATCTTAAGTGCTCTCGTTAACATCCAAAAAAGGGGAGGTACACCTAGGGCTGCAGAGTCCCAGGCCAAAGGTGCCCTGGGAGGAGATTTTGATAAGTCAACTTAAGGAGCGGACAGATATGATCAAGTATTGGTGTCCCCAGCACTTACCAGCAGTAGTACTATCCTAGGTCCAAGGAGCCAAGCAAAGTAGAGGGACAGACACATCATATATACTGAAAAACAAAGACTTGGTTTTGTTTTTCCTTTTCTGTTTCCTGGTGGGTTTTTTCAAAGTCTTTCAATTACAGGTGAGGAATATTTGAGCCCAAGGCCAGAGGAGGCAGGTCTGAGTGGCAGAGGAGGGAGAGAATCTCAGCCCCTGCTCTGGGAAACCAGAAAAGGATTGGCTAATTGTGTTTCAAGTTGATCACCCAAGTTACCAAAGTGAGTGTCTAGGACCAGATTCCTGAGATAGCCACGCTCCCTCATCCTCCTTTTTTTTCAGGATTCTCTAATTTAGGCCAGACCTGAAATGCCTGGAAATGATACTTCCAAAAAGCAAGGCCTTGGTGAGGCCCCCAGCCCCCAGGGCATGTTCCATCCTGGAGATGCGGAGAGGTTGAATTTAGGTAAGTGAAGAAAAAAATCCTATATTACAATTAAAGAGAATCAGAAGCATTGGTGGTATTTAGCAATACAGTTGATTTTTTATATTGATCTCAAATACTGTGATCTTACTAAATACACATATTTATTCTAATTGTTTCTCTGTAGATAGCTTTTCATATTTTAGGCAATCATAACTTATCTAATGACATATATATGTTCCCTTTTGAATACTTGGATTTTAAATTATTTTTCTTTTCTTGCTACACTGGCTAGAACCTCCAGTGTAATACTGAATCAGAGTTGTGACAGTGGATGTCTTTGAATTATTTCTTTGATTAGAATTGCTCCTGAGTTAAAAATACCACTGAAGGAGGGAAAAACTTCGATGCATATTTTTATTAATCATATTGCCATTGCATAAATGGGGTATTTTGTTGAATCTGCTCATTACCTTATCTCTAATTCTGAATTATTTTCAGAATAAGCAGGTAATAAGAAGAATAATATTGTACATTATTTCTCTTACCCAAACTGAATGATGTCTTTTATTCTATTTTGGTGTCTAAAGAACAAACTCATCAAAACAGGGGGGCCTAAAGAGTCATCAGGGACTGCTCTATCTACTGCTCTATCAAACAGTTCATATAACTTGTCTAAATAATTTTTCAGTCATCAAGATATTCATATAAAACCTCTATCAGTATTAGTAACTATTTATACATTTAATCCACATTATTTGATAACTTAAAATAATACCAATGGAAATTTTTATTTAAGTAAATGCAGATATACTTAAAAATGCAGATTAACTTGAATTTCAGCAATTCTGCATAATACTCCTTTATCCATAAAGGTTGATTATAATTTATTTCTTTATTAAATCCTGGACATAGAAAAACTACAGTGAATTCCTCAAAGTGTGACCTTAGAAACAAATATGAACCAGAAATCACCCTAACAAATCACTCTAAGCTCTACAAATGCAAAAATTTACTAGCTTAAATATTTTTATTAAATATTTATATTATAAAAATGTGCATATAATAATCTATTTCAATAAAATGAAAGTAAAGATGTTACTTGATTGCAAGTCTGTCTTGTACTTACAGGAGCCTATACGATTTCTGCAATTCTCATTTGCATATACAATGTATACTTATCTCTAATACCTAAATGACCCTATGTTATGTATTGTTTATTTGACCATCTCTCCACAAGAGTCCCTATGTCTTTTAAAGACAGAGACTATGATTTATTTGTCTAGGGCATGGGATTACTTTTGATGCATAGCAGATTCTTAATGTCTTTGAAACATGAGTAAATGATTTCCTATTATGATGCTTTTAACTAAGAAGTAATTATTGCACTTTTCTATAGCTGCCCAAATGCGTTTAGTTGCCTTAAGATGTTTTTATGCTTATACTCCTGTACCTCTCACATGTTTTATTTTAACTTCTAAGACATTTTCTACCCTAATTTGAAATAATTGATAAGAATGTAATTGATGAATTATTACATATATCATATTTTAAATAAAACTAGTATATTTACTCATTTAAATATATCCAGTAGAATCTAAATACCAAAACAAAAGTGATGTCCATAATCATTTGTCTAAAAATTCATGAATCGGTTCCTCCCTGACAGTCAGACATTTTACATTTTTTTTTTTTTTTACTGTTTGATAGTTCCTCCAGAGAATTTTTACCCTGTTGAAAATTAATGTGGACTTTAAAATGTCTTGGTTACTAAAATATACTTTCTGAAAAATTAATCTGTTGATATTAAAAATAATTTTAACACCCTGTTTCCATGAAGCTCTAATTGCTAACGTTTTTTCCTTCAGGATTGAAAAAGCATTAACATTATTAGTTGTATATAACTGCTCAAAATGAATATATTACAAATTTTCATTAGTATTTATCATAAAAAAGCAAGCTGTTGTTGAAAATTTTACCATTAATGAAATGGAATGGGTATGTTTATTAGTCATTTATTTGTTCATGACTATTACTTATTGTCACAGTAATAAAAGCAGCAGAATCCATTTTTAAAAATTTTATGTAGGTATAGAGATTTATTCATATGAATAAGTGAATGGTAATAGGCTTTTAGTAATGTCACTCAATTCCTTGAACTTCTTTGGAGTAGTAAGCCAAAGCCATATAGCAATCTATCGTTAAAACAATTTTATTGAGGTACCAGCTGAAAATATCATTCTTAAATTAGCTGAAAGCTAAGAATTATAGAATACCTGAGTTGTCAAAAGATTCCCTCTTTATTCACTAAGATCATTCACTTTCTCCCTACCTACCCTAATACATAAATTATAACATAATTTGGATTTCTAGAGGTTTGCTCTTTCACAGGAAAATGCAATATGGTAAGATTAGTGACAGGTTAGATGTGAGGGCGGTAACAAAAGGGCTGATTGTGAAATGGAAGACAGAGAAGCGGAATCTTCTTGATGGTTCACCATAGGCTCTTTGGTTTTGCAACAAATACATTTAGAAGAGAGTGTATAACAATTTAAGAACATTAATTCTCCTAAAGATATCTAAGTTCCCCAAGTATCCCAGGTGTATTTTTCTCTTATTTGATGATCAACAATATTAAGTAACTTAAAAATAAATAAAACAATTCATGGTAATGCCATTAATCACATATTGGATCTCAACAATCGATAAAATCTTTTTTTTTTCTCTTTAGGTTGACTTATTTTATTGATAAACCCATTTGATCCCTATATCTTTACAGAAGGAGCACTAAATATATTTGGTTACAAAAACTCACTTTGTAATCTTGGTCCCCCAGCTTCATATACCCCCATGTCCTATGCTCATGCTACTCTGTGACTGTCCATATGCTCCTATAAAAGCTTCTCTATCAAAACCTTACCCACCATAGAACAACTTACTTCAAACTTAGCTATTTTTTTTAAACTATGAAACACCTAACTCACAATTTCCTATGATGTTAAAATTAAATATGTTTACAAGACAGAGCTAAGTATGTAAATATAGACAGATGATAGATGATAGCTAGCCAGATAGGTAGAGAGATAAATAGATGATAGGTAGATAGATTTTATATATATATATATATATATATATATATATATATATATATATATAAATGTATTTCCCTATATAAAGAGAGTCATGCAATGCCCAGTCTGTACTATAAGCAATTTGGTTTGGGTTCAGCTGGAAAATCAGACTCACAATTGAAAAACTCTCAATAAACAAAAGTCCAGGACCAGATGGCTTCACAGGCGAATTCTACAGAACATTTAAAGAAGACTTAATGCCTATCCTTCTTAAATCATCCCAAAAAATTGCAGAGAAAGGAATACTTCTGAACTCATTTTATGAGGCCAGCATCACCCTGATACTAAACCCAGACAAAGATAGCACAAAAAGAGAAAATTATAGGCCAATATCACTGATGAATGTAGATGCAAAAGTCCTCAACAAAATATCAGCAAACTGAATCCAACAATACATGAAAAGGATCATACACTATGATACTTGGGATTTATCCCAAGTATGCAAGGATTTTTCTGTATCTGTAAATAAATCAGTGTGATACACCACATTAACAAATTAAAGAATAAAAAGCATATGATCATTTCAATAGATGCAGAAAAAGCTTTTGACAAAATTCAACATCCATTTATGATAAAAACTCTCCAGAAAGTGGGCATAAAAGGAACATACTTCAACATAATAAAGGCCATATATGACAAACCCATGGCCATTATCATACTCAATGGTGAAAAGATGAAAGCATTTCCTCTAAGATCAGGAACAAGACAAGGATGTCCATTCTCACCACTTTTATTCAACATAGTTTTGGAAGTCTTAGCCACAACGATCAGAGAAGAAAAAGATAAAAGGGATCCAAATTGGAAAGGAAGAAGTAAAAGAGTCACTGTTGGCAGATGACAAGACAAAATAGGTTTTAACTAACACCAAGTTTACTTAGCTTTAAGAAAGAATACAAACAACAAACACAGACCATCTATAGCAATATTAACACAGAAGTCCCTGACTTTTAAGCCCAGCTCCAGTTATTCTACACTAGGGCCAGGTGTGTTAAAAAGTTAAGTGTGTTTAGACACCTCAGTCCAAGAAAGTCATAACATCTGGGCTCCATCATGTTGTACTATGTGACTTACTCAAATGCATGGGACTGGACCTGATTCTCCCGATCAGCTGCTTCTCACTGGTACCAGTTATTAATTGTTCTATCAAAACCTTGAAAATTATTTACAGGTGCATGGTTCAGTCCATAGCGTTGGCTAGATTTTTATTTATTTTGTTTCATGTATGGGTAACCTCCTAGCAATTCCTTGAGTTAATAGTTGTATTAGATTCCTAAGGCTGCCATAAGAAAGTACCACAAACTGGGTGACTTAAAGCAACAGAAATTTATTATCTCAGTCTGGAAATGAAACTTTGGAAATCAGGATGTTGGCAAGGTTGGTTCTTCTGAAGGCTCTGAGGCTCTGTTCCATGCCTGTTGGCAGTCCTTGGTGTCCCCTGACTTGCAGACACAACATTCAAATCTGTGCTGTTGTTTTCATTTGGCCTTCTTTCTGTATCTCTGGTTCTTATTTTCTTATAGGGACAGCAGTCGTTGGATTTAAGGTGGGCCCTAAACCCAGGATGATTTAATTGCATAATCCCTAACTGATTATAGCTGCAAAGTTCCTTATTTCAAATAAGGACATGTTTTTGAGGTTTAAGGTGGAAATGTATTTTGGGGACAAATGAATCAATCCACTACATTGATGCAGGGAAAACTGATAAAGGTAAAATACTAATGTCACTGAGTCTAGAGGAAAGACTAATAACTTTTTTAATGTTACTCTTTTAAATTATCTTCTCTTTCCATGAAGTTTTGAGGCCATCCGATACTGATGGACAATAAAGACAGTAGGCTAGAGTGAAGAGACCGATAACTAGAAACTTTCCATGAGCTGAGAAAGGAATTTTCAACATTGTGGTCAGTTTTATTTTCCCTTCTGAGAGTAAAAAATAGTAATTATTATTATAATTTAAAGAAAATTCTATGATAATTTTAAACAGACAAGCTTAGAATTCTAGCCTGATACATTGGCAAAAAAGTAATTCTCCTCACAATCTAATTATTCTTCTTTTTCCTTTTAAAGCATATGCTGATGAAATATCAATCTCTAAAACTTAAAAGTACATTTACCTCACTGAAGCTCTCCTTTTTTTTGGTAAATATTTCTTTATTACTTCAAACTGAACACTGAACAGTTATACCTATGAAGAACAATTATGCCCTTAAAATACAGCATGATAGGATGCCAGATGCAGTCTGGTAAAAAAGATCTAACTGCTATGGAATTATTACCATGTCATGTGATTAATTTTGAATCACAACCATCATTTCACCATCATGCTGTCTTCTTTACTGTTAGAGTGAATGCTTTCAGTGACATCTTATAAATCTTTGCTTTGGCCAATATTTTTTCAATGTCTTAACATGGAGGAGGTATGCCTGTCTTTCACTACTTCCAAGATTTAGAGGTATAATTTCAATGTAATGTGAAAAGCTTTAGTTGAGTAAGTTCCATTAGCCTCTTTTGTCAAGAAGAGAATATACCTATTCATTTTCATGTTCAGTTTATATACGGAGATCCATCAACACGTGAAAGGTATTATGTAGTGTTTGCAAAGATGGGAGTTTACTGTCTTTGAGATCCCCACATGCACAAAAGTCTTCTAATAACATTGATCTGTATCTCTTTTACTAAGCAAATGTCAAATACATAAAAGTTTATGAAATAGGGAGATTTTTCCCTCTTAAGACTCCTGCTTTCCAGGTAGTGGTGATTTTTCCACTTGCCTCAGGCAGTTATGATCTTCCAGCCTCTTCTTCAACACCCTCCAAAAATTACTCAGGGTAAATCTGATAAAGCAACTTACACTAAGATCTAACTAACTTCTAAAGCTCAGTGTATAAATTAAGTGCAAGAATATTTTATAAATTACAATGTAGAGTATCTTACATATTTTAGTATTCCAGATTGTGTGTGTACACACATGTAGGCTGAAAAGATATATGCAAAAATGTTGATAAGGGTCACTTCTGAGTGATATTTTGCTTATAATTTTTCTCCAAGTTTTCTACATTGAACACTTACCGCACAAATGGAGGCAGGGTGAAAGAAAGCCCACTTTGCCTAAACAAAACTTCTGTTGATATTGATGCTTCTTTGCATAGGGGATCAGTGAATGTATCACATGAAACTTCACTAAAGAATGTTTCCAGAGTGTCTAGGATGGGTGAGATGTGAAGGCTCATTTTTTGATAGCAGTGTGCTGTCATTCTTTTACTCTATCACGGTATTGTGGTTTAGAAGTACTGTTCTACAAATGAGACCTAATCAAACTTGTAAGATTTTGAACAGCAAAGGAAACCATAAAGGAAATGAAAAGACAACCTACAGACTGGGAGAAAATATCCGCAAATGAAGTGATCAATAAGGGCTTAATTTCCAAAATATACAAACAGCTCATATAACACAATATCAAAAAAACAAACAACCCAACCAAAAAATGGACAGAAGAAATGTAAATCAAAAGTGCTATGAAGAGAGAGAAAAGTTCAAGATGGCGGAGTAAAAGGACAAGCTCTCACTCCCTCTTCCAAGAGCACCGGAATCACAACTAACTGCTAAACAATCATTGACAGGAAGACGGAAGACACTAGAACTCACCAAAAAAGATACCCCACAGGGCTTCCCTGGTGGTGCAGTGGTTGAGAGTCCACCTGACAATGCAGGGGACACGGGTTCGTGCCTCGGTCTGGGAAGATCCCACATGCCGTGGAGCAGCTGGGCCCATGAGCCATGGCCGCTGAGCCTGCGCGTCCAGAGCCTGTGCTCCACAACGGGAGAGGCCACAACGGTGAGAGGCCCTTGTACCACCAAAAAAAAAAAAAGATACCCCACATCCAAAGACAAAGGAGAAACCACAGTGAGATGGTCGGAGGGGCACAATCACAATAAAATCAAATCCCATAACTGCTGCGTGGGAGACTAACAAACTGGAGAACACTTATATCACAGAAGTCCATCCACTAGAGTGAAGGTTCTGAACCCCACGTGAGGCTTCCCAACCTAAGGGACCAGCAATGGGAGGAGAAAATCCTAGAGAATCACACTTTGAAGGTTAGAGGGATTTGATTGCAGGACTTTGACAGGACTGGGGGAAACAGAGACTCCACTCTTGGAGGGCACACACAAAGTAGTGTGTGCATCGGGACCCAGGAGAAGGAGCAGTAAACCCATAGGAGATTGAACCAGACCTACCTGCTAGTGTTGGAGGGTCTCCTGCAGAGGTGGGCAGTGGCTGTGTCTCACCATGGGGACAAGGACACTGGCAGCAGAAGTTCTGGGAAGTACTCCTTGGCATGAGCCCTCCCAGAGTCTACCATTAGCCCCCCCAAAGAGCCTAGGTAGGCTCCAGTGTTGGGTTGCCTCAGGCCAAACAACCAACAGGGAGGGAACACACAGCCCCACCCATCAGCAGTCAAGTGGATTAAAGTTTTACTGAGCTCTGCCCACCAGAGCAATAGCCAGCTCTACCCACCACCAGTCCCTCCCATCAGGAAACTTGCACAAGCCTCTTAGATAGCCTCATCCACCAGAGGGCAGACAGTAGAAGCAAGAAGAACTACAGTCCTGCAGCCTATGGAACAACAATCACATTCACAGAAAGACAGACAAGATGAAAAGGCAGAGGGCAATGTACCAGATGAAGAAACAAGATAAAACCCCAGAAAAACAACTAAATAAAGTGGATATAGGCAACCTTCCAGAAAAAGAATTCAGGATAATGATAGTGAAGATGATCCAGGACCTCGGAAAAAGAATGGAGGCAAAGATCAAGAAGATGCAAGAAATGTTTAACAAAGACCTAGAAGAATTAAAGAACAGGCAGACATGAACAATATAATAACTGAAAGGAAAAATACACTAGAAGGAATCAATAGAAAAATAACTGAGGCAGAAGAACAGATAAGTGACCTGGAAGACAGAATGGTGGAGTCCACAGCTGTGGAACAGAATAAAGAAAAATGAAAACAAATGAAGACAGCCTAAAAGACCTCTGGGACAACATTAAATGCAACAACATTCGCATTATAGGGGTCCCAGAAAAAGAGATGGAGAAACGACTTGAGAAAATATTTGAAGAGATTATAGTGGAAAACTTCCTCAACATGGGAAAGGAAATAACCATCCAAGTCCAGGAAGTGCAGAGAGTCCCATACAAGATAAACCCAAGGACAAACATGCCAAGACACACAGTAATCAAATTGGCAAAAATTAAACACAAAGAAAAAGTATTGAAATCACCAAGGGAAAAATGACAAATAACACACAAGGGAACTCCCATAAGGTTAACAGCTGATTTCTCAGCAGAAACTCTACAAGCCAGAAGGGAGTGGCATGACATATTTAAAGTGATGAAAGGGAAGAACCTATAACCAAGATTACTCTACCCGGAAAGGATTTCATTCAGATTCGATGGAGAAATCAAAACCTTTACAGACGAGCAAAAGCTAAGAAATTCATCACCACCAAACCAGCTCTACAACAAATGCTAAAAGGACTTCTCTAAGTGGAAACACAGGAAAAAAAAGGACCTACAAAAACAAACCCAAAACAATTAAGAAAATGGTAATAGGAAAATACATATTGATAACTACCTTAAATGTGAATGGATTAAATGCTCCAACCAAAAGACACAGGCTCCTGAGTGGATACAAAAACAAGACCTATATATATATATATATATATATATATATATATATATATATATATATATATATATATACACACATACTGTCTACAAGAGACCCACTTCAGACCTAGGGACACATACAGACTGAATGTGAGGGGATGGAAAAAGATATTCTATGCAAATGTAAATCAAAAGAAAGCTGGAGTAGCAATACTCATATCAGATAAAATGGACTTTAAAATGAAGAATGTTACAAGAGACAAGGAAGGACACTGCAAAATGATCAAGGGACCAATCCAAGAAGAAGATATAACAATTATAAATATATATGAACCCAACATAGGAGCACCTCAATACATAAGGCAACAGCTGACAGCTCTAAAAGAGGAAATCGACAGTAACACAATAATAGTGGGGGATTTTAATACCTCACTTACACCAATGGAAAGATCATCCAAACAGAAAATTACTAAGGAAACACAAGCTTTAAATGACACAATAGGCCAAATAGATTTAATTGATATTTATAGGACATTCCATCCAAAAACAGCAGATAACACTTCCTTCTAAAGTGCGCATGGAACATTCTCCAGGATAGATCACATCTTGGATCACAAATCAAGCCTCAGTAAATTTAGGAAAATTGAAATCATATCAAGCATCTTTTCTGACCACAATGCTATGAGATTAGAAATCAATTACAGGAAAAAAACGTAAAAAATCACAAACACACGGAGGCTAAACAAGATGTTACTAAATAACCATGAGATCACTGAAGAAATCAAAGATGAAATCAAAAAATACTTAGAGACAAATGACAATGAAAACACGACAATCCAAAACCTATGGGATGCAGCAAAAGCAGTTCTAAGAGGGAAGTTTATAGCAATACAATCCTACCACAAGAAATAAGAAAAATATCAAAGAAATAATCTAACCTTACACCTAAAGGAACTAAAGAAAGAAGAACAAACCAAACCCAAAGTTAGTAGAAGGAAAGAAATCATAAAGATCACAGCAGAAAAAAATGAAATAGAAACAAAGAAAACACAAGCAAAGATCAATAAAACTAAAAGCTCGTTCTGTGAGAAGATAAACAAAATTGATAAACCATTAGGCAGACTTATCAAGAAGAAGAGGGAGAAGACTCAAATCAATAAAATTAGAAATTAAAAAGGAGAAGTAACAACAGACGCTGCAGAAATACAAAGCATCCTAAGAGGCTATTATAAGCAACTCTATGCCAATAATACAGACAACCTGGAAGAAATGGACAAATTCTTAGAAAGGTATAACCTTCCAAGACTGAACCAGGAAGAAAGAGAAAATATGAACAGATGAATCACAAGTAATGAAATTGAAACTGTGATTAAAAATCTTCCAACCAACAAAAGTCCAGGACCAGATGGCTTCACAGGTGAATTCTATCAAACATTTAGAGAAGAGCTAATACCATCCTTCTCAAACTCTTTGAAAAAACTGCAGAGGGAGGAACACTCCCAAACTCATTTTATGAGGCCGTCATCACCCTGATACCAAAACCACACAAAGATACTACAAAAAAAGAAAATTACAGACCAATATCACTGATGAATGTAGATGCAAAAATCCTCAACAATATACTAGCAAACAGAATCCAACAACGCATTAAAAGGATCATACACCATGATCAAGTGGGATTTATCCCAGAGATGCAGGAATTCTTCAATATATGCAAATCAATCAATGTGATACACCATATTAACAAACTGAAGAAGAAAAACCATATGATCATCTCAATAGATGCAGAAAAAGCTTTTGACAAAGTTCAACAATGATTTATTATAAAAATTCTCCAGAAAGTGGGCATAGAGGGAAACTACCTCAACATAATAAAGGCCATATATGACAAACCCACAGCAAACATCATTCTCAACGGTGAAAAACTGAAAGCATTTCCTCTAAGATCAGAAACAAGACAAAGATGTCCACTCTCACCACTATTTTTCAACATAATTTTGGCAGTCCTGGCCATAGCAATCAGAGAAGAAAAAGAAAAAACAGGAATACAAATTGGTAAAGAAGTAAAACTGTCACTGTTTGCAGATGACGTGGTATTATACATAGAGAATCCTAAAGATGCCACCAGAAAACTACTAGAGCTAAGCAATGAATTTGGTAAAGTTATAGGATACAAAATTAATTGACAGTAATCTCTTGCATTCTAAAAGAGAAAATTCTAAAAGAGAAATTAAGAAAACACTCCCATTTACCATTGCAACAAAAAGAATAAAATACCTAGGAATTAACCTACCTAGGGAGACAAAAGACCTGTATGCAGAAAACTATAAGACACTGATGAAAGAAATTAAAGATGATACAAACAGATGGAGAGATATACCATGTTCTTGCATTGGAAGCATCAATATTGTGAAAATGACTCTACTACCCAAAGCAATCTACAGATTCAATGCAATCCTTATCAAATTACCAATGGCAATTTTTACAGAACTAGAACAAAAAATCATAAAATTTGTATGGAGACACAAAAGAACCCGAGTAGCCAAAGCAGTCTTGAGGGACACAAAACGGAACTGGAGGAAGCAGACTCCCTGACTTCAGACTATACTATAAAGCTACAGTAATTAAGACAATACGGTACTGGCACAAAGACAGAAATATAGATCAATGAAACAGGATAGATAGACCAGACATAAACCCATACACCTATGGTCAACTAATCTATGACAAAGGAGGCAAGGATATAAAATGGAGAATAGACAGTCTCTTCAATAAGTGGTGCTGGGAAAACTGGACAGCTACATGTAAAAGAATGAAATTAGAACACTCCCTAACACCATACACACAAAAAAACTCAAAATGGATTAAAGACATAAGTGTAAGACCGGACACTATAAAACTCTTAGAGGAAAACATAGGAAGAACACTCTTTGACATAAATCACAGAAGACCTTTTTTGTTCTACCTTCTAAAGTAATGGAAATAAAAATAAAGACATGGGACCTAATGAAACTTAAAAGCTTTTGCACAGCAAAGGAAACTACAAACAAGACAAAAAGACAACCCTCAGAATGGGAGAAAATATTTGCAAACGAATCAATGGTCAAAGGATTAATCTCCAAAACATATAAACAGCTCATGCAGCTCAATATTAAAAAAACAAACAACCTGATCCAAAAATGGGCAGAAGACCTAAACAGACATTTCTCCAAATAAGACATACAGATGGCCAAGAAGCACATGAAAAGCTGCTCAACATCACTAATTATTAGAGAAATGCAAATCAAAACTACAATGAGGTTTCACTTCACACCAGTTAGAATGGGCATTATCAGAAAATCTACAAACTACAAATGTGGAGAGGGTGTGGAGAAAAGGGAAACCTCTTGTACTGTTGGTGGGAATGTAAATTGGTACAGCCACTATGGAGAACAGTATGGAGTTTCCTTAAAAAAACTAAAAATAGAATTACCATATGACCCAGCAATCCCACTATTGGGCATATACCCAGAGAAAACCATAATTCAAAAAGAGACATGTACCCCAATGTTCATTGCAGCACTATTTACAATAGCCAGGACATGGAAGCAACCTAAGTGTCCATCGACAGACGAATGGATAAAGAAGATGTGGCACATATATACAATGGAATATTACTCAGCCATAAAAAGAAACAAAATTGAGTTATTTGTAGTGAGGTGGATGCACCTAGAGTCTGTCATACCGAGTGAAGTAAGTCAGAAAGAGAAAAACAAATATTGTATATTAACGCATATATATGGAACCTAGAATAATGGTACAGATGAACCGGTTTGCAGTGCAGAAGTTGAGTCACAGATGTAGAGAACAAACCTATGGACACCAAGGGGGGAAAGTGGTGGTGGGGGGGTGGGTTGTGGTGTGATGAATTGGGAGATTGGGATTGACATATATACACTAGTATGTAAAAATGGATAACTAATAAGAGCCTGCTGTGTAAATAAATAAAATAAAATTCAAAAATTTAAAAACAAAAAACAGAAACTTCAATGAGGTATCATCTCACACTAGTGAGAATGGCCATCACCAAAAAGTCTACAAATAATGAATGCTGAAGAGGGTGTGGAGAAAAAGGAAGTTTTCTACACTGCTGGTGGGAATGTAAATTGGTGCAGCCACTATGTAAAACAGTATGGAAATTCCTTAAAAAACTGAAAATAGAAATACCATGTGATTCAGCAATCCCACTCTTGGGCATATATCCAGAAAAGACAAAAACTCTATTTCGAAAAAATACACGCACCCCTATGTTCATAGCAGCACTATTTACAATAGCCAAGCAACCTAAATGTCCATTGACTGGTGAATACATAAAGATTATGTGGTATATATGTGGTATTTATATGTGTGTGTGTGTGTGTGTGTGTGTGTGTGTGTGTGTGTATATATATATATATATATATAAATAATGGAATATTACTCAGCCATATAAAAGAATGAAGTAATTCAATTTGCAGCAACATGGATGGCTCTAGAGATTATCATACTCAGGCAGAGAAAGACAAATATTATATGATATTACTTATATGTGGAATCTAAAAAATAGTACAAATGAACTTATTTACAAAACAGAAACAGACACTCAAAGAAAACAACTATGGTTACCAAAGGGGAAGTTGGGGGTAGTAATAAATTAGGAGTTTGGCATTAACAGATACATCCTACTATATATAGATAACCAACAGGGACCTACTGTATAGGAAAGGGAACTATATTAAATATCTTGTAATAACCTACAATGGAAAAGAATCTGAGAAAGAATATATATATATTATTTATATATATATGTTTATATATATTCTTTATATATATATATATATATATATATATGAATGACTGAATCACTTTCCGGTATACCTGAAACTAACATGACATTGTAAATCAACTATACTCCAATAAAAAAATAAAAAATAAAAATTAATAAATAAAAAATTGAAGTACTGTCTATACCCTAATTAAATCATAATCTTAAGTCACCCAAAGAAACAATGACTTTTTTTTGGAAAATAAAATTGTTTTAGAATTTTTGAGGAAGTATTTATATGCAATGTTAAGAAAATAAAGTTTATACCTCTTCTAAACCCCCAATAAAGGAAGAACTGAACTGCTATGTTACTTTAAGTTTCAATTTTTCAAATTGCAAAAGCTTATAAATGGACAAAGTAATGACAACCTGAAATGGTTGATGAAATAATTCAAATGTCAAAGGGCAGTTAAAAGGATATTATTAAATATCATGGATCATTTTATTTTGTAATCATCAATATAAATGTTGATATGTCTTTCTGAGATAATGCTTATTTCAACAACAGCAATAATATCTTGCTCAGCTTTCAATATTATTGAAGTGCTTGTTTACTGTTTAATACCCCTGTACCAAATTAAGCAATTTCTAACAGATTTTTTTTTCTATTCTATTCTATTCTGTTCTACTCTTTCCTTCCTTTTTCTTCCTTTCTCTTTTTTCTTTTTCTTTATTTTATTGTAGGTTTAATATTTAAGGATAAAAAACCCTATTAAATATTGACAATTAAGAAAATATTAACCCAGTGTTATATTTTAAAATTTTCTTTGCCTTATCTTTTTCATTTTACATTTCATCATGCTTTCTACTAAACATCTACTATCCCACTATATGCTTTCTTATTTGGTATAAAAAAGGCATACACCTATATATTGTCACATATATTTATTCTGCTTTCTAGTGAGAAAATAGTCATTTAAGCATTTCCTCTGACATTCTGTCACTGAATATTCTCTAATATGCTTTTAGATTGAAAGGTCTATAGGTTATTGATTAACATGTTGAATGAAGAGAAATTAAAACCTGTAGAATATAAATATGATATGCAATATTTAGATTCTATTTATGTTTATAATTTCACAGGAAAACTACAAGTTGCTTTGTCATTAAGAGAACTAAGATCTAGGATGTTATTCACGAGGGAAAAATGTATGGGTATTTATGTCTAAGGCTCTATCTCTGTGTGTGTATGTAAATTAATTTCATCTACATCAGTATTACAGTCTTAATTCCTCTGGAACTTTAAGACTAAAATATAAAGATGATGTGCCTTATTTACCAGTATTTCATATTTTATTTTCATGGGTTGAAGCTAAACTTTTAGTTATGCTATGAGAAATAAAGACAATAATCAAGTATTTACATTTTTAATTCAAATCGAAAACAAATAATCTTTTTTCTTATATTTGACAATCTGTACTTCAAATAATTCAATATCGGTGACTTCCTAATTGATTATTGTCAGTTTCTTGGATAAGTAGTACTACATACGTGTACTGTGTACATCATTGTGAGTACTATATTAATTGCCGTCAAGCAGCCTAAGCCCAATATTTAGGATATGCATTTCTATGTGACTGGCTGCAAATTATTTTATAGTTATCTTTATGGTGTACGACATTATTTTAAAATATTCCTCCCAAAATCTCCTAATGAAATTATTACAGGTTTTCCTACCTACTGTAATACATTTCTTCTCCAAGGGGAGATGCCAGGTAAACAAATTATATGTTCCTCAAGAGGAAGAAATAAGTTGAATAAACTTCATATTAATTCTGATTCAATGTTTATTATATAGTTCACTTGTCAAGAATGAAATAAGTGCATCTTGGACTGAATACTTTTTGTGATTCTCAGTATTTCTGGAGGTCCTCATAGTCCTTTTAAGATTATCAGTCAGTAATCCAACTCCAACACCTGCACTGGTTCACATGGCTGTCCCTAATCAACAAGTACAAAGCATGTAGATAATTCAGTGACTTACATAAGACATTAATGAATACCAAATAAATTTCAACATAAGTAATATTTTAAAAATATATAATGGGTTAACTTAGTTCTTTAAGAAATATTTCTTCAAACACTTTAAAACAACCTTCATGAGAAACTTATTAAGCAAATTCTTATACTGGAAGAATTCTCATGAATATAAAGTGATTGGCTGATTTCCATGCCTGTTTATTTCACTGTGTTGTGCAAGTTCTATCTTGGAAATGTCAATATTTACGCTTGGACATCCACCAAGCAAAGGAAAATACCTCCCATACTTGCCAAGTATAGCAAAGTCTGCTATTTATTTCCACAAATCCATTCTCCCATATTTCTTGTAGCAAAAAATCTCCTAAGTTTTATGTGGTTAGATGGTTATCGAGCAAGAAAGTACATCACTTTCAAATCTCCAGGTACCTCAACAGGACCGACAATAAAGAGTTGGAGAAAAGCAGTAGTACATGGACCACATTTTGAGTAGCTCCTTTTTATACAACCTACTCGTCTATCTGACCATCACAAGAAACACACCTCCTTTCTATACAGTCTACTCTTCTAGCCGACTGACAGGAAATGTACCTTCTTACTTATCTTCTGCAAGAGTACCCAAAATTGTTGCTTGTTTTTCATCTCCTTTTATCTGATGTTTCCTAAATTGAAGGAGTAAGGGTCAAATTGGCTTTACCACTATTTCTGTCTGTTTGATAATTATGAAAAAATGATCTGGTATAGTTATGCTGACTAATAGGACATGTTCCCAGATTTGGGATACTTTACAAATACAAACATAATTTATATGTATTCTTCTAATCTTAGTGGTTGTATGAACTATAACATAATGATTTCTGATTTCAAGCAATGGTAGGGAAAACATTCTTTAGTTATAAATCCTCAAGTATTGTGTACACACTTGCTTAACATTTTGATTACAAACAAGGATGGTTAATCATAAGCAGGAATCTGTTAACCCCCAAAGTAAAACATCATTCAGAAATGAAAGCGAATATTTCATCTCTTCATGTAATGTGCAATCTCCAAAATTTATGTCAGATTACATAATACTTTGCATAGAGTTTGCTAAAGATCACTTAATTCAATCAGTAACCAAGGACAAACATTTCATGTTACTTGGACAATTTCATTGGTAGCTCTCTCAATCCAATCAAGTATGAATTTTATATAGGGGTTTCAGAAATATAAAGGTACAAGTGAAACTGAATGGAAAACTGTGAAAATTCTAAGACGAAAAGTATTCCATAAAGTAAATGATTATAACACTGGCAATTAAAATGGTTTTTTTTTTTTACTTCTTAGAATTAACCTTCACATAGAATATCATCTATGTGAAGTTTGATTTTTCAAACCCATGTCCCTTCACTTAAAAAATTTCATGAGATTTTTTTCTTCAAAGAGTAAGCTGTTTAAGTTAAATGTAATTATTATATATAGTTGTTTGATGCTAGAGAGGTAGTTTGTTGTTAAACTAAGATTATCCACGAGGATTTTATTTCTTTCCCTGACACATAAAGTTTTAAACTACATATAGATTGAAGCTTCAGAAGATATAAAAAATGAGTTCTTTCATGAATAAAATGACATTATATTGCTTAAGCAGACATTATCAAAAAGGTCAGCCTCTGAAGTATAACTGCATTAACTTGCTGCTAACATTTTACTTCCCACTTAACCTGAACTTTCTGTAAGAAAATTCAGTGAAGTCAAGTGTCAAAGTATATTTTAGTACCTATCATATCTTTTCTTTCCTCCTAATGGCCAACTCATCATATACTCAATAAATAAATAAACAAAAGATAAATAAGATAAATAACCAATGTGTGCTTTATTGCACAAGTACACACATAGGCATAAGTCAAGACTTCTGTAGATTTCTATTTTTCTACAAAAAGATCTAGATATTATATTCAGTAAATTATCTTATAAATCCAGGGCCTGATTTTACAGAGATGTAAAATCTTAATGTTTATTACATGAAAATCATATTGTTCTCTGAGAACAGTATCTCCCTTATCTCTCTAAATACTTGCTTAATCCCCAAATTAATGTTTCCAGTTAATGACACATAATCGGTTTTCAATTTTTGTGAATAATGATGATCACCAGAATGTTTTTGAAATATTACAGCCAAATTCTTAATTTCTAGAGCCTCCTACTTGTAGACTGCAGAGAATCAATCTTCTTGAGATGTGGGAAAGCACAAATCCCAGGGAGAAGAAAAAAAATTTGCAAAGAGCTGTTATGTCATTCATTAGAGATCGTGAGACTAAGATTTAGGTTGATAGTAGGAGTGATAACCATGGCCACAGTCAGAAACACTTTCCCTTGGAAATAACCCAAACTTTTCAAAAGCACTTAACCTCAGGGCCACAACAATTAATTGTCTTATTAAATTGCTAGTCTCAGAATGCACACAGGCACTTCCGAGGTAGAAGGTAAATGTGTTCAGGGACTGAACATGTTATTTTTTGGTAATTTCTCAAAACTGGGTTGGAATAGCATTGTGCTTTCACTTGTGAAAATTTTATTCAGGAAACCAGAGCTGAATAAAAGTTTATCTGATTTTGTATAATAAAACTAAAACTTCACACAACTCAGTTTTGACAGTGGTGAAATTATAGACTGTTTGATCTGAGTCATCTCTTAGGTTTATGCCACTTTATATGGAGGGCTGAGGCATGGGGATTACAGTTTTTAACACTCAGTTTCACCAGACCAGCTTTAATTTTAAAATTTTAAGTACTGGAATTTAAAATATATGATTTTGTTGAAAATAAAGAATATTTTGACTAGGAAAAAAAAAGTTTTGAAAATCAATCTAGTATATCCTTTTCCTTTGGAAAAAAATGTGAAAAGACTTTCTCAAAGACCACCACACCAGCAATTAGCAGAACCAGAATATTCTGTTCCATGGAAAGCTTTTTCCTTCACAGCATTCTGGAGGTGCGTCACCCCTCATTTCAATGGTGCTTCATAAATCTGTAGCCCCTAAAGCTGAAAGGGAGTTTAAGAGACTGTGATCTTCCTCCATGAAGACAACTTATTTCTAGCTTCACTGTAAAAATTTAAAAATCAAGCCTTGAAATCTAAGCATGTTTTCATGTTTACAAACTAGTTAGTGGTAGAGAGGAGACAAAGCCGATACAGCACTTCCACTAGAGACCCCCTTCCCGAGCATCGGCACTCAAGCCCCAGACCCCTTCATGTCTTCATGCTTTCAGCTGTCAGTAACTCCTGACTCTTAAGTCTCCAGTTTCTCTGGACTCTGAAATAGAAGTGAAACTCTGGAATATAACTTTTTAAAGCCTTTCTTGAAAGTAAGGCATTGCCCTTTCAAGAGAACCTAAGAAGTCTTTCCTTATCTGTACTTCATGCAAAAGAAGATTCTGATATGAAATTTTTATTTGGATGCTGGATATTTAATAGTGAATTTAAAATTCTCTACTAAGTAAGACAAAACAGTATTAGCACTTCGGAAAAGTCAACTTTTAAAATAATGATAATTTTTAATTGCATCATTCTTGACCTGTTTTATAGTTTCATTTGTATTTTGTAAACATAATATTCATCATGGTTTGCTTTGCTCACAGCCCACCCATTTTATAAATGTGTATGGTTATTTTAATTGACTGGACCTAAATTGACTTGTTGCTTTAGTTCAGTGGCACTGATCTGTACACAGAAAGTGATACAATGTTGTTTAATTTCTTAAGTGACAGTAGTTATTTGTGTGGGTATATTAACAACTGGTATAGGGACTTCCCTGGTGGAACAGTGGTTAAGAATCCGCCTGCCAGTGGAGCGGACATGGGTTCAATCCCTGGTCCGGGAAGATCCCACATGCCACGGAGCAACTAAGCCAGCCCGTGCACCACAGCAACTGAGCCCGCGAGCCACAACTACTGAAGCCCGCGTGCCTAGAGCCTGTGCTCTGCAATAAGAGAAGCCACCACAATGAGAAGCCCGCGCACTGCAACGAAGACCCAACGTTGCCAAAAATAAATAAATTAGTTAATTTAGACAACAACAACCGGTATAGGTACAGACTATAGAGTAGAGAATGCTCATGTTAAAGGAGACAACATTCAGATAGATATTTCCCCCTGAGTTTAGCCAAGGTAGTTCTTCTTGTTCTGGAAAAGGGAAGATTAGAGATAACAACTGCTGTTCATTTTGCACTAGGCACTACCCGAAAACCTCCGTGTGAATGGGTGTAGCTCTCTGCTTTGACAGCAGAAATGACACCAACATCAAGACAAGAAGGATACTGAAGTTTGTGATGATTGTAATTACCTGTAACAAAGCACTGTCTATACACAATCAGGAAAGCCCCTCATGTTTCTCCAACCTCCTCCTCTCTCTTTCCCATTCCCTAAGCACCTAACTGTATGTCAGACCTTCTGCCTATACCCTCCACTTGTACACACTTTAACGTTTCCCATCTTATCTTTTTGTGGCCCACTACAGATAATTTTTTCTTTTCTAAATTTCTGATCAGTACTTTTCTATTCAGCTTTGTCTAATTAAAAAAAATTATACTCAAAGACTGTTTCAATATGCAAAAACATCCAACATATACATTTAATACCTTCGGGTTAGATTTTGGAATGGTATTTTATTTCCTATTTTACAGTGGAGTAAAACTGGAGAGGTAAGTCACCCCACCAATGTTACACAGCTCAGTCTGAAGAAAAAGAAAGCCTAAATCCAGGGTATTTTCTACCGAATTACATGTACTTCATGTTAAGAGGAAATTTCAGTAAAGCAGATTTTACATCAACAAAGAATCAAGCCTTTTTTTAGGCCAAGTTTTACTTGCAGGAGAAGAGGTAGGATAGAGTGAGTGGCTAGTAACTGGAGAGGCAGAGAGTTCAGCAAAAAAAAAAAAAAAAAACAACATTTACCATCAATGGGGGTAAAAGACATTTTAAAACTGTGAGCATTAGCTATGGAAATATTCCAGTCCCTTGTGTCTACTCTTTTTAAATTAAAGACATTTAATTCAGTAATTACAAGTTCACGTAAATAATTCTAATCTTTAATAACCTATTTTTATATGAAATATGTGATGTTAAATAAGTTCCTTTCTTTAATAAGCATTTGAAATTACTTTATGGGAACTGTGAATACTAAGATGTTAGTATAATCAGAGGTTAAGAAAAATTTCTCCCAAAACTGTGTACTAGATTTAGAAAAAAAAGATTCTTCCTAATCTATTTACAATACATATTATGAAAAAAATCATTTTTCTTTGCATACATCTTTTCATTTTCGATTTTTCTGCATTGGAATAGTTTCACTGTCATGGTTGGCTTAGGATAACACATGGCTTACTAGCGACAATCAAATACACTTGAATTTAACATATTTTCTGCCGGTGTTCCTTCATCAGGTTATGAATCTCTCTGCATTACAGATTATTCATTTATAATATGGAGTTTGGGATACCTACCCTGACAGATTAATGTGAACACTAAAATTAGATAAAGCATATAAAAGGTCCTGGTACCAGATCTAACACATTCTAAGAGCTTAATGTGGAAAATAAGAGTTGGCTTTGCCCTCAAAATGGGAAAATTAAAGCAGACATTCTTTGTCAGGATGGGGTGGTCTCTGCATCTGGCCCCCTTCTACTCATTGAATCTCATCTACTTCATCCTCACTAGATTCCTTATGCAAGAACCACCTGCATCAAAATCACCTGGACATATGTTTAAAATATAAATGCCTGGGTCCCACCAGATCCACATATTGGACTCTTTGGATCAAGGAGAAAGAACACAAAACTTTAAAGCTAAATAATCAGTTTTGGTACTCATTTATATCACTTTAAAATTTTATTTTTAACTCTGTTTATTGCCTGCATTGTTATTTATTTAACTATTTTTGCTTCTTTTTAAAAAGTAAGATATAATGTGTAAGTTTAAGGTGTACAGCATGTTGATTTGAATTATTTATACATTCCAACATGATTACCACTGTAACTTTAGCTAACACTCTATCACGCCATGTAGTATGACTTGAGGACAATTAAGAACTAGTCTTTTAGAAAGACTAGTGTTGTAATAGAGTGTTGTAGACTGTAATCGCTATGCTGTGAATTAGTTCTCCAGCACTTTTTAATCTAAGTTTGTACCCTTAAACAACATATTCCTTGACCTGCCCACCCCCCCACCCCAGCTTGGTAACCATTATTTTACTCTCTGTTTTTGTGAGTTTGGCATTTTTAGATTCCACATAATAATCAAAATCATAGAATATGTGTCTTTCTTTGTCTAACATGTCACTTAGCATAATGTCCTTCAATTCATCCATGTTATTACAAATGGCAAAATTTCCTTCTTTTTAAAGCCTGAATAATATTCCATTGCATGTATATGTCACATTTTCTTTATCCATTGATCTATCTATGGATGTCTGGATTGTTTCCATATCTTGGCTACTGTGTACAATCCTGCAATGAACATGGGAGTGCAGATATCTGTGAATAACATGTTTATGGATTCGTTTTCAAACCATATAGATAAATAGATAGAAAATCTGTTTTATAAGATAACTGATGGTTACATTTTCTCAAAACAAGTTTTTCAAATGCATACGTTTAGTAATTAAACATGACTAAACTGATGCACAAGGGCTTTTGGAAGCAATGAAATAGAAGGACATATTAAAATAAGATCAAGCTGAGGGTGGGGGAGATAAATTCAATAATCCCCAGTGGAACAATAAAGCAGGATAGGCTTTAAGAGGTAGTTAGCAAAAAATCAGAATAAAAATGTCAGAGTTTAAAATATCTTTAGTTTTATCTCTTATATTCCTATAATTTTATTTTATGGATTATCTCTTTGCTATTATACATATTATAAATTCCATCCACTCTGAGATAAGATGTCTTTATTTTACTTGATTTATGAAAAATTTTATTATCTTATAGATAAGGACCACAAAATCCAGAATTTTATGACTTGCTTAAGGTCAAACTAATTTTAAAATGGAAGTAGAATTTTTGTTCCCACATATCAGTGCTGATCATTTTTTAAGAGCAAATTAATGTATTTATTTATGTAAAAATTATTTTTAAATAAAATGATAACATTATATCCTACTTTTTCTCCCACTAATTTTTAGTCTCAAGCATGTTTGAGTCCACTTATAAAAATGAAATTATTACATTATCTTAGTCATAATTTCAAATACATTTTTATCGCAAAGGTGGTAACTGAAATATGTAAAATAAAAAGTAATCAAGTAATAACATCTCAAGACTATGTAAAGAATTAATTTCAATAGTATAATAATTAAAACTTTTGTTATTCTATTTTAAAAATGCCTAAAATAAGCCAACCATGAACTGAATGAAGTATTCAAACTTCTACAAGCTGGAGTCTGAGATGAAAAAAAAATCATATTTTAATAATAATAATTTCTTTGATTGCTCGTGAAGATATGTACCTCTTTCTATTTGTATTTCCTATTTGATAGTTAGCCTACTTATATACTTTGCATAATATCACAGGGCTATCTGTTCATTTTCTGTCTTAAAGGAAGTCTGCCAATAATCTGTATATTAACTTGTGATTTTATACACGTTGCAAATACTACACTCCATTCTGTCTCTTGCCTTATTTGTATATATCTTCTAAATAAGGAATTTTAAAAAATGTCCCTGACATAAAACTTTGTAATTTTTTCCCACATACGTTCTTATTTGTTTCTAGTTTAGTAAGGTTGTGTTAGTTTCCTATTGCTATTGTAACAAATTTCCAAAAACCTAGTGGCTCAAATCAGCACAGATTTATTATCAGGCAGTTCCATAGGTCAAAGTCTAAAATTAGTTGGCAGGGCTGCTTTCCTTCTGGAGGCACTAGGGGAGAATTTGTTGACTTTACTTTTCCAGATTTTAGAGGCTATCTGCGTTCATTTGGCTCATGCACCAATGTTCCATCTTCAAGACCAGCAACGTAGCATCTTCCTCACTCCCTCTTGCTCTCGCTCTCACTCTCTCTCTCTCTTCTGTTTCAGTGTTTCTGTCCTCATATCTCCTCTCCCTCTCTGCTTCTCTGACTGTGACCCTATGGCTTCCTTTTTTACCAGATAATCTAGGATAATTTTCCCAGGTCAAGATTCAACTTAATCACATCCACAAAATTCCTCCTGCCACATACGGTGTAAGGTAACACATTCACAAATTCAGAGGTTTAGAATGTAGACAGCTTGTTGGGGGGGCGGTGCATTATTCTGTCTACCCCAAAGGTGACATAAGGCTGAAGTTATTTATATAAGCATATATGTATATTCATTTCCCTACATTTTCTTCTAGTGATTATATAAATCAGTGTGTGTGTGATATATTTCTTTACTATCTAATATATATATATATTTTTGGTCACACCACATGGCTTGTGGGACCTTAGTTCCCTGACCAGGGATTGAACTCAGGCCACAGCAGTGAAATCGTAACCACTGGACCACCAGGGAATTCCTATCCAAAATGTATTTAAAATAAAGTTAGTTTCATTTTTTCAAAAAATTCCCAATTTTCCTATTCTTTCTCAGAATGATATAAAATCTGTCTTTATCACATATACTAATCTCCTATATAGAAAATATTGTATTTTGTTTTCTCTATTTTTTTACATTGACCTGTCCTTTTACAGGTAACAAATTAATTTTTATAGTCCATTGATATATTTTTCTATATGTTATCACTATTTCTTTTAATTTTTTAGTAAAAATTGATCTATAATCTATACATATAATTCAGCTCCTTCTATAAAATACTGATGGGAATTTTACTGAGATTTTTATGAATGTATAGTTTGGTTTAGAAATTTCATATTATTGTATTATATTTATAATTTTCCTTAGAATCCACAAAGGGAAGCTCATTTCAAGGCTCACACATAAAAAAAACCTTTTAAAAATACATGGCATGAGAACATTCTGTCTGAGAGCTGCTAAATGAGGCTGGGCCCAGTGGTTCATCCAGGTCTACAATTTCTGTGAGTGCCTGACCATGATGGAACATATGAACTGACCTTGTGGAAAAGAGTCAGAGATTATTTAAGGATGGACTTGAAGGTTCTGGCAGTGGTCACATGGAGACAATTTTATCATCAGAAGTAAAAGTATTAGCAGAAGAATTTTGGTTCACTGAAAGGAGCTGAATTTGTAAGTGATGCCCCCTTAAATACAAATAATAATTATAAAATATATGAAATATAGTTGTAAGGCAAAAATGCAAAGAGGTGAATAAAATTTGATTTCTAAAAGAATTTAATTAGTAGAAGAGAATATTTACAAATGGTATTTTGTTTCTTCTATCCATTATATTTGTTTATAAATTACACACTTCTTTCTCAATTAAATATAGGGAACTAGGAATAAGCTACGAAGGCTTTGAAAGTGCTGGAATGTTACCAGTATAACAATGACTGATCAATTCTGGTGTTCACAACAATGACCAAGTAAAATAATTTTCCACAATGTGTTCCAAAATGATATATTAATAATAATTATCCCTGTGTCCAAAAGAGAGGAGCTAACTATTTAACTACGTAAACTTAATCCATCATATCTTCGGGAAATATTTAGTTGATACCCCAAATTATAATAAAATACAAGTAAGTAATATTTTTAACAAAGCTAACAGACCAAATAAATATGTCACGGTGACAGAGCAATTGGCTATGTAATATTGGCCAAAAAACGCTTAAAAGTAAATCATTTTAGAGAAAAATGCCAGGTACCAAACTGCTAAAATTTAAGTAAATGTATGAATTTAGAAATGCTTTTAATTTCATAGGAAAGAGTAACTCTATGAGAAAAATTCATCCAGATGCCCAGAGGATCGGGTTCCAATTTGCCTGGTGAAAAGGCAAAAGGACTATATTTCAAGCAAATTCAATTTATTAAAAACCTAGATTCTGGTTCTGTGTCAGCTTGTCTAAGATGAAGTTGTTTGTCTCTTGGTTCTGGTAAGATTACAGAAATTCTAGGAAAGTACCAAAGTAAATATAGTTATAAATCTAAGACGCTCTGAAAACAAGTATAAAAATAGTGGAGAAATAAACTAAACATGATGTTGATATGTAGAATTGACTAAATTATACACAGAGCAATAAACTGTGTAAGACTCAGAATTCTGTACATTTTGTCTAGTAATGTGTTTGAAATGGCCAGAAAATTTGTTCTTCCTAATGTTACATTAAACTATATATTAAAATAATGTTTTCTGGTTGCTTTTTGTTGTTGTTGTTATGCACAGAAACACCTTGGGCACTACAGGATATATGTCCAACAATAAGGTAGAATGGATGTCTGGATAATGTTCCCATTAGAGAACACCTAAAAATGCTTGATAAAAAATTTATTTTAAAAAGTTTTAAGTAAATAAAGTGCCAAGTACATGAATAAGAAAAGGAAGTCCTTGCAGATATATTGTGCTAAAAAGATGTTCTTTGAACTCATTAATCTCTAAAGCCAGTGCCTGTCATTTGAGCATCTATCTATCCCTGGTGGAATAAAGATTTTTAACAGTGTGTCAAAGGATGGAGGAGATACACTCAGAATGTCATAAGGTGGGAGATGATAATAGAAATGTATCATCATCTAGAGCAACCCCAAAATAAAACTCTTAGTTGGAAAACAAGAAAACAACATACGCACACTGTAGACTGATTCAGTTTGGTGCTTGGTGTTTTAAACTTGATTACAGGTTGAGGGGATAATAAGAAAAATAATTCTTATTCACACACTGACCATCATGTGACTTGTGTGATAGAAACCTCAAGCCAAAAACATAATCCAAGATAGTCTCAGGTTTGTAGTTACCTCAACTATCTCTTGTAGAAGCATAAACCAAAACTTTCTCTAGCAGGATAAATTTTATAATCAGGGTTCAAGAAATTCTCACAAATAAACTTCCAGAAATCAAGAACTCATACTCAAAAATCAGAAAAATTTTGAGGAAGTATGCTTCTGAGAGTCAACTAAAACTACAGGATTAAACTTTCAGCAATTGCAGATACTGGCATTATCAAATGCAGACTATAACATTCATATATATACATGAATATATATATGTACTAAAAAGCATTGCAGTGACTTGAACAGTGTGAGAAAAGCATATGAAATATCTAAAAATGAAAAATATAGTAATTCTTATTAGAAATTTGATGGATAGGAGTAAAGAACAATTTACATACTGTTGGAAATTATTGATACTCAGAATGGACAGGGAAGTAAAGAAATGAAAAATATGAACAAATGTTTAAGAGACATGAAAATAGCATGAGAAAGACTAAGCTATATCTTAGTGGAGTTCCAGAGGAAAAATAATTAGAAAGAGGGAGAAACATATGTGAAGATAAGGATAAAGAAAAATAAAAAAAGTAATAATCCTGAGACTCAAAAAGCCCAACTAATCTCATATAGGATAATTTTATAAATACAGTGCTGAAACCACAAAACCCAAAGACACTATCTTAAAAGGAGTCCAAGATAAAGTGAAACACCTGCAAGACAATAGAAGGCTGAAAGCAGATTATGTTGCAATAATAAAGAAAAAATATTCAAAGTATTTAGAGAAAATAACTCATTTTGAAAATTATAGAGCCAATAAAAATATATTTTAGTAAAGATAGTGAAATAACATTTTCATATAATTTCAACTGACAGCTGAAATGATTATACTACCCAAAGCAATCTACGTATTCAGTGCAATCCCTATCAAATTACCAATGGCATTTTTCATAGGACTAAAACAAAGAAATCTTAAAATTTTTATGGAGCCACAAAGGACCCCAAGTAGCCAAAGCAATCTTGAGAAAGAAAAACAGAGCTGGAGGAATCAGGCTCCCTGACTTCAGACGATACTGCAAAGCTACAGTAATCAAGACAGTATGGTACTGGCACAAAAACAGAAATATAGATCAATGAAACAGGATAGAAAGCTGAGAGATAAATCCACGCACCTATGGTCAATTAATCTATGACAAAGGAGGCAAGACTATGTAATAGAGAAAAGATAGTCTCTTCAATAAATGGTGCTGGGAAAACTGGACAGCTACATGTAAAAAAAAATGAAATAGAACATTCTTTAATGCCATACACAAAAATAAACGCAAAATGGATTAAAGACCTAAATGTAACACTGGATACTATAAAACTCTTAGAGGAAAACATAGGTAGAACACTCTTTAATATAAATTGCAGCAATATCTTTTTGGATCCATCTCCTAGAATAATGGAAATAAAAACAAAAATAAACAAATGGGACCTAATTAAACTCAAAAGCTTTTGCACAGCCAAGTAAACCATAAACAAAATGAAAAGACAACCTACAGAATGGGAGAAAATATTTGCAAACGATGCGCCCAACAAGGGATTAGTCTTCAAAATTTACAAACAGCTCATGCAGCTCAATAATAAAAAACAAAACAAACAAAAAAACACCCAATCAAAAAATGGGCAGAAGACCTAAATAGACATTTCTCCAAAGAAGACATACAGATGGCCAAGAGGCACATGAAAAGCTGCTCATTATCACTAATTATTAGAGAAATGCAAATCAAAACTACAGTGAGATATCACCTCACTCCAGTCAGAAAGGCCATCACTGAAAAGTCTACAAACAATGAATGCTAGAGAGGGTGTGGAGAAACAGGAAACCTCCTACACTGTTGGTGGGAAGGTAAATTGGTACAGCCACTATGGAGAACAGTATGGAGGTTCCTTAAAATCTAAAAACAGAGCTACCATATGATCCTGCAATCCCACTTCTGGGCATATATCCAGAGAAAAACATGGTTCAAAATGATACATGCACCCCAATATTCATTGTAGCACTGTTTACAATAGCAAAACATGGAAGCAACCTAAATGTCCACAGGCAGATGAATGGATAAAGAAGATGTGGTACATATATACAAGGGAATATGACTCAGCCATAAAGAAGAATGAAATAATGCTATTTGCAGCAGCATGGATGAACCTGGAGATTATCATACTAAGTGAAGTAAGTGAGACAGAGATAGACAAATATCATATGATATAGCTTATATGCAGAATCTAAAAAAAATGATACAAATGAACTTACTGACAAAACAGAAAAAAACTCACAGACTTAGAGAATAAACTTATAGTTACCAGGGTAAGGGTGGGTGGCGGGGGAGGGATAGATTGGGAGTTTGGGACTGACATATATACACTGCTATACTTAAAATAGGTAACCAACAAGGACCTACTGTATGACACAGGGAACTCTGCTCAATATTGTGTAATAACCCAAATGGGAAAAGAATTTGAAAAAGAATAGAGAGATATATGTATGACTTAATTACTTTGCTGTACACCTGAAACTAATACAACATTGTTAATCAGCTACACTACAATAAAAAATAAATTAAAAAAAATATTAATAGACTTCACTAAAAATTTTTAATGGTAAGTCAAGAAAATGGAAAATTTACAAAAACACCTGCAGTCTAACAGGAATCATAAACTAATACAATTACAATGATGAAGAAACAACTAAGTACACATTGATTATACAAAATAACAATAATTTTACTAAATTTTGAGGTGGTACATAAACAATTAAAATAAAGAGTTGACAAAAATATCAGAGAATTTGGGCATAGTTATAACTAGGGATAAAAATTATAATACACTATATTTCTTGGAAGAGATTGGGTATTGATCAATTTTTAACTTTGTCAAATTAAATATTCACAGTAAAATGTTAATGGTAATGTTAAAAGATAAAATAGAAAATGTAACTACAAACTAGTGGAAGAAAATTATCCAATGAGTAAAACTCTTTTTTTTTTTTTGAAATAGAAGAATGGAAAATAAAATAAAACAGAAAAAGTATAATACAAAAGTAAAAAGTATAATTTATTTCATAATGCATAATTAGTTGGGCAAATGTACAAATTTATCCCATATAAAATGTATCACTATATTACGGTCTACCAAACAAATAAAAAGCAGCTATGTGCTCAATTATACAAGTATATCTAAACTTAAGGACATAGATATGGCAGTATGAAAAGATGAAAATATCAAATATATATTGACCAAATAAAAGATTACAGGGCTTCTCTGGTGGCGCAGTGGTTGAGAGTCTGCCTGCCGATGCAGGGGACACGGACATGACCCGGTCCGGGAAGATCCCACATGCCACGGAGCGGCTGGGCCCGTGAGCAATGGCTATTGAGCCTGAGCATCCGGAGCCTGTGCTCCTCAACAGGAGAGGCCACAAGAGTGAGAGGCCCCCATACCACCAAAAAAAAAAAAAAAAAAAAAAGATTACATTAATCTCAGAAAAGTAGTGTAATTGACTCTACTACAAAGGTCTTTATATTACCAAGGAAATGTATTAATTTTAAACATTCATTAATCTAATTACATAGATTTAAAATATATTTTTTAAATAGAGTATTCAAGGATAAACTGACAAACTCACTAATAAATAGAAGATTTTAGCATATGTTTCTCCATTCACAGTAAATGAGTTACTTGCTTTTACATAATTAAATAAGTGAAAAATCAATAGTAGTATTGCAGTAAAAAATTAAAGTGTTATTTTTCAAAATGTAAACACATACTTCTAAAAACTCATAGTTTAAAGAAGGAATATTTGAAAATAGAAAACATATGCAGATTATTATTAAAAAATACTAAAGATAAAATTTATTACAGGTGCTGCAAATGGAAGGACAACTAAAGGTCAAAGAGCAAAAAGACCAAATGAAAAAGTACTCTTTTATTATGAAGACTTGAAATATTACAGAGCTAACATAGCAGATAATTTGGAAATGACAATGGGAGAATTGTCAATCAGATAGAAAAATATGTTATCTACGAAACCTATCTCATACCATAAGCATAAACTTTTAGTATAAATTTAAGACTGTACAGATATAAAAATCAAATCTATCACAAGAAAGATATGTTTAAAATCTCAATAGAAGAATTTATTTTAAAAGATATAAACTGAAAGCCATAAGTGAAGAAGAAATTACAGTTGACAATATTTAAATTAAGAATATTGTTTTTATCAAAAGCAGCATTTATTAAAAGACAGGTCATTTAAAAAGTACTTGCAATTTATATAACTGGATAGGCAGAATTTTAGGATTACCTCTAAGACTCCCAGTATGCATATTTTGGAAAATCCTTTCCCGTTGAATATGGGTGGGCCTGACATAATCGGATGAGCCCATCTCACAAAGGCTCTAAAAGTCAGACACAGAAGAGGTCAAAGAGATTTGAAGCTGCAGGAGATGCAGTTATGTTGAACTTGAAACAGCTACCATCATGTTCTGGAGAAGGCCTTTGTAGTGGACACCATGCAATGACTTGAGAATATAACCTCTAGTAGCTGAGAACAGCCACTGTCCAACAGGTAACAAGAAAGGAGGGATGTCAGTCATAGAGCTGTAGAGAAATAAATTCTGCCAATGACCTGAGGGAGCTTGGAAGAACTTCCAAGTGAAAACATACCTCATGGACTCCCTGATGTAAGCCTTAGGAGATCCTGTGCAGATTTCCTAGTTAAATCGTGCTGGACTCCTGACCCACAGAAACTGTGAGATATATTTTTGTTGATTTAAGCTGCTAAATTTGTGGTAATTTGTTACACAGCAATAGAAAATCAATATAGTAACCAACAGGGAATTCCCCCAGCAGTCCAGCGGTTAGGACGCAGGTTTTCACTACTGTGGACCAGGGATTGAAACCTGGTCAGGGAATGAAGATCCCACAAGCCACGTGGCATGGCCAAAGAATATGTATATATAGTAACCAACAAAAAATTAGCATTCAATAAATAAAGATTTTACTAGTAGATAATTCAATGTGAAATAATGAATCAAAGTCATGAGCAGGCATGTCAAAGAACAAGAAAATTCGTCAATTACATATGAAAAGAGTTTTAAGTTCATTTGTAATTGCTGAAATACAAATAAAAACCACAATGGGAAGGAGACCTTCAAGATGGCAGAAGAGTGAGACGTGGAGCTCATCCTCCTCCCCACAAATACATCAGAAATACATCTACACGTGGAACAGCTCCTACAGAACATCTGCTGAATGCTGGCAGAAGACCTCAGACCTCCCAAAAGGCAAGAAACTCCCCACGTACCTGGGTAGGGCAAAAGAAAAAAGAATAGACAGAGACAAAAGAATAGGGACGGGACCTGCACCAGTGGGAGGGAGCTGTGAAGGAGGAAAGGTTTCCACACACTAGGAAGCCCCTCCGCGGGCAGAGACTAAAGGTGGCGGAGGGGGAAGCTTTGGAGCTGCGGAGGGGATGCAGCCACAGGGGTGTGGAGGGCAAAGCGGAGAGATTACCGCACAGAGGAACGGTGCCGACCAGCACTCACCAGCCCGAGAGGCTTGTCTGCTCACCCGCCAGGGCGGACAGGTGCTGGGAGCTGAGACTCGGGCTTCAGAGGTCATCCCCCGGGAGAGGACTGGTGTTGGCTGCATGAACACAGCCTGAAGGGGGCTAGTGCACCACAGCTAGCTGGGAGGGAGTCCGAGGCAAAGTCTGGACCTGCCTAAGAGGCAAGAGAACATTGTTTTGGGGAACGTGAGGAGAGGGAATTCAGAGCACCGCCTAAACAAGCTCCATAGATGGGCACAAGCCATGGCTATCAGCGCGGACCCCAGAGACAGGCATGAGACGCTAAGGCTGCTGCTGCAGCCACCAAGGAGACTGTGTGCAAGCACAGGTCACTATCAACACATCCCCTCTGGGAGCCTGTGCAACCTGCCACTGCCAGGGTCCCGTGGTCTAGAGACAACTTCCCCAGGAGAACACATGGCGCACCTCAGGCTGGTGCAATGTCATGCTGGCCTCTGCCGCTGCAGGCTTGCCCAGCAACCGTACCCCTCCATCCCCCAGCCTGAATGAGCCAGAGCCCCCGAATCAGCTGCTCCTTTAACCCCATCGTGTCTGAGAGAAGAACAGAAGCCCTCAGACGACCTACATGCAGAGGTGGGCCCAAATCCAAAGGTGAACCCTGGGAGCTGTGCGAACAAAGAAGAGACAGGGAAATCTCTCCCAGCAGCCTCAGGAGCAGTGGATTAAATCTCCACAATCAACTTCATGTACTCTGCAACTGTGGAATCCCTGAAGAGACAATGAATCATCCCAAAATTGAGGAGGTGGACTTTGGGAGCAATGATAAATATGTTTTTTTCCTTTTTCTCTTTTTGTGAGTTATGTGTATGCTTCTTTGTGTGATTTTGTCTGTACAGCTTTGCTTTAACCATTTGTTCCAGGGTTCTGTTCTATTTTTTGTTTGATTTTAGGTTTTGTGGTTTTTTTTTTTTAGTATACCTTTTGGTGCTTGTTATCATTGATGGATTTGTTTTTTGCTGTGGTTGCTCTCTTCTTTCTTTCTTTTTTTTATTACTTTATAATTTTTTTATTTTTAATAATTATTTTTTATTTTAATAACTATTATTTTCTTCACTATTACTTTTTCACTTTTATTAAAATACTACTTTTAATTTTAATAACATTTTATTTACCTTATTTTATATATTTTATTTTTCTTTCTTTTTTTCTCCCTTCTGTTCTGAGCCATGTGACTGGCAGGGTCTTGCTGCTCTGGCCACATGTCAGGCGTGAGCCTCTGAGGTGGGAGAGCTGAGTTCAGGACCTGGGAGCACCAGAGACTTCCCGGGCCCATGTAATATGAATCGGCAAGAACTCTCCCAGAGATCTCCATCTCAACACTAGGACGCAGGTCCACTCAAAATCCAGCAAGCTGCAGTGCTGGATGACCCATGCGAAACAATTAGCGAGATAGAAACAAAACCCACCCATTAGCAGAGAGGCTGCTTAAAATCATAATAATTTCACAGACACCCCAAAACACATCACCGGACATGGTCCTGTCTGCCAGAAAGACAAGATCCAGCCTCATCCACAAGAACACAGGCACCAGTCCCCTCCACCAGGAAGCCTACACAACCCACTGAACCAACCGTACCCACTGGGGACAGATGCCAAAAATAACGGGAACTATGAACCTGCAGCCTGCAAAGAGGAGACCCCAAACACAGTAAGTTAAGCAAAATGAGAAGACAAGAAATACACAGCAGATGAAGGAGCAAAGTAAAAACCCACCAGACCAAAGAAATGAAGAGGAAATAGGCAGTATACCTGAAAAAAAATTCAGAGTAATGACAGTAAAGATGATCCAAAATCTTGGAAACAAAATGGAGAAAATACAAGAAACATTTAACAAGGACCTAGAAGAACTAAACAGCAAACAAACAATGATGAACAACACAATAAATGAAATTTAAAATTCTCTAGAAGGAATCAATAGCAGAATAACTGAGACAGAAGATTGGATAAGTGACCTGGAAGACAAAGTGGAAATAACTACTGCAGAGCAGAGTAAAGAAAAAAGAATGAAAAGAATTGAGAACAGTCTCCGAGACTTCTGGGATAAAATTAAATGCACCAACATTTGAATTATAGGGGTCCCAGAAGAAGAAGAGAAAAAGAAAGGGACTGAGAAAAAATTTGAAGAGATTATAGTTGAAAACTTCCTGAATATGGGAAAGGAAATAGTAAATCAAGTCCAGGAAGTGCAGAGAGTCCCATCCAGGATAAACCCAAGGAGAAAAACACCAAAACATATTAATCAAACTATCAAAAATTAAATACAAAGAAAAATTATTAAAAGCAGCAAGGGAAAAGAAACAAATAACATACAAGGGAATACCCGTAAGGTTAACAGCTGATCTTCCAGCAGAAACTCTTCAAGCCAGAGGGAGTGGTGGGACATATTTAAAGTGATGAAAGGGAAAAACCTACACTGAAGATTGCTCTACCCAGCAAGGATCTCATTCAGATTCGACGGAGAAACTAAAACCTTTACAGACAAGCAAAAGCTAAGAGAATTCAGCACCAACAAACCAGATTTACAACAAATGCTAAAGGAACTTCTCTAGGCAGGAAACAAAAGAGAAGAAAAAGGCCTACAAAAACAAACCCAAAACAATTAAGAAAATGGTAATAGGAATATACATATCGATAATTTCCTTAAATGTTAATGGATTAAATGCTCCAACTAAAAGACACAGGCTGCCTGAATGGATAGAAAAACAAGACCCATATATATGCAGCCTACAACAGACCCACTTCAGACCTAGGGATACATACAGGCAGCAAGTGAAGGGATGAAAAAGATATTCCATGCAAATGGAACACAAAAGAAAGCTGGAGGAGCAATACTCAGATAAGACAAAATAGACTTTAAAATAAAGACTATTACAAGAGACAAAGAAAGACACTACATAATGATCAAGGGATCAATCCAGGAAGAAGATATAACAATAGTAAATATTTATGCATCCAACATATGAGCACCTCAATACATAAGGCAAATGCTTACAGCCATAAAAAAGAAATCAACAGTAACACAATCATAGTAGGGGACTTTAACACCCCACTTTCACCAATGGACACATCATCCAAAATGAAAATAAATAAGGAAACACAAGCTTTAAATGATAAATTAAACCAGATGGACTTAATTGATATTTATAGGAATTTCCATCCAAAAACAACAGAATACACTTTCTTCTCAAGTACTCAAGGAAGATTCCCCAGGATAGACTGTATCTTGGGCCACAAATCAAGCCTTGGTAAATTTAAGAATATTGAAATCGTACCCAGTATCTTTTCCGACCACAATGCTATGAGACTGATTATCAATAACAGGAAAAAAATCTGTAAAAAATACAAACACATGGGGGCAAAACAATACACTACTTAATCATCAAGACATCTTTGAAGAAATCAAAGAGGAAATCAAAAAATACCTAGAAACAAATGACAATGAAAACACGACAACCCAAAATCTATGGGATGCAGCAAAAGCAGTTCTAAGAGGGAAGTTTATAGCAATACAACCCTACCTCAAGAAACAAGAAACATCTCAAATAAATAACCTAACCTTACACTGAAAGCAATTAGAGAAAGAAGAGAATAAAAACTCCCTAACTTAGCAGAAAAAAAGAAATCATAAAGATCAGGTCAGAAACAAATGAAAAAGAAATGAAGGAAACAGTAGCAAAGATCAATAAAACTAAAAGCAGGTTCTTTGAGAAGATAAACAAAATTGATAAACCCTTAGCCAGACTCATCAAGAAAACAAGGAGGAAGACTCAAATCAATATAATTAGAAATGAAAAAGGAGAAGTAAAAACTGACACTGCAGAAATACAAAGGATCATGAGAGCTTATATGGCACTATATGCCAATAATAAGGACAAGCTGGAAGAAATGGACAAATTCTTAGAAAAGCACAACCTTCCAAGACTGATCCAGTAAGAAATAGAAAATATAAACAGAGCAATCACAAGCACTGAAATTGAAACTGTGATTAAAAATCTTCCAACAAACAAAAGCCCAAGAACAGATGGCTTCACAGGTGAATTCTATCAAACATTTAGAGAAGAGCTAACATCTATCCTCAAAATCTTCCAAAATATAGCAGAGGGAGGAAAACTCCCAAATTCATTCTACAAGGCCACCATCATCCTGATAGCAAAACCAGACAAAGATGTCACAAAAAAAGAAAACTACAGGCCAATATCACTGATGAACATAGATGCAAAAATCCTCAACAAAATACTAGCAAACAGAATCCAACAGCACATTAAAAGGGTCATATACCATGATTAAGTGATGTCTTCCCAAGAATGCAAGGATTCCTTAATATACACAAATCAATCAATGTGATATACCATAATAACAAATTGAAGGATAAAAACCACGTGATCGGGCTTCCCTGATGGCGCAGTGGTTGAGAGTCCACCTGCCGTTGCAGGGGACACGGGTTCATGCCCCGGTCCAGGAGGATCCCACATGGCACGGAGCGGCTGGGCCCGTGAGCTGTGGCCGCTGAGCCTGCGTGTCTGAAGCCTGTGCTCTGCAACGGGAGAGGCCACAACAGTGAGAGGCCCGCGTACCACAAAAAAAAAAAACCAAAAAACCCATATGATCATCTCAATAGATGCAGAAAAAGCTTTCGACACAATTCAACACTGATTTATGACAAAAAACCCTCCAGAAAGTAGGTGTAGAGGGAACTTACCTCAACACAATAAAGGCCATATATGACAAACTCACAGCCAACATTGTTCTCAATGTTGAAAAACTGAACCCATTTCAATTAAGATCAGGAACAAGACAAGGTTGCCCACTCTCATCACTCTTATTCAACATAATTTTGGAATTTTTAGCCACAGCAATCAGAGAAGAAAAAGAAATGAAAGGAATCCAGAACAGAAAAGAAGAAGTAAAGCTGTCACTGTTTGCAGTTGACATGATATTATACATACAGAATTCTAATGATGCTACCAGAAAACTACTAGAGCTAATCAGTAAATTTGGTAAAATAGAAGGATACCAAATTAATGCACAGAAATCTCTTGCATTCCTATATACTAATGATGAAAAATCTGAAAGAGAAATTAAGGAAACACTCCCATTTACCACTGCAATAAAAAGAATAACATTCCTAGGAATAAACCTACCTAAGTAGAAAAAAGACCTGTATGCTGAAAACTATAATACACTGATGGAAGAAATTAAAGATGATACAAACAGATGGAGAGATAGACCATATTCTTGGATTGGAAGAATCAACATTGTGAAAATGACTATACTACCCAAAGCAATCTACAGATTCAATGCAATCCCTATCAAACTACCAATGGCATTTTTCATAGAAGTAGAACAAAAAATTTCACAATTTGTTTGGAAACACAAAAGACTTCGAATAGCCAAAGCAATCTTGTGAAAGATAAACGCAGCTGGAGGAATCAGGCTACCAGACTTCAGACAATAGTACAAAGCTACAGTAATCAAGACAGTATGGTACTGTCAGAAAAGCAGAAATGTAGTTCAATGGAACAGGATAGAAAGCCTAAGGATAAACCCACGCACCTATGGTCACCTTATTTTTGATAAAGGAGGTAAGAATATACAATGGAGAAAAGACAGCCTCTTCAATAACTGGTGCTGGGAAAACTGGACAGGTACATGTAAAAGAATGAAATTAGAACACTCCCTAACACCATACACAAAAATAAACTTAAAATGGATTAAAGACCTAAATGTAAGGCCAAACACTATAAAACTCTTAGAGGAAAACATAGGCAGAACACTCTATGACATAAATCACAGCAAGATCCTTTCTGACACACCTCCTAGAAAAATGGAAATAAAAACAAAAGTAAACAAATGGGACTTAATGAAACTTAAAAGCTTTTACACAGCAAAGGAAACCATAAACAAGATGAAAAGACAACCCTCAGAATGGGAGAAAATATTTGCAAAGGAAGCAACTGACAAAGGATTAATCTCCAAAATTTACAATCAGCTTGGGCAGCTCAACATCCAAACAACAAACAACCCAATCCAAAAATGGGCAGAAGACCTAAATAGACATTTCTGCAAAGAAGACATACAGATTGCCAACAAACACATGAAAGACTACTCAACATCACTAATCATTAGAGAAATGCAAATCAAAACTACAATGAGGTATCATCTCCCCCCAGTCAGAATGGCCATCATCAAAAAATCTACAAACAATAAATGCTGGAGAGGGTGTGGAGAAAAGGGAATCCTCTTGCACTGTTGGTGGGAATGTAAATTGATACAGCCACTATGGAGAACAATATGGAGGTTCCTTAAAAAACTAAAAATAGAACTACCATATGACCCAGCAATCCCACTACTGGGCATATACCCTGAGAAAACCATAATTCAAAAAGAGTCATGTACCACAATGTTCATTGCAGCTATATTTACAGTAGATAGGACATGGAAGCAACCCAAGTGTCCATCGACAGATGAATGGATAAAGATGTGGCATATATATACAATGGAATATTACTCAGCCATAAAAAGAAACAAAATTGAATCATTTATAGTGAGGTTGATGGACCTAGAGTCTGTCATACAGAGTGAAGTAAGTCAGAGAGAGAAAAATAAATACCGTATGCTAACACATATATAAATGGAATCTAAAAAAAAAAAGCTTCTGAAGAGTCTAGGGGCAGGATAGGAATAAAGATGTAGACGTAGAGAATGGATTTGAGGACACGGGGAAGGGGAAAGGGAAGTTGGGACGAAGTGAGAGAGTGGCATGGTCATATATACGGTACCTAATGTAAAATAGATAGCTAGTGGGAAGCAGCTGCATAGCATAGGGAGGTCAGCTAGGTGCTGTGTGACCACCTAGAGGTGTAGGATAGGAAGGGTGAGAGGGAGATGCAAGAGGAAGGAGATAGGGGATATATGTATATGTAGAGCTTATTCACTTTGTTATAAAGCAGAAACTAAGACACCATTGTAAAGCAATTAAACTCACATAAATATTTTTTTTAAAAAAGAAAAAAAATGGAGTACTACTCAGTAGTAAAAATAAACAAACTATACACACACAGAAAAAAAACCCCACAATGGGCTTCACTGTCCATGAAACAAATGGAGAAACTTAGACCATATTCAGAGTGTGCGAAGACACGGATCAAGAAGAATTGTTTGATACTCCTTGGAGCGGAAGTGTGAAACAGAAAACAATATCAGAAATCACACTGCTAACTACGTATTCTAGAAAAACACTAGCACACCTATTCTAGGAAATGTGCTCAAGAATATGCATAGAAATAATGCTGGTAAAAGCAAAAGTAACAACTGAAAGGAACCCAAATGATAATGATACACGGAATGCATGTACTGTATAACAGTATACTTATAGGTATTTTATATAGCAATCAAAATAGGTTAAGTGCATTAACATGAATGAAACACACATCATGTTGTATGAAAGCAAGTCACAGTGTACAAAATAGAGTATACTGACATGCAGTATAATGATATTGCAGAAACATTAGAAAATATTTGATAGTGAGACATAGACATCTCATGAAACAAAAAATTAAAAGTGATATGCTCGAAACTCAGAAAAGTGCTTACACCTGAGGACTTCAGGTGTACTTCAGTCAGGAACAAATAGTGTCAGACGTACTGATTATATCCTGTTTCTTAACTTGGGGTTATTAGTCCTTAAAATCCGAATACATGCTATCCATTTTTGTGTCAATGAAACATTACATACTTCTCAAATCCCTTTTTAAAACGTAAAGCATAAGTAGTCACCTATATTGAATGTCATTCTCTCATGAAAATATGGGAACAGAAAAGCATTTTTTCTCTCAGGTCTCCTAACAACCTTATTTTTCAAATTTCTGCTTTCTAAAATAATAGGTGGGGCATTCTACATTTTTTTCCCACAAACAAAAGATAATTCTTCATTTGCTATCTTGGCTTCTTACTTAGCTTTAAAGTATCTATATAACTCTATATAAAGTATCTATATAATCTGTATAACATGAATTTATTGTTATTGAAAACATGTAAATGAGTAACAATAGTTTCCTATTTCAAGAAACTATGAAAAATACCAACCATTCCAATTAACATAGTTAAGCCATGTATATATATGACAAAAATAGAGAGCAGATGTCTGCTACTTTAGTCATTAAAATTCCTAATGAATTTCATAAAGGTTGATATAATTGTGTAAAAATTACTATTAACAAGATTTTTAAAAAACAGAATTCTTTTCAATACTATATAAGCCTGTAATTTCAAATATCAAGTGATTGACATGAATGTGAAAATATTTGGAGATAACAACATACCAAAAACACCATGCATTTTCAAATAAGTAAATTTACTGTTCAAATATTTTATTCTCATTATGTATAATAAGGAACATGATTTTTTCTGAACTCATAGATTTCATCTGTTTCGTAACTAATTAGCTAAGACATTTAAGGAATCTCTGGTACTCTGCACAAAAGAACAGATCCCAGCCTTTGTAGATGAGAACACATTAACCAGATACATTGAATTAAACAAGCTAAACCCATTAAATGGGGGTGATTTGTGGAAAACATATCATTCATTTTAGAATTAACTAAAATGAGTAAAAGTTACCTCCATTTCAAGCTATAAAGCTGTGTATTTAGTTCACTTCGGAATAACATGACAATGAAAAATTTAAAAGAAGAAGCCTGTCTATGTCAGCACTGGAAAATGATGAAATATTTTATTACTTTGCACTAAGTTTCTTCAATGAGGTTTTTTTAAAATTAATAGACTATTCTTCAGAACAGATTGGGGTTTATCATAAAAAGAACAGAAAGTACAGAGATATTCCATACACACACTCAATCCTTTCTGGTCTGCCCTACATTAACATTTTGTATTAGTGTGGTTCATTTTTTATAACTGATGATCCAGTATTAATAAACTATTAACAAAAGTCCATTAAGGGTCCCTTTTTGTGTTGTACATTCTGAGTATTTTTGACAAATGTATGTGTCCACCATTATAGAATCTTACAGAATAGTTTCACTGCCATAAAAATGCTGTGCTCTGCTTGTTCACCCCTCCCCCTCCCCCACTAACAATCCTACCCTAACTTCTTGGCAAACACTGATCTTTTTACTGTTTCCATAGTTTTGCCTTTTGCAGAATGTCATGTCATATGGTTGAACTCATACAGTATGTAGCCTTTTCGGACTAGCTTCTGTCACTTAGCAATATGCATTTAAGGTTGGTCCACAGTTGTTCATGGTTAGATAGATCATTGTTTTTTATTGCCAAATAATATTCCATTGTATGGATATATCATAGTTGCTTAGGGCATCTCGGTTGCTTCCAAGTTTTAGTAATTATGAATAACTCTGCTATAAATATTTCTTTGCAGGATTTCATGTGAAGAGAGTTTTCAACTGATCTGGGTAGATAACAAGGAGCATGATTGCTAGAAAATAAGGAGAGTGTGTATAGTTTTGTAAGAAACTGATGACTGTCAAGTTTTCCAAAGTGGCTGCAGCACTTTACATTCCTACCAGAAATGAATGAGAGCTCCCTTTGCTTCACATCCTCACCAGCATTTGGTGTTGTCAATGTTTCGGGTTTTAACTGTTCTAATAAGTTTGTGGTGGCATCTCATTGTTTTAATTTGCAATTCTCTGATGACAATGATGTTCATATACTTATTTACAGCCTGTATATCTTCACTAATAAGGCAATTACTCAGATTTTTTGCCCATTTTTAAATTGAATTGTTCGTTTCCTTATTATTGATTTGTAAGAGATCTTTGTGTATTTAGGATACCAGTTTTTATCAGCTAAGTGTTCTGCAAATATTTTCTCCTAGTCTGTGCTTTGTCTTTTTATTCTCTTAACAGCGTATTTTGCAGAACAGCAGTTCTCAATTTAACATCTTAAAAAGTTTCTTGAAATAACCCAGGTTTCATGATCATTATTACTCATTGTTGCATTTTACTCTTGCAATAATAAATCTGCATGTATTACTCAAATGGTAAGTTTACATGTATACTAAAAATACAATTTCACATTACTTTTTCTTAGATATTTTGAAACTCAAAACTACGTACTTAAAGGTAAATATTAAGATATTAAGAATAAATCTGAATGGAACCCTTGTTCTTAGTACAGATATCATTTCATTTTAAATACCATGGTAACTTCTGTTATCACGTTATTGATGATTGAATACAAGTTTCAGGATATTAAGAGACATTTGGTCCTTCTGTTTTCCAGAATCTTAGGACAAAGCCAAAGCCAAAAGTATACTTTGCTGAATTATGAGGCCTTGTTGTATGTTCATTTTCATGCTCGTGATTTGCTTCTTCAAAGTTTTGATCATTCCTAAGAGTATGTTTCCCTTTTCATCTGTAATTCTCAATTAGAGAATCTTCTCTATTGGGGAAAGGAACAATGTGCTTAGCAAATGTGCACCCTGACAGCACGGTCTTTAAGACCTGAGCACACTCCATCCTTCCATCACCACTAGTCTCTGTGATCACCGTGAACAGCAACAGTCACAGAAAATGAAGTAAAAAGGCCAATTTAGAGAGCACATTTTAAGGCATGAGACACTTTCATACAGTACACTAAATATAACTGGAATAAATCTTCAAAACTAATTTATGAACCTGGGATAATCCTCTGAATAGGGTAAACTGCAATGAGAATGCTTTACTAAAATGCCATATCCAGGTAGCTTCTAAAGGGCACAAACCAGATTGACAATCAGGTCTACCTAAATCCAAAAGCTCTGTTCTTTACAATGTAACACATTAAGTGATGTTGGGATGCATCAGTCGCTCACGGTATTTCTAATATCATGGTTTGGAAGGTAGCAGTGTGCTGGTCAGGAAACATGGCAGACAGTACTGTTAACCATGTACAGCATAGTAAATAATCAAGAAGTGGGGTTTGACAAAATTTTAACACTTGACTCTTGAAAAGCAAAATTAAACAACAACAAAACACTAGTTTGTAATGTTTGAAGATTTTTGCAGTGTGAATATTCTCACTTGGGACTATTTCAAGCTACTAAACTTCAAGGACTGTGAAGGGTATGAAATTTTTACCCGATTTGCAAGCAAATAGGTTAGCTTGCACAGTTTCATGGATACTAACAGAAGATACAAGACCCTTGAGTCAGAAACAAAGGATAGCTTATTACTCATAGCAGTAGCAGTTGCCAGAATATCAAAACTTGTGCCATCCCCCAAATCTAAAATCCCACAGGTGAGACAAAGAAGTGTAAGTAACACCTGCATGTGTGTTGCAGAAGAGGAACCCTGAGTTTAGAGCCTGAATCATTCATAATGGGCAACTGGCAAACAGCCTTTTCCCAGAGAGAAATAGTATCTGTATTGTACTGGGCATCAAACATCTGTCTTTTGCTCAGAGGAAAAAGGCCATCCTTCGCATTTGTTTACTATACAAACCTCCTTGAAAAGATGGGTCATAACAAAGGTAGTCAACCACTCTTCACAAGATGTGCAGAAAATAAGAGACCAATGAAGAATTATCTCCCAATACAAATGTGATATCATTTATCATGGAGCTGGGAAGTGATATGCACAGTTGACTATTGTGAGTCAGAACAAGCCACTTTGGGACATCATTCCACAAGTAAGGCCACCATGGAATATTAAAATGCTGTTTTTTATAGTTAAGTGAATAAGAACAATAGTGTAACAATTAATATAAGACATACATCAGAATCATACTTATTTTTACTGAAAAGTTTATGCTAAGTCTAAAAGAAAAAAAAAACAAAAACAGTTATCTTTCCCCTGTCTGGAAAGTACAAATCAAAGAATCATTTGCTAAATCGGTACAATATTAATTTCTCAATCCTGCCTTATATCAGCGTTGAGAAAAACAAGTGTTCAAATTCTTTGCAAATTGTGTGTCACATATAAATGACCAAAGTATATCATACATTTTCATGTCATGATCTCATTGAAATAAAACATTTTGGCATTGCCTAAATTCTAACATAAATGAGTTAAAAGGCAGAAAGGTTAAACAAATACAGTTGATTTGCTACTGTTTATTTTCATAAAGACTGTTTCAGACTTTCAAGATAAATGTACTTTTGGAAAGTTGTATACAGCTAAATGATTAGAAAAACCACTCAGTAAATTATGATTTATTCAATTAGGTAATTTGTTTACGAGTTTCCTTAGTTCTATACTTCCTTATGTCATAACATTTGTCACACTGTATTGTAATTATCCATTTAACCATATATCTTTCTAAGTATTCCAGGCTTTTAACCTGAGCTGCACATCAGAATGAGCTAGATGATTTGAAATACACACACACACCCCACATACCCACACACACACACACACCACATTCCCGTGGGCCTATCTTCAGAAACTGAGTCAGTGGATCTGAGAATTAGCCAGTACACCTGTATTTTTTTAATTACCACAGGGTAGTGTGATACACATGTTGGTTTAAAACAACTGACCTACAATGTGTTATGAATGTCAGTGAAATCATTTATGCATCTTTGTTTTCCTAAAGTCCACCATAGTTTTTGAAGCACAGTAGGTGCTTAGTATATATTCAACACATTTCCTTCTAGCTCACCTTAATATAGTTCACTATTGCTTTTCATAAACAAAGATGACTGTGGCAGCTTCCTGAATGTTTTGCTTTTCCATTTACTTCTTGCCCTGTCTAATAACATTTCCATCCAATGTAAGAGTCAACTTCTCAAAATCTATAACTCTACTGTACTGGGAATTCCCAATGCCTTCTTGTTCTAATAAGAAGTTGAACCATATGAAATTACTGCTTCTGTTGTAAAAATGATCAGATATTAGCAGTTTCATATGGCTTAACCTAAAAGAACATAGTCCAAAATGTTTATCATGTCCTACAAGCCATGACATTAGTTTATACCTGTTTATTCAAACTCATCTTATGCCACATCCTTCTGTTCTCCCCACAGCAGAGTAATTTTATTCCAGATTCACAGATCCGGTAAATGCAATTCCTACTCCCCAGTACAATTTTCTCTCCAGTGCTTTACGTGTGACTATCTCCTCCTCTCCATTAGTACCAGCATAATTAACACATTTTCTCAATGAACTTTAGAAGCATTATATTGGAAGTAGATTTTTCTCTCATGAGTCTGTATCTCAACTCCTTATTTATTTCCTTTGTAATTTAGATTCCACCTAAATTTAACATTTTGGTCTTTTTTTATACCTATCTCTCAAAATAAATCATTAATCTATATCTATCTGTATATATATAGCTAGGAGATATTTTCTGGTATTTTTCACACCATGTGCTCCAAGTATAAAAGGGGCCCTGGCAAATGTTCAATAAACATCTGTTTAGTAAGCAAACACCTTTCAAAAAATATTTTAAAGAAAATATAATTAAGTGTAGTATTATTATATCACAATATAATGATGTAAACTGTTACAAAATAAAAGCTTGAAGATGTAGAAATGGTAAGACTTATAAATCTTAAAAGCTGTTTCACACAAGTAGCTCTTTTCAAGTCTTAAGACAGATAATGATATATATTTGATTTTCTCTTATCTACATGTTTATCTTTCTCAAAACTTAATTGAATAATTCTCTGATAGCCATAGATTAACCCCCAAAATGAAATGTTCTATTTAAAGAGAACTGGAAGGTTCACCTATATATTGTTTCTGTGGCTATAATTATATTCCAACAAAATGTTACTTCATGAGGTATCAATAAAAAAGGTGTATAAGTCCTTACAAAGATGGAATGTTGAGAGAAAAATACAATCTAAAGCAGAGTATTCCATGGAGCACAATGACAGTCACAGTGTTGCTTCTGCTAAGGGTATAATGGGTTAAAATTGAGACATTACTGAGCTTGTGGCCTGCATCTTGGACCGACATCTTTTTATTAAAAAAAATAGAATATGTACAATTAATATGCAAGAGCAAAACGTATCTGTATTTTAGCTAAAAATGCAAACCCATATCCAAATAAAATATAGCAAATGGGTTTTTTTTTGTTTGTTTGTTTGTTTTTTAAATCCAGACAAGTCCTTCATTATTGATGACAAAGAAAAACTACAAAACAGATGTCACACGTGCTAGGTTTTACTTTACTTCAGCAAACATTTGGCAAATATTTGATCCCAGTACAACAGAGGCAAATAATTAATAGTGGTTTACTTCTTCATTTATGAGCATTCCAAAGAATTCAGCCTATGGCATAAATGCATAATATATAGTCTCAATATCAATTATATAGTTTTGTGCCTGTATTTTGAAGAAATATTACAGTTCTAAAGTGAACAGCTGTTTGGTTTATTAGTAAAACATTATTATTCATCAGAACCTAAAGAAAAGCCAATTGATTTTTTTTTAACTTAAATCAGAATCTTTGAAATGCAGAGACATTCAAAACTGATTAAATTAGTTTAAATTGAAGGAAGCAACAGGTAATATGAACATCTTCCATTTGCAGCCTGAGTCAACCCAATCGAGCAGTTACACAGAGGGGACAAATAGAATAATAAGCCTTGGATACATTCTTGCCAAATTACCAGCCACCATCAAGAGAGGCCTGTGGAGAGTGATGCTGGACTGTCTGGCTAGGAAATGAGAGGACACCCAAAAAGTATCCAAGAAGTGGTGGTAGTCAGCATCAAGAAAGATTTTTAAGCAGATGACAGATAATAGTGGAAATGATGGGGTTGCTGGGTCATATGGTAGTTCTATTTGTAGTTTTCAAAGGAACCTCCATACTGTTCTCCAAAGTGGCTGTATCAATTGCCACTACTGGGCATATACCCAGAGAAAACCATAATTCAAAAAGACACGTGCACCTCAATGTTCATTGCAGCACTATTTACAATAGCCGGGACACAGAATCAATCTAAATGTCCATCAACAGAGGAATGGATAAAGAAGATGTGGTACATATATATGGTGGAATATTACTCAGCCATAAAAAGGAATGAAATTGGGTCATTTGTAGAGACATGGATGGACCTAGAGACTGTCATACAGAGTGAAGTAAGTCAGAAAGAGAAAAACAATTATTGTATATTAACGCATGTATGTGGAATCTAGAAAAATGGTATAGCTGTTCTTATTTGCAAATCAGAAGTAGAGACACGGGCAAAGAGAAGAATGCGTGGATACCAAGGGGGAAGGGGGGTGGTGGGAGGAACTGGGAGGTTGGGATTGACATATATACACTATTGATACCATGTATAAAATACATAACTAATGAGAACATACTGTATAGCATAGGGAACTCTACTCAATGCTCTGTGGTGATCTAAATGGGAAGGAAATCCAAAAAAGAGGGGATATATGTATACGTATAGCTAATTCACTTTGCTGTACAGCAGAAACTAACACAACATTGTAAAGCAACTATACTCCAATAATAATTAATTTTAAAAAGTAGTGGAAATGAGGAACTTTAGTCTCTAAGTGAGGTAGGTTTGTGATTCTGAGGTATTTTTAAGAACAAAGTTGTACATATTAGGAAAATACAGGTTGTCAACACTAAGGCTAAAAAGGAGGAAAAAAGAAAGAGTTCCAAACAGCATTTCTGATGGGATTACACCTCTGGATGAAAGCTGATTTCTCACTCCCAGAGCACAAAAGAGACCTCACCGAGGAGCAATGTCCCAGTGAAGACTTCTGAGGTCAGTCTTCTGCGCAGCCATTCTGGAGGTAGGGCTGGGAGTGAGCATTCAGATATAGGCCCCGGTTTAGAGAGAGATGAACAAAGTATCTTCAGACACCACAGAGGATACAAAGAAAATAAAGCAACACACTTCAACACTTCAATACAGGGGCTTTTCACTTGTTTGAAACAACTGAGGGGAACATAATGTATAGAACAGGGAACACTACTTAATGGGAGGGAAATCCATAAGGGAGGGGATATACATATATGTATGGCTGATTCATTTTGCTGCGCAGTAGAAGCTAACACAACATTGTAAAGCAACTATACTCCAATAAAAATTAATTAAAAGATAAAGAAACAACATATAATTAGAAAATCCACTTTTTTTTCTGTATTTCTTTTTATATAATGCAGTCAGAAAGGAGATATGCAAACAAGATGTCAAATAATGGGGATTAATACAGAAGATTTTTTAAAGCGTTCAGCAGTACCAAATGCAACAAATTATATTAAGGGATGAGAAAGGAGCATGAATTAATAAAGCCCCAGAATTGTTTCGGCAGAAATCAGAATGAAGAGTAAGAAAGAAATATGTGATTAGGGAATTAAAGCTGTATTTCTAGAAGTTTTATAATCTGCCACAAACTTGCTTGAATTGTGCTTGAACGCTTTTACTACGCCCTAAGCCCACTTTGCTAAATTATGTCTTATTTGACCTGAACACTTAATAGTTTCACTGACCATAACTATGATATTTGTAGGAAACAGCATCAAATATTTACAAACGCTGCAGTCAACATTTTCATCCTTATGCTTCCTGTTTTGAGAAAATGTACATTTTAGATGTTTCATACTTTATGGTAAATTATAGCACAATGATTAAATAATTTGTTTTGTCAACTTTTTCAAAACCGTGACGAAAATTGAAATGTATGCAGAGTGTAGGAATGAAAGTTGACTTATCTAGAATTTCAACTTCAGTGGGGTAGGAAAAAATAATTTTTTCAGGGGTCACAAACATTTTCTAGAATGTATTATAAAAAATGTGACTCAAAAAAAATAATAAAATTCTTTTATACTGGACAGCTGATTGGCCACGTGGCCTCTGTCTGAGATTAAGAAAAAATATTGAATTATTACCAACTTTGCTGGAAGGCTTTACTCTCTGTATGTTTTCAGCTCCGATGAAAACAATCTTATCACTTGATCATTTTCTGGGATCCTGTGTCTTAAAGGAACTTAGATTTTTTAGTCCAGTAGATAAGTTCTCAAATGTGGGTTTATAAAGTGAGGTACCTGAGAAATTCTCACTAGTGTAATTATAGAAGTTAAAAAGCTATAGTGAGATTTTCATGAAGTTTAATGTATTAAATTTAAAATTCTCTTTCTTTATTCTGGCAGTATAGCTTTCATATTATAATATGAAAGTATGATGATTGATAGTACCTTTATTTTGTCTAATATACTCAATTTTAAAAAAACTGTTACAATGCATTTCCCTGTTTTAAATAAATAAAGATATTGCTTGGTTAATTGAAAAGTATTATAGGATCACCTGGTTAAAATCTGGACATGAGCTCATACACTAATGGAAAAGTTCTTTTCATTTATTCACCCTTATTCAAAGATTTCTTTATTAAAGTCAACATTAAACAACCAATATGATAATAAAGGAAGAGTAAAAGAGCATTTGCAAGACCAAGAAAAGGGTAAGAGCTTATGTAAATGCAAGAATGAAAAAGCATCTTCCAAGATTCACCTAGGAGATTGCTCTACTAGGATGTATGGTGAAGTGGTGATAATATAGTCTGGAAACCAAAACAGATGCAAATATTCAATTCATAGAGCTATGACATTAAGGATGTCTTCGTAAAATTAGCTAATATCTCTGAATTTCATTCTCCAGCTACTAAAATATATCTACACAAGTAGTAACATGATTAAATGAGTTAAATAATATGAAAAGCCTTACAGTATATCTTAACTATTATTTTCTTTCTTGTAAATTCCTCTTTTCATCACCATTTAATAAAAACACACACATTTCTATACAGAACAAGATAGAACAATTAACTCCTAAATGTCAGAGACCACATTGTCTGTCCATCTGTCTATCCATCCATCCGTCCATCCATTTACCTATCTTTCTAATCATATACATATGATTTTTGAGGGTATATCATCTTTGATCTTTGATTAAGAACATAATACTAATCACTTTAAAAGATTCAAGAACAGTAATATACGTAGAAGAAAGGAGTATAAGAAGTAATCACAAATAAGGTATTTGTATTTGTGCTTCTCTTTCAACCAAATGTGTTGTACAATATTAAATATTATAACAATATATCATATATTTAAATAATAAATATATGCACATACATAGGAATCTTATAAAGATCTTGGGTACAAATGGAATATCATAATTTCCCAAGTTATCTTATATATACTCTTTCAGGTAGAATCGTTATTATACAGTGTTACTAAATTTATTTTTTTTAAATGTTTAATTCCTTAAGTTTGGACCAAATCTATTAGGAGGAATCCATGAACAATTTTATACTGTTTGTTTTTATGTCTCTGTGTGTGCTGTTTTCACATAATATTATATCTGAGAATTATGAATAGATTATAGACTCCTTGCTACTTCCTAAGCTATAGATCAATTACTTGGTTTCTTTGATAAGATTGTGAATGAAGGATTTGAATTCCAAGAGACAGACACTAGTTAAAAGAGTTTTTCAACAAATCCTTTAGCTTATGCTCAAGTTGAGATAAAGCAGTATTCAGGTACTGCCAATGCTAATTATTAAGCCTTCTGCTGGAGAACATATTCCTTATTTTGATGAGTCATATACTGGTGGAAAGACAACACACACAAATGTAACTTAGATAATATTCTCCATTTCTCTGAAGGGATACAAATTTTAAGGGAAGTGTGGTGGCCAAAAGGTGGTCTTAGTTGCAGCATATATATCCCCAAATAGTTTCCCTTGGTGTGTAAATTTCCTAAAAGGAGTACACAGCAACAAATGACATGTCAGCACAAATAAGGTCTTACTGAATCTGAGAAGCTCATTTCTTCCTGTGTAAGGTCCTTGCATGCTCCTGGCTTACATTGATATTCCATATAAATTTATTTACAAAAACAATTGAGACCACAAATAAAGAGTAACTGTAGACATACAGAGCTTCCTGGTTTTCCTCCTAGGTCCCAGATCAAGTTTCTGCTTTCTAGAACCTCACAGATTTGTTTCTTTTTGTTTAAAATACTCTAATTTTCTTGTAGCAGGGGCAGAACAAGAAAACCAAACTCTGTATTAACAAATTAAAAACAAATGGCTAAATAATCAAAGTAAGCTCATGTGAATTATAAATCTTACCCAATACGATTTTACTAATGATTAAAAGCATGTAAGCAAAAGCTAGGCAGAGCATTGCTTTCTGAAGGAAATTGTAGCTACAGTATAGCTTGTAAATGTCCCCTTTTCTCCAGCACTAATCACATTTTAGATTAATAGAGGAATTCTAAATAATATGTGCAGAATCATGATTCTTCGGGGAATATGTTTCAGGTTGCGTGCCCTGCAGTTTTATATTCTATGGGTAGACAGCAAAAGTGCATATATGACTCATTCCCATTTTCATACCAACTATTCTGGTCTCCATAAACCAGCAATTCCAATTTTATTTATAAAAAGCCATTGAGAAAGACCAGTTTTGCATTGCTGAAAATACAATTTTTTTTTAAATTTCGAAATAAGACAATACTTATTATTAATCAAATCCTCAGACTCTGTTCAAATGTTGACAGCTGTCCCAATAATGTCTGTAATGGCAAAAAGATCCATTTCATATTTATGTTTCAATTTTATCTTCAGTTTCTTTCAGTCTAGATCAGTCATCAGTGTTCCCTTGCCTTTCATGACTCTGACAGACATTTCTTGGATAGGAAGTCTACTGATAAGTATCATTAGCCTGTTTACAAGTAGGAGGCACTCTTTCTGTAGAACACCACCTCATTAAGGGAGAAATGTTTCACCCCTCTTCTTACTCTTTCCTTTCCCACATACTTGCTACCCATGCTCTGTTTCTCCAGGGAAAGGCAACATGAACCCTCATCTTATAACTAAGCTAACAAAAAATAATGAATTCTAGCTAAAATTCTTTTTCATTTGATTCTCATGTGTTCACCTGGTTGCCAATAAAAATTTTACAGAAATTTCATGTTTGTTTTATCCCCTTCTTCTAACGTGTAAAATTGTATTATAGGAGGGCAAAGGTCTGGCCTTGCAGTACTATGTTATAGAAGCATTAGTATTAAATTATAAGACTTACATTTTTTTAGATAAAATTTGGATTATCACATGACAAATGGCTAAGAAGCACTTAGTCCTGCAAGGTTTTTCAGTGTTTCAAAGGCCCTTTGGTACATTCATGCCTATATGTATATTTTATTAAAACATTATTTGTGGATACAATACCCAGAATATATAAAAACATTTTTAACCAATTTCCTACAGAAAGGATTTAATTATGAAAAATAGGTTGTTTCCATTTTACCCTTTAAAAAATCTTAAATCAATAATTTTTGCACACTTCTCATTATTTACTAAGGGAATATCCCTAAAATGTAACCATTCTTTTCTCTTAACTCTTCTATTTGAACTTTATAATATGTTTAAAGTCTCAGAATTGAAAGCTCAAGGCAGTATTAAATTCAAGGTAGGATACAAAAAACAAATATCAGGATGAACGTTTAGTCAAGGCTTATAATCAAATAATTAGTATCAGAGTTACAGGAATTCTGGAGGGGATAAGCCCTGTGTAAAATTTTAGTATATCAGGCAGAGAAACAGAAGACCATGTACATGAGGTAACAAAGGGCGCTAGTCAGAGAGTCCATAATCCAAAGAGCAATCTGGCAGGAATATTAACTTGACCATATCCAGTCCACAATGAACGAGAACTCCCAGGATTTTAGTTTGTTTCCACTATCTTTGTAGAAGACTCTGTTTTAAAGTTTTTATCCTCTTTACCTGGATAATCACTCTGGTGATGTGAGAGAAAGTCTCTTTCTTTCCCCCTGTCTAAACCAAGAATTTGAGATTTCCATAATAATATAGAGCTCTATATTCACATTCCTAAGGGGTCCAATATGGTGCTGGATGATGACTGAAGAGAAATTCTGTTATTTTTATGTCTGAAATGGGTCCATTCTATGATCCTTCCTTTGAGAAGGGAAATGCTTCTGTTTGGTTTCAGAGCCTGGAGAAGTAAATAATTAAGATTTTTTTCCCTCATTTTTTCAATCTACTTCTCCATATAACCCTTCTTTCCTTATCAGGGCAGGCAAATAGCAGAGTTCATTTAGCAAGATAAAGATCTTAAAATACACAAATGTTCTATTTAATGGGACTATAACTTGTTTTTGTACCCTTGAAGGTTCTTAATGTGTTTAGACAGGCACAGTAAGTTATTTTAATAGAAATACTAATAAAAAAGAAGAGAGCTTTCAATTTGTGTATTGTGCTGAGCTGAAATTTGTATTTAAATGCATCTGGGGCTCCCTTTGCTAGTTGGTCAGCAACTAATCATGATTATAGTGTTTGATTGCCTAACACCTACAGGCCATTACCAAGAGACTGTTTCTAAGTACTATAGGACCCACATTCCATTGCTGTATTATTTGAATCAAACTTTCATCATAATGTAGACTACAACTGCAGAGCTAGGTAGATACATACATACTTGGATACATATAGATAGATACAGATTTATAGATGTATATTCTAGACATAAGGTAATTTCAGGAAAACACTAAGAATTTGATGGCATAAAATTTATAAAATTAAAGATACAGCCAAGTAAGCAGTGTCATAAATCTTTTTTTTTTTTTAAGTTCCTTTACTACTGCCCCAAAGCAGTTAGGGATCCTACTCAAGACTATTCAAAAGTGACTAAGAATGTTCAGATGAACCTTAGCCAAATACACAGCTGCATCATTGAATTTTACCCTAGACACACATATTGCACATCTGTTCTTCAGCCTCATTGAGCAGCAGACTGCTCCAGTACATCAGATAACATTCATTAGTTCTTTGAAAGAGGAAGTTACCTGCTAAAGTCAGATAGCTATTGATTTTCACCACAGTTTCTGATCTGCATGAAACCTCTATTCTATTTCTAGCCTATTGCAAATAGAACATTTTTAAAGGCATGGTCTATATCTAAGTCAGCACATTGTGTTCACTGAGATAATTTTAATTCCACAGGCTATGCAAGAAAATATGCCAAGTGAAATGACAACAAAAAATAAGAATGAAAAAGAAAAGAGAGAAAGAAGGAAAGAAAGGAGATAAAAGAAAAAGAGGAAGAAAGAGAAAAGAACAACAATAATTCAGTGATAGTGTTAAGACAAGGAAAATAGCATATATATTTAGCAAGACTGGGGTAAAAAGCACTTCACTTATTATCAGGCCATTACGTGGAAAATATAATTTACTCAGAACCATTCGGAAACATTCATTCAGAGTTAATATTAAGCAAACCAAACATCCTGTCATTTAATTTGTGCATTTCCATCTGAAAATTTAGGCACAATGGAAATAACTCAAAGAAGCTTTTAAATCAAATAATTTTAAACTGTTTTTTATTCCCCGTGGCAAATCTGTGTGACTGTATAAAAGTCTGTATAAATTTGGTGAATTTTTTTTTTTTTTTTTTTTTTTTGTGGTACGCGGGCCTCTCACTGTTGTGGCCTCTCCCGTTGCGGAGCACAGGCTCCGGACGCGCAGGCTCAGCGGCCATGGCTCACGGGCCCAGCCGCTCCGCGGCATGTGGGATCTTCCCAGACCGGGGCACGAACCCGTGTCCCCTGCATCGGCAGGCGGACTCTCAACCACTGCGCAACCAGGGAAGCCCTTGGTGAATGTTTTTTTACATGATTTTTGTTAAGAAAAAAGACAATTACTATGTATTTATTGGAAATTACAGTTCTTATCATAATTTCACTAAAAAATTCTAATAATTGTTGTCCCTGAAATTACAATAGTTAATACTACCTAGTCAATTCCTTTAAAAAGGGGATATAGGCCTCATGGAACTTAAAATTTAAAAGTGTGTAAAAGAATAATGTAAACAGTAAAGGGAACTCCCTGGTGGTCCAGTGGTTAGGACTCTGCACTTCCACTGCAGGGGATCTGGGTTCCATCCCTGGTCAGGGAACTAACATCCCACAAGCCACGTGGCCAAAAAAAAAAATCTTTGAAAAAGAAAAAGAATAATGTATAAAAGGAAGTATAGTTTATATCATTCAGGTGGCCATGTCCTCAATATTCCATTAGTCCTGTGTGAATTGCTGTAAATTCCTGAATATGTTTTAATCCCCATCCTTAATCATGACATGCTCTCATGTTTAAAATTATGTATTGTTTATGGCAGGGTTATTCAACTGTATAAATAAATTGACAATCGTTAAGTGGGTTCCAATAAAACAGCTAAGGAATCAACAATTATAAAAATGAAAACAAAATTGTTTACTGGTATATCACAAATGTTAAATGTAAGGTTAAGTGCTATTTTTCCTTTGGAATCCTGTTGTATCAGTCTGGTAAAGCTTGATTTTGCTGTAAAACCAAGCAACCCTTCCTGTGCCTCAGCATGGCTGCTTTGCGTTTACTGTTCTCTAGTGGCTGGAGGCTGCACTGTGGCATCACAGGTCGGGTGAGCAGTCGGTGGTGAGTCCAGCAGGGCCTTGCTGCCAACCGCTCTGGCTACAGGCTCCTTGCGGAGCTCCCAGACTGGTCTTACGGGGATGGCCTCCTCCAATGAAAGGCCAGCTTCGAAGAAAAGGCCAAAGGTAAAAAGTTGCAAGACGAGTTGTACTGCTGTCACAGGAAATGGATGCTGGATTACAAGCATGGCAGCTCAGGCAGCAGAAGTTGCAGGAAGAAGAAAGGAAGCAGCAGAATGCTCTTAAACCCAAAGGCGCCCTACTGCAGAACCCATGACCAAGTCAATAAAAAGCAACTCCTGCCTCCCCTAGAAAAACAAACAAAACAAAACCAAGCAACCCTAAATTCTCACAAGCTTAAAACAATTTAAATTTATTTATTGCTCAGTTGACATGACATTATGAGTTGGCTGGGGGCTCCACTCCATACTGTTGTCTGGTAATTCATCAGAGATGAATAACTATATGAAAGTCTTTCTTTTTTTTGTTATTATATAAAGTTATTTAATGGCACTTTGAGCCTATTTATGGCAAATCCAAAATCTTAGATGCTTGCTCAAGTTATATTGTATAAAATTAAAAATAATAATAACCTAATAATAGAACTACCATATGACCCAGCAATTCCACTCTTGAGTATATATCTGAAAAAAACAAAAACACAAATTTGGAAAGATACATGTACCTCAGTGTTCAAAGCAGCATTATTTACAACTGCCAAGATACAGAATCAATCTAAGCATCCATCAACAGATGAATGGATAGAGATATATTCCATACAATGGACTACTTTCAGCTATAAAAAACAATGAAATTTTGCCATTTGCAACAACTGGGTGGACTTGGAGGGCATTATGCTAAGTATCAATAAAATAAGTCAGACAGAGAAAGACAAATACTGTATGCCGTTACTTCTATGCGGAATCTACAAAAAACTAGTTAATATAACCAAAAAGAAGCAGACTCACAGATATAGAGAACAAACTAGTGGGAGGAGGGGCTAGATAGGGGTAACGGATTAAGAGGTACAAACTATTATGTATAAAATAAGCTACAAAGATATATTGTACAACACAGGGAATATAGCCCATATTTACAATAACTATAAAGTATAAACTTAAAAATTGTGACATCACTCTGTTATACACCTGTAACATATAATTGTGTACATCAACTATATTTCAAAAAAAACAAAGGATTCATGGCAAAAAATAGTAATAACATATTTCTCTAATCTGGGTAAAATCAAAGTGAGAGCCAGGAAATAAATGTATTCTAAAAAAATTACTTATAGCAGATACACTACATGTCATAAATATTAAGATTAAGAATTTAAGAAGAGAGAAATAATGAGATAATTGTATTATCTTTGATGAGGGAAGGCCATTTTTTAAATAAGTGCTAGGTGCTGAGGCATCATAGTACATACAAGAGGCTTCCAAAAAATATTTGAAAACCTTTGGTTTTCAGACAAAAATAAAGTTGATTATAAATAATTTCAAGTATTTCATCAATGTTTCCTGAATATTTTCATGAAAATAGTCATGACTTCACTAAAAACCATCTAAAAGATATCTGAACACATAGACTGGTCTTATATATTTTAATAAATAACGTGAATTATTTATTCTATGAAAAAATACATTTGTGTAAATAAGACATTTATTTACTCATAAAATATTAAGTAACAAATTATACTAAATATTGAAAATAGAAGGGTGAAAAGACCTAGGCATAGTTCTCCCTCTCAACAATTTTTATTCTACAAGAGAATACAGAATTTTTAAAAAAGCATTCAAGCTTTCCACAAGTGCTGAAAGAATGTTGTAACAGATAAAGATGAGAGTGAAGGAGTTGTTTTAGATAGAATAACAAGGAGACCTGCATACTGTAGTGAGATTTAAAGTTGATACCTGAAAGATGAAAAGAATTCGTTCATTTCAAGACACAAGGGGAAAGTGTATTGAGGAAAATCTAAGTTAGAAGGATTGACGTGTTCCACAAACTATCTTAAAGCCAGACTACTGATTTTAGATCTAACAGCTGAAGAGCTTAGAAGTTTTCACTTCCATCCTTACAACAAGAGGAAGTGGGACAAATTGAAAATTAATGACTTATTGTTCTCATTTGAGAATGCAGGTTGTAATGTAAGTGACCACTCCAACATCTACAGAGAAAGGCACACCAGGAGAGATACAGCAACTGAAATGTACTAGCATGGAGCAGTAGGCACTGGAGCCATAAAATGATAGAACACTTGAATGATAGTTTTGATGAATTGCTGCAGGCTGAGTGTCCACTAATGTAAGAACGAGAAACTGCTGAGCCCCATCTCAAATCCCTTCATACTTTTACACCAATGTTTTGGGTGAGGATTCCTAAGATCACTTTGTGGCTATGGCAGAGGGAAGGGAAGAGATCCTTGTGAAATACACCCAGAGTCCACTTCATTATTCGAGGGATAAATATTTCACTAGAGCACAATTCTGGAACCTAATTCCACCAGAGGAAAGGGAATTCTTCTCCACTCCAGCTACCTCCTACTTCCTGTCTCACCTTAGGTGAGACAGCAGGGGAGGGAGGAAGGCAACGCTTTACAGGGCTTAGCAATTCAAGAAAGTAGATTGGAAATGCTGTAGCCAGGAAATTGAATAGGGAGCAGAGTGAAGAAAAACTATACTACCATTAGAGAAGCACTTACAATGGTCACTAAAATGCTTAGATTTAATCAGCAGACTATAGAACACTTCTCTTGCCTCATACCTTAACCACCACATCAACAGGGCTCCAAGATAATAACCATGGATTACAGCTGAAAAAGTGTCTTCCTATCTGAGGAAGAGTACACAGGGAATCCAAAGTCCAGAAGAAAGAAAAATCCTTGGATACGGGTGAAATGAAAGCTTAGATGCTGAGTACAGAGAGTGTTTCAATAAGCAGGAAGATGTGAACTGTTGCTAAAAGTGCTGATAGTTTAGTGAGATGACCAAATATGTCCATTTAATGTGAAAAGTGGACATCACAGGTGACCTTGACCAAAGTACAGTAACTTCTGTGGTATAATGGAGATAGGAGACAAATTGATATATACTTGCTTACCTTATAATAAATACATGCTCTACCCCAAGAGATTCTGACATTTTATAAAATGCTAGGTTCAGTCATGTATGTAGTGGAATGATATAAGGGAAGAGGGAATGGCAAACAAAAATTGATATCAGTGTTAACTGGAGGTAGCTAGTCTTGATGACAAACGGCCTTTCTGTATATCATCTACATAATTAAGACATATCTTCAGAGGGAAATATATATATATGTATACATTTATAAAATATGAAAAATCAAATGCTATAGGTTAGCAATCAAGATGAAACTTTAAGATGTAATATTGATAAAAGCATATGATCATAAGCAATTTGGGGCAAAACACTAAATTATGAAAATATAGCATTTTCATTTAAATATTTCCTAAAATATAACAAGGCATCATCACTATTTTTCCTTTAACCTTTTTTTTCAAAATATTGACTATGCATAAATAGAAAATTATATATGAACCTATAAAATCAAAAAAATTTTATTTAGTGGATCCTGAGCTGCTGTGTATTTTCCTGATTCTGCCAAGAGGAAGAATATCCTTTAGCTGAACAATAAACAACTAAAATTATAAGCTTATTCATTTTTATCTACACAATTTTCAATACATTTCCAGTTTTAGGACCGCACCATGTCCTTTTCAACACTTTATGTTATAAACATAACACTTGAAAAAAGAAAATATAGATTTTAGATTGAATAATGCCACATTTATATTTAAAAGTTAAGTAGTATATGCTATGACTTATAGATTAGATAGACACAAACCCAGAATTCATCTAATTGCTTGTCTACTGTCATAAAGACATGACTTCAGTTACTGATGATATCATTTTACATTTGGCTTAACAAATCATGGTAATGGATACAGACATACATTCAAAATAATGTGCATGTTTCCTTTTGTGTGTGTGTGTAGTCACACTTTTGTCTTTATATTATGCAATTTAGGTAACAAGGATATCACAAATAAGTTGGATAATGCCAATATTATTTAGTGGATGTATTTATTAAAATGACTGCTAGAGGGAAAAAAATGTGCCCTTACAACGGTCATGTAACTGTTTCTTGCTGTTACTAGATATCACCCTTACATATGGAAATGTAGAAATCGTAACCACTTATAAAAACGGAAGTCCAATATATATTCATACATAGGTTGGATAGGTTTCTGAATATGCAGAAACGAGGAGATACGGTAAAACATGGATTTATCCCCCATTCAAAAAAGTTGTCTTTTATTTACTCATGTGTTTCAGCAGGTATAATAAAGAAAGATTTAATGATAGCAAGCTCAATTTCTATAACAAGTATACCACAAATAACTAATGGCTCAAACACATAGAAGTTTATCTCACTCTGACAGTTCAAGAAGGGTATTTATGTTAGGGGGCGTCTCTCTTCCACATTTTGATTCAGAGACCCAGCTTCCTTCCATTTTCTATCATCACCAAACCTAGAGTCTCAGAAACCTCTTAAACCATATAGTGAAATGGGAAATAAATTGAGGAAGAAGAAATTCTGTTTTTTATAGCCTTGTCCTGGAAGTAACACAAAATATCTGCTTCTATTTTATTGGTAATAACAAGTAACATGACCATACTTATTGTAAGAAGATAGAGAGGTTGGTGGTATGAGGCTGAGGTGAGGTGTGGGGGGTGCTTGAAATGTAGCTTTTTGAAAAAAGCTAAGCAATTACTTCCCAGAAACCTCCATACTAATAAGAAAGGGGAATGTGTTTTGGCTAACATTTAGCAATCCTCGCCACAGTCCAACCTCTGGCCAGAAGAAATTTGTTTACATTCATTTTTTCTTTTTTCAAGGGATATGATACACTTAGCCCCTTCCCAAGAGAGAAGGCCTGAAGCTACATCCCTTTTCTACCTGCAGGTTCAGGGTCTCTGTGTGACAGTTTTCTCTATCAGGTACAGATGTGTTTCTTCATGTTTTCACAGTCCATAAACTACAAGTCAAGCAAATTACCCTACCTCTATCCAAACCATCATAGAGCGGAGACTGAAAAATCACAATTAATACTCAGACTAGATAAGAGAAGAATGAAGACACAATAGTCACTCGTTGGTAGCAAAGATGTAATCCTACTGCACAGGAAAAATGGAGACTCCAACCTGGCAGAGGAAAATGTTCTTCAATTAGATCCTGGATCTGTTTTCTGAGAGGAACTCTTCTATCAACATCTAAGGACGATATTCTTTTGGAGAGCTGTAAATCGTGCCCAGTTATTTCCTAAGTGGGCCAATTACAAGGAGCCAAAGATGTTTGAGAATTCTGGAAGTCAAAATCTTCCTAATGACTAAATTCTGGAATGGAAGAATGAGGACCTTGGTAAACCCAATCTTTGTTACAATATATCATGTAAAAAGCCAACCTTTCAACAAAAAATTATGGGACATGAAAATAAATACAAAAGTATGCAACAACTTGGGAAAAGATTAGCCAGAAAAATATATCTCTGAGCAGGACCAGATATTAGAACTGATGAACAAAAATTTTAAATCATCTGTATATGTATATTTAAAGAACTAAAAGAAACTGTGATTAAAAAAAGGACAAATGACAATTATGTCTCATCAAATATTTAACACCAACAAAGAGAAATAATGTAAAAGCACCAAATGGAAGTTCATTCTGAAAGTAAAAGGTAGAATACATGTAATAACAATATTAGAAAAGCTCAACAATAGATTTGAGCTAGAAGAAGAATCAGTGTACTTAAAGAAATGTCACTATAGATTATCCATTCTCATGAACAGAAGGAAAATGAAAGGAGAAAAATAGAGCCTCAGTGACTGTGGGACCCTGGTGACTAAATCAGCATATGCACAAAGGAAGCCAGAGAATGAGAGAAGAAAGTGAAAAAGGTAGAAAATCATTTGAAGTAAGAATGAAAATTAATCTACACTTCCAAGAAGCTCAGCGACTCCAAGAAGAATAAACACAAAAAAGATTCACACCTAGATACATCATAGCGAAGCTGACAAAAGTCAAAGAAAATCTTGAAAACAGTGAAAGACAAACAATTTATCACATACAAGGGATCTTCAGTAAGATTAACATTAGACTGCTCTTCAGAAACCATGGAGGTCAGAAGACAAGAAAATGGGATCTTTGAAATGTGGTTAAGAAAAAGATTTTCAACAAGATATTGTATATCTAGCAAAACACTTCAAAAAATAACGGAGCTATTAAGACATTCCAAGATAAATAAAACTGATAAAATTTGTTGCTAGCAGCCCTGTCCTACAAGAAATACTCAGGGAGTTCTTCAGGCTGAAATTAAAGGCTACTAAACAGTGATACAAATCTACATGAAGAAATAAAGATTGCTTAAATAATGGTAACTACATGGATAAATACAGACAATAGTATAAATGTATTTTGTAACCCTTTTATTCTCTTATTTAAAAGAAAACTGGATAAAACAATAATTATAAATCTACGTTGACTGTCTGACATAGTGTATAAAGACAAATATGTGGGTTTTTTCCTAGGAATTTAAGGAGTTCACTATTTGAAAATCAATCAATGTAATATACCATAAAGGAAAATGTATGATCAGCTTAATAGATTAGAACAAAAGACTTGAAAAAGTCCAACACTTTTTCATGATTAAAAATAAAACTCAATACAATATGAATTGAAGAGAATTTCCTCAGTCTGATATAGACCATCTATAAAAAGACTCACAGCTAGCATCATAATTAATGAGGAAAACTTATTGCTTTCCACCCTGAGATTAGGAACAAGACAAGGATTTCTGTTCTTGTCACTTCTACTGTATATTTTAGTGGCAATTCTAACCAGAAAAATCAGATTAGAAAGTGAAACAAAAGTCATACAGATTGTAAAGGAAAAAGTAAAACTATCTCTATTTGCAGTTGACATGCTTTTGTTCACAGAAAATCCGAGAGAATACAATGAAATACTATGAGAACCAAGATGTGAGTTGAGCAAATTTATAGAATACAAAGTCAGTATATAGAACTCAAGTATATATCTATACATAAGTAATAAAGAATTAAAAATGAAATTAAGAAAAAATTATTTGCAGCAGCATCTAAGAGAATAAAATACTTAGGAATGTAGTCTACAAAGGACATGCAAGATGCATACACTGTAAACTAAAAATTATCTTTGCCAGAAATTACAGACCTGAATAAATGGAAAGACATCCCATGTTCATGAATTGAAAGACTTAATATTGTTAAAATGTCAAAAATCCCCAAATATATTTACAGATTCTAGGCAATCCTTAACAAAATCCCAGTTGCCTAAATCAGCAAGTTGATCCAAAATTATTTATGGATATTCAAGTTACCCAGAATAGTCAAAACAATCTTTAAAGAAAAGAAAAAAAAAATGAATGACTCATTTTCAAAACTTACTACAAAGTTTCATTAAGACAGTGTGGTACTGGCACAATTATAGACATATAGATCATTGGAATAGAATTGACAGTCCAGAAATAAATTCTTACATTTATTTACGATAGATTCATTTTCAACGAGGATGTAAAAATAATCTAAAGGGGAAAGAGTAGCCCTTTCAACAAATTGTTTCTGCGTTAATTGGATATCGAAATGCAAAAGAATAAATTGAACTCCCTCACACCATGTAAAAAATAACTAAAACTGAAGCAAACACTAAAATATAACACCTAAAAGTACAAAAGTCTTAAAGAAAAACGTAAGAGTCCATTTGCACTACCCTATGTTAAGCATCGTTTCTTAGATCTGAGGCCAGAAGTCCAAATGACAAATTAATTAAATAATTTGCATCAAAATTAAAAGCTTTCATACTTTAAAGGACATCATTAAGGAAGTGGAAAGATAGCTCAAAGACAGGAGAAATATTTGCAAACCATATATCTGACAAGACCTGTGCATCTAAAATATGTAAATACCTCTCACAAGTCAATAATCAAGACAAATAGCCCAATTAAAACTAGACAAAGGATATAAACAGAAGTCCTCCAAAAAGGATATGCATTAAGGAGATGCAAAACAAAACCACAGCGAGCTACTGCTTTACATCCACTAGGATGGCTACAAGCAAAAAGATAATAACAGATGTTGGTAAAAATGGAGAAATAGAGACTCTCATACATTGCTGGGGGAATGTAAAATGGTGCAGCTGCTTTATAAAACAGTTTGGCAGTTCTTCAAAAGGCAAAACATATGGTATCATATGACTCAGCAATTTCACTCCTAGGTGTATGCCCAAGTGAAGTGAAAACATTTATCCTCACAAAAACGTATGCAGGCATGTACTTAGCGGAATCATTGATAATAGGCAGTATAAGAAACCCAAATGTTTATCATCTCATGAATAAGTAAAATGTGATATACCCATACAATGTAATACTACTTAGCAATAATAATGAAGAACAGAGATTCTTTAAACATTTGAAAACATTATGATAAGTGAAAGAAGCCAGTTACAAAATACCCATACACTGCATGATTCACTTTATATAAAATGCCCAGAACAGGCAGATCTCTAGAGACAGAAAGAACTTCAGTGTTTTCCAAATTCTGGGGGAAGGGTAATAGGGAGTAACTGTTATTAAGTATAGAGGAGTTTTTTTGAGTGATGAAATGTTTTAAAAGTAAAACGTGGTGATGACTGGACACCATCTTTAAATATACTAAACCACTGAAGTGTACACTTTAAAATGGTGAATTTTATATGTTAATCATATCTCAAAATGCTGTTAAGCTGTAAAACTGTAAAAAAAATGGCTTTTTTCTTTTTAGGCTTTTTGTTTTTAGAACATATAATAATAGTTCTTTTACATAAAATATTCATTTTAGCAAGTTATTTCATTATTGATATTTTAAATTAATAAATATTTTAAAGTTAACAAAAAAAAAAACTTTCCAAGGCTTACTTATGGTTACTTCATCAACATATTTTCTTAAAGAAACATTTGATACTTGCTTTAATTAGTCCCATATTTTAATAACAACACCAAGTGCTCTTTGGAATCCAGAGTTCTTATACATGCTTTGTTTCTTTTCTTCTTTGCTTTTAAGCCTCCTTATATAAACTAAATGTGAACTTTAAGACATCTGAAACCAAAGACTTACTGAGAATGCAACATCTTTAATATGATCCTTGCAGCAGGACAGAGTTCCTGTGACTGAAAAATTATAAAGGGATTTTGCCACTCAATGCCCATTCCAGTTTTATCTCCTACTGTTTGAAATCTAGATGCAGTTACCTTCTCCAACATTTCAAGACTATCACTCTCTTTCATGCATCCAACGAATGCATAAAGTTCTCTCTTTCCTCCAGTGTCTTCCTAAAAACAACACAGAAAGTCGACAGACAATATTTTGGTTCTTTTGAAACCATCTTCCCTACAGATTGTAGACTCCATTGTGCTTGGTGTGCTTTCTATTATTGTAGAAATCATTTTATCAAATGTTTTCCAAAACACAATATATGTGTCCATTTTTTTTCAGGCTATAATAGCTTCTTCTTAGTATCTGCTACCCAAATTTTAAAACAACACTACATATTATATTGAGGAAGTTCCCTTATAGTACTTGTTTGTTGAACATATTTATTGAGGATTGGTGTCAAATGTTTTTATGCATCTTTTAAGACGGTCATGTAAACTTCACCTTAAATCTGTTTTTATTGTGAAATACTTTGAGTTTTAATCCAACCTTGTATTTATAAAATCAACTCCACTTCATAATATGTATTGTATTATCCATTTTATATGTTGCAATATTCAATCTACTTATATGTTAAAAATTTGGCCTTGTTTGTTGTTTTTTAGCCTCACCCCTTGTCAGACTTCAGTTCCCCAACCAGGGATTGAACCTGGGCCATGGCAGTAAAAGCCCAGAAGGCATTTGGTTAATGAAGGATATTTGGGATATCTGGTATTAATTCTTTCCTTTTATCTTGCCAGTTTTTAAAAAATTTTTACAAAGTATGTAGTAATAAATTCCAAACTTATTTCATACATCAGTAAGTTGGCTTTCTTCTTTTCTTGATTAGCCTTGTTAAGGTTTTATCAATTATTTTATTACTTTTCTGTTATCTACTTTATTAATTTCTGCTCTCTATTATTTGGTTCCTTCCATTTATTCAATGTTTCATTTGCCCATACTTTATAGCTTCTTAAAATAGCTTATAATTTAATTATTTTTTTCTTCTAAAATAAGCACTTAGAGCTGAACTCCAAAAGTTATTATATGTTGTATCTTCATTTTCATTCAAGACAAGCATTATATTTTTCCTCCTCTGAATTCTTGTTTGCTCCATGCCTTAAGAAATGAGTTATTCTCTAATATTGAAACTTTTCTAGATTTCTTGTTTATTTCTAAATTCATTCTATTTTTCTTTTTCTTATTTTTAAGGCTTTGGAGAAATAAAACATCCCTGGTTTCATCAGTGTTCCTGTAAAAAGCCCTAACTTTCTGGAATACTTCATATACCGTGAGAATTAGATTGATAGCCATTTTTAAATTAAATTTCTCTGATTTGGAAGTATAATAAAGCTTATATTATCTCTATAAAATGCCAAATGGTTACAACCAGTCTAGGTCCCTAGGTTAAGGCCCAAGGTGCTAGAGAACATGGATTGTTATCTTCTTAAGTATTTACATTTCTGAAAGTTGGGAGACCTTGAACTTGGAGATATCTTGAGGTCATAAATAGTCTAGATGCATGGGGCTATGGGCTCCTGTAAGATTTATTTATTTTCTGTCCCTACAGCTTTTTGTTTTTTTTCCAAGAAAATAATCTAAATAAAATCATATGCTGTTGCCTTTGAGTAAATCATTTTCATCTAATGGATTTGAGAGGAATCAACATTGTTGGGTGCATTCACAGTTTATTATTATTATTGAGCACTTATTCCATTGTATGGATGTATCACAGTTTATTCTTCCCTAAATGAGAAATATTTGGACTACTTCCAAAGTTTGGCTATTATGAATAAAGCTACCATAAACATCCATATTCAGATTTTATGTGAACATAAGTTTTCTTTTCCCTAAGATAAATAGGAATAGGGTAACTGGATCATATGATAAGTGTATGGTATTATATGGTAAGTTTAACCTTATAAGACACTGCTAAATGTTTTCCAAAATGACTAGAACACTTTTGCATTCCTACCAGCAACATGAAAAAGTTTCTGTAACTCTGAATAGTATATACGGTGTAGTCAATTTTCTTGATAATAGTCATTCTAAAAGTTATAGAGTGGTACCCCGTTGTGGTTTAAACATTAATTTCCATAATGACTAACAATGTTAAACATATTTCCATGTGATTATTTGTCATCTATATATCTGTAATGGTAAAATATCTTCTCAAATAATTTGGCACCTTTATTTATTCTTTTAATATTTTTTTAGAGTTTTTGTTATATCTTGGTCATAAGTCCTTTATGAAATACATAATGTGAAAAAAAAAAGAATTTATCATCAGAAACACTATAAGCCAGAAGACAATAAAACATCTGTACAGTGATGAAAAATACAATGATAAATCAGAATATGTATCCAGCTATCTTTTAAGACCAAAAGTAAAATGTATTCAGATAAAAAATATATATATGTGTGTATATATATATATATATACACACATATATGTATAATTTTGTGAATATATTTTCCAAGAGTGTGGCATTTTTTTTTATTCTACTAAGAGTGGCTTTCAAAGAGCAAACATTCCTTGTTTTGATAAATTAGATATTCATAATTTATGATTTTCTTCCTTTATGGATCATAGTTTTTAGGGTGCATATAAGAAAATTTCACCTAGCCAGAAGCCATAAAGATTTTTTTCCATGATTTTCATTTTGAGTTTTATAGTTTTTGGTTTCACATTAAGGCCTAGAATCCATATTGAGTTAATTATTGTATATAGTGGGTAGAAGGATAGAGGTTTATTTTTTTCTTATGGATGTCCAATTGTTCTAGTATCATTTGTTGAAAACTGTATTCTATTTTTGTTGAATTGACTTCACACCCCTTTAGAAAAACACTGGGTCATGTATGTATGGGTTTATATTTAGCCTCTAGTTCTGTTCCATCATTTTGTATGTTTTTTTTCTCTTTCTAAAACCACTCAATTATTATAGCTTTAAGTAAGTCTTGACATTAGGCATTAAGAGTCCTCTAAAACTTTTCTCATATTTCAAAAATTGTGTTGGCTCTTCCAGTTATTTTGCTTTTCTGTACATTTTTAATAAATTTATCAAGTTCTAAAAGAAATATCCTGTGATTTTCTTTGAAACTGACTGAATTGATCACTTTAAGGAAAGATGACAACTTACAGAAATTAAGTCTACTAATCCAAAAACACAGTAAATTTCTGTATTTATTTCTTTATTTCATCAGCATTTTACAATTTTAAATACATAAATGCTTCACATATTTTGCTGTGTTTAAACCTAAGTATTTCATGTTTCAGGTGGTACTGTTAATGGCACTTCTCAAAATTTTTAATTACTATTGTTCATTGCTGTTATATACAAATATAATCAATTTTTGTATAGTGCCATTATATTTGATAAATGGCTAAATTCACATATTGAGTTCTATTAAATTTTTAGATTATTTTAGATTGCTTTTTTGTAGGTAATCAATATGTTTGCAAATACAGAAATAGAATTATGTTAAATAGGAGTGATAATGGCAGACATCTTTTTTTGTTCCCAATCCAGGTGGAAAAGCATTCAGTTCTCTTCAATACTTGTGATGATAGTTTTAGACATCTTCAGTAAGATTAATATTCCTTTCGATTCTAGCTCTATGAGGTTTGTTAAAATCATGACTAAATTTTGAATTCTATCAAATGCTATTTCTACTTCTAGTGAGAGGATCATAATGTTTTTCTTCTTTATTATGTTAATATGTGAATTACATTGATTGACGTTTGAATGTAAAAACAGCTTTGCATTCCCAGCATAAATCTTATGTGATCATGGCATATTATTCTTTACGTATATTGTCAGCTTTGCTTTTCTAATATTGTATTGATTTTTCTCGTTTTGCATCTCTGTCCAGAAGATGCTCTGTCATTTATTTTCCTTAAAATATCTTTTTCCACATTTGACATCAGTGTAATGTTAACCTTATAACTGAGTTAGAATATTTTCCTTTAGTCTACAAGAATTTGTGCAGCATTGATGGTATTTCTTTCTTAAATGACTGGTAGGATTTGCAAGGCAAGCCATATGAGACTTACAACCTTATGTTGTAAGGTTCTGACTATGGATTCACTTGCCCTAATAGATATAGGGCTATTCAGGTTGAATATTTCTTCATGAGTAATCTTTCAAAGTTTCTTTCAAAGAACGTGTCTATCTTATCTAAGTCACCAATTTGTGGGCATAGATTAGTTTGATTTTACTTCTCTGTAGGCCTGAGAATATACTTTACATGATTTCAGTTATTTAAAATTGTTAAGGTTTTGTTTATGGCCCAGAATATAGTCTATCTTAGTGAATGTTCCATGTATATCTAGTTCTGTTTCTCCATTTCTTTTCTTTTAAACTATTTATGTCATTATATTAAACATTGATTTCCAGTCAAAACAATTTTTTAAAAGAAGAATAAACTTTGAGGTCTCACAATTTATGATTTCAAAACTTACTACAAATGTACTGTAATCAAAAGAATGTGGCACTGTCATAAAGACAGACATATACACCAATAAAAAACAATAGCCCAGGGCTTCCCTGGTGGTGCAGTGGTTGAGAGTCCGCCTGCTGATGCGGGGGACACGGGTTTGTGCCCTGGTCCGGGAGGATCCCACATGCCACAGAGCAGCTGGGCCCGTGAGCCATGGCCGCTGAACTTGCGTGTCCGGAGCCTGTGCTCCTCAACGGGAGAGGCCACAACAGTGAGGGGCCCATGTACCGCAAAAAACAAAACAAAAACAAACAAACAAACAAAAATAGCCCAGAAGTAAACCCTCACATATATGGTCAAAGAATTTGGACTAGGTTGCCAAGACCATTCAATGGGGAAAGGATTTTTTTTCAACAAATAGTGTTAGGAAAACTAGATATATATCTGCAAAAGAAAAATTTGGACCCTTATTTACATCATATGTAAATGTTAACTCAGAATGTATCAAAGTTCAGAACATAAAGCTCTTAGAAGAAAATATAGTGGAAAAGCTTCATGATGTAAATTTGGCAATGATTTCTTAAATATGACCCCAAAAGCACAGGCAACAAAAGAAAAAAATAGATCAATTAGTCTTTCAAAATTAAAAACTTCTGTGCATCAAGGGAAATATTAACAGAATGAAAAGGCAAACCATGGAAAGGGAGAAAATTGAAAATCATATATCTGATAAGGAATTAGTATCCAGAATATATAAAGAACTCTTGTAATTCAACAACAAAACTAACAACCAGTTTAAATACAGACAAAGTACTTGAATAGACATTTCTCCAAAGAAGACATTAAAATGGGCAATAAATACATTAAAATAAGCTTAACAACACTAATCATTAAGGAAATGTTAATCAAAATCACAAAGAGACAGTTCAACACACCCATTATGAAGGCTATCAAAACAAACAAACAAACAAACAAACAATCAGACAAAAAAAAAAAAAACCCAGAAAATAACAAGTGTTGGTAAGGATATGAAGAAACTTGAGCCCATGTGCATTGCTGGTAGAAATGTCAAATGGTGTAGTCACCATGGAAAATAGAATGATGGTTCCCCAAAAAAGTACACATAGAATTATTTTTGATTCAACAATTTCACTACTGGATATAGATACTCAAAATAATTGAAAGCAGGGACTCAAACAGATGTTTGAACAGTCATTTTCATACCAGCAATATACCCTATTCTCTAGTTAAAAGAGGAAACACAAGTGTCCATTAATAGATGAATGAATAAACTAAATCTAGTATATATATACAGAATATTATTCAACCTTAAAAAGGTAGGAAATTCTGGCACATGTAACCATATGGATGAACCTCAAGGACATTATGCTAAGTGAAATAAGCCAGTCACAAAAGACAAATTCTATATGACTCCACTCATTTGTCATGTCTAGAATAGTCAAATTCGCAGAGACAGAAAGTAGAATGGTGGTGGCCAGGGGTGAAGGAGGGGGAAAATGTGGAGTCAATATTCAAAGGATATGGAATTTAGTTTGGGGTAGATTAAAAAATGTTCTGGAAATAAAGACGGTAACGATTACACAACAATATGAATGTACATAATGTCACTGAACTGTATAGTTATAAATGATTAAAATGGCAAATTTTATGTTATGTATATATCAACACAACTAAAAATGGGTTTCTAGTAGAGATCTTGGTTTTTTCATCCCATAATATAATGTGTTTCTTAAGCCATTTAAAGGTTATTTTTATGTGATTGTATTAAAATATACCATCTTGCTGTTTTCTCTTTGTTCCATTTGATTTTCCTTGTCTCATTTTCTGCCTTCCTTTTTGTAACTGGAACTTTTTTGTTTAACATTCCATTTTATCTCTCTACTGACCCTATTGACTAATACTTCGTGCCTCTTTTAAAAATGCTTCTAATAGTTGCTGTAGGGTTTACTATGTATTATAATAACTTAATTAACTGGGGTTTATCTTTAAATAATATTTTACCATTTTACCAGTAGTGTAAGGATCTTACAATACTATATTTCTAATACTATATTTCTAAGTCCTCTCTGCTATCTGTTTTTCTATTGTTGTTATACATTTTATTTTTACATATTTCTAAACACATACATATTGCTGCTACAATTTTGCTTTACTTACATTTTAGAGCCATTTAACAAGATTCAATTTCCAGCATTTTAAATTTTTTGTGTAAAGTCAAGTTGCTCTTTGATACCATATCTTTTCTGCTGGAATAAATACTTTTTAACATATCTCATACAGTATTTTTGCTGGCAATAAATTCCCTTAATTTCAATTTATCTGAAACCAATGTTATTTCTCCTAAATTTTAAAGGTAAATCTATATATTTTTTATGATTATAGCATTTTAGAGTGACATATTTTATTATTTCATACTATCTCAGGCAGACATTTCATACCAATCTTCCATGACTATCAAAGTGAGAAGGTTTTCATTTTTGTCCTTATGAATGCCACTATGTTTTAGGCTAATTGTGACCAAAAAGTATTGATAATCATTTTTATTCACAGGTAAGAAACTGATTTTATTGCTTTATAATAACCCCCACAAAACTTAGTCTCTTAAAACAACCATTTATTTAAGTCATAATCGTGAGTAGTTTTGATCTAAGCAGGCCTCATTTGTTCTCATCAAATCTTGCTCATGTGTCAATGGTTATTTATGTTAATTGGGGGTTTCTGGGCTACAGTTTACTTCAGTTACATATCTGGAAGTTGGCTATCCATCTGTTGGGGAATCCTAATTCTCCATAAGGATTCTTATCCACCTGCACATGAGCCCAATCTTGTTTATATGGTAGCAGCTTTCTGCAGTATGAGGAAAAGCTATAAGATATCTTGACACCTGTGTAAAAATCAACAAAACAACAATCTGCCATAAGAGCTGAGATCAATAGAATTGATGAAAGAAGAGACAAGGTGTTTGGAATTCCGTGGGGCTTCCCCCCTTTTTCCTGTTGCTAACTGGTCAAATGACTATAAAAAAACCTCAGCTATCCTTTTTCCTTTCTTCTTAAATGTATGAGATTGAATTGAAGCTCCTCTAAAACCCCTCCAGATATAAACGTTAGAATTCTGTTATCATTAACAAGTATTTCAACTTATTTCTTTGTCATTTAAGATAATGATAAATATTATCTTTCAATTGCTAAGAATGTAAAGATATGAAAAACAATGTAAATTAAATATTTCTCAATGTTTGAGGGGAGAAATCTGCATAGAACTATGCCTTTACCATGTGCCACAGTGACATAAAGGTGAGATTAATATCTATGAGTTAAAAATTAGTGTTTGACTAGATTACTTTAAAATGTCTTTCATTTTGGAGGGTTCACCTATATGTTACTTGCATGTAAAACTAAGGCTAAGATTTCAAAATATGGCTAGTAGAGTACTTGTAAGCATAGAGGTAATGCTTTACCTGACACATTTACATGATATTTATTGCATTTACTGGGATGACATTAGCAGAATGTGTATCACCAGTTTTCTAATAACATAAAATATCTCTTCATCCTCATAGCATGTGCCATTTCACCATCTATTAGTAATTTCAGACACATAAACAAGTGCCTAATCAAAAAATCATCACATATTTGAGAAAAATGGACACCATAAAAGAGAGACTAAACCAAATGAAGAATTAATACCTGATAAAAAGTTGCTAGCTAGATCAGAAGTTCAAAATATATTATTTTACATTATAGTCATTCTATCAATCTGTCATCTATACCTTCCATCATCCTAAATGATATTTTCACACCATCTTCCCTCTTTTCAACCTTCCTCCACACAATCTTTACTATCTATTTATATGGTTGATTTCTATATCAATGAGAATGTTGAAGTAGAGTCCCATTTGCATTTAGAGTATTTGCTGATATGTAAAATCTTACTAATGCCATCTTATTAATTGCTTTGTGGTTTTGTAGTTCCATTGTTTCCTTTTCCTCTGTTTCTGCCTACCTTTGTAAATTGGTGATTTTCCATGGTGGTATTCTCTGATTTCCCATTCATTGTCTTTTGTGAATCAACTTTAGGTTTTTGCTTTGTGGTTATCATGAGACTTACGAAAAATACCTTATATATAAACAGTCCATTTTAAGCTGAGACCAACTTAACTTTGATTGTGTACAAAAGCTTCACCCTTTTACTCCCCCCTTTTTACTTTTTTATAACAGTTTTCCTCTTATTACGGTGTGTATCCATTAGAAGTTATAATAGTTATAGTTATTTTAATATTATTTTCCCTGAATTCTGATACTATAGTTGATTTGTTAACATACCATCCTATTACAGAATTGGATTTTTCTAAATCTGACTGTATATTTACCTTTACCTCAGTGTGTTGTATTCTTTCCTATGTTTTTATGTTACTAAATATAACATTGCATTTCAGCCGAAAAACTCCTTTTAGCATTTCAGACAAGACAGGTCTGTTAGAGATGAACTCCCTTAGCATTTGTTTGTTTGTATGGGAAAGTATTTCTCCTTCCTATCTGATGGATAACTTTGCTGTATACAGTACTCTTGGCTGGCAACTTTTTTCTTTTAATGTTTTGAAGGTAAATGGATTGAATTCACCAAACAAAATTAACAGAGTGGCTAGACAACTATATGTTGTCCACAAGAGACTCACTCACTCAGCTATAAGGACACAGAGACACTGAAAAGAAGGGATGGAAAAAGATATTCCATGCAAGTCAAAAAACAGAAGAAATCTGGGCGAGCTATACTTATATCAAACAAAATAAACTTTAAGTCAAAATGGTAATAAAATACAAAGAAGGTCAATACATAATGATAGGAGGAGGACCTAAATATATTAAACAATGTAGGAGGACCTAAATATATTAAACAAATATCAACAGATTTAAAGGGAGAAATAAGAAGCAAAAATAATAGTTGGGGACTTCAATATCTAACTTTAAGCAATGAATAGATCATCCAGACAGAAAATCAACAATGGAACCTTGGAATTGAACCATACTCTAGAACAAATGGACTTAACAAACATATATAGAACAGTGTATTCAACAATAGCAGAATACACATTCTTCTCCAGTGCACATGGAACATTCCCCAGGATAGACCGCATGACAGACTGCAAGACAAGTCTTAGCAAATTTAAGAAGACTGAAATCATACTAGTTTTCTTTTCTAACCACTAGAAATCAAAACAAGAGTTGAAAATTTACAAGCATGTGGAAACTAAACAACACACTACTGAACAACAATGGGTCAAAGAAGATATCAAAAGATAAATTAAAAGATAAGTCAAAACAAATGAAAATGGAAGCACAACACACCAAAACCTATGGGATGCTGCAAAAGCAATTCTTCTAGGGACGTTTATAGCAATAAATGCGTATATGAAGAAAATAGAGATCTCAAATAAACAACCTAAGTTTTACAATTCATGAAATGAGGAAAAGAAAAATGAACTAAGCCCAAAGTTAGCAGAAGAAAGGAAATAACAAAGGGGAAATAAATAGAGATCATAAAGACAATAGAAAAGATAAAACAAAACAAGAGATAGTTTTTCAAAAACATAAACAATATTGACAAGTATTTAGCTAAACTACCAAGAAAAGAAAGAGAAAACTTAAATTTAAAAAATCAGAAGTGAAAGAGAAGTGAAACCACAGAAATACATAGGATCATAAAAAATTACTATAAAAAAGATATGCCAACAAATTAAATAACCTGGAAGAGAAGCATAAATTCCTGGAAACATACAACCTGCCAAGAGTGAATTAGAAAAAAAAAAAGAAAAAGAAAGAAAATCTGAACAAACCAATAGCAAGTAAAGAGACAGACTGTAATAAAAAATCTCGCAAAACAGAAAAGTCCATGACCATATGGCTTCATTGGTGGATTCTACCAAACATTTAAAGAAGAATTAATGCTAATCTTTCTCAAACTCTTCCAGAAAAATGGAAGAGGAGGGAACACTCTCAAACTCATTTTATGCAGCCAGGATTATACTCACACCAAAGACAGATAAGGACAGTATAAGAATAAAAAACTATAGACAAATATCCCTGATGAATACAGATGAAAAGAATTCTCAGCAAAACATCAGCAAACTAAATTCAACACTCTAAAAGGATCATACCCCACAAACAAGTGGGATTTATCTCTGGAATGCAAAAATGGCTCAATATCTGCAAATCAATAAATGTAATATAACACATTAATAGAATGAAAGATAAAAATTATATGATCATCTCAATATATGCAGAAAAAACATTTGACAAAATATAACATCCTTTCAGGATAAAAACCCTCAACAAATTGGGTGTAGAAGGAACATACCTCAACATAATGAAGGCCATATAAAACAAACTGATGCTAACATCATACTCAATAATGAAAGACTGAAAGCTTTTCCTGCAAGATCAGGAAAAATACAGGTTGCATACTCTCATCACTGTTATTCACCATAGTACTGGAAGTTTTAGCTAGAGAAATCAGGCAAGACAAAGAAATAAAAGGCAACCAAATCAGAAAGGAAGGGGTAAATTTGTCATTATTTACAGATAATGTGATCTAATATGTAGAAAATTTTAAAGACCACACTCAAATACTTTGGAACTAATCAAACAATTCAATAAAGTTGCAGGATATAAAAATCAATATACAGAAATCAGTTGCATTTCTATACAATAGCAACAAAATATCCATAAAAATAAAGAAAATTATCCCATACACAGTAGCATCACAAACAATAAAATACTCAGGAATAAATTTAACCAAGGAAGTAAAAGATCTGTAGATCTGTCCTATTAAAACTATAAGCTTTTTTTTTTTTTTTTTTTTGGTGGTACACGGGCCTCTCACTGTTGTGGCCTCTCCCGTTGTGGAGCACAGGCTCTGGATGCGCAGGCTCAGGGGCCATGGCTCACGGGCCCAGCCGCTCTGCGGCATGTGGGATCCTCCCGGGCCAGGGCACGAACCCACATCCCCTGCATCAGCAGGCGTACTCTCAACCACTGCGCCACCAGGGAAGCCCCAAAACTATAAGCTTTTGATGAAAGTTACTGAAGAAGATACAAACAAATAGGAAAATAACCCATATTCATAGACTGAAAGAATATTGTTAAAATGGCCATATTACCCAATGTGATCTATATATTTAATGCAGTCTCTATCAACATCCCAATGGCATTATTTCACAGAAATAGAAAAAAATAAACAATAGTAAAATTCTTATGAAAACACAAAAGATTCTGAATAGCCAAAGCAATACTGAGAAAGAATAACAAAGCCAGAGGCATCACACTTTCTGATTTCAAACTATAGTACAAAGCTATAGTAATTGAAACAGTATGGCACTGGCATACAAATAAACACAGATCAAATGAAGCAGAATAGAGAACCCAGAAATAACTTTCAGATTCTTCAGATATGATGCCAAAAGCACAAACAACGAAAGCAAAAATCAACAAGGGGGATTACATCAAACTAAAAAAATGTTTCTTCACAGGAAAAGAAACACTAAACACAATGAAAAGGCAACTTAAAGGATAGGAGAAAATATTTGTAAACAATATATGCTATAAGAGGTTAATATGCAAAGTAACACAGTAGAGTGTGGTCAAAACAATTGTTGTGTTGAATAATCAAGTAATATTGAAATTAAAACATTCAATAGTCGATCTAAAAAGATAAAAAATGTATAACAAAATAATCCTTGAGAATATATAAAATAATTAATGATGTTAAAAGCAGAATGTAAAAAAATTCTGCTAAAACAATTATGTTTAATTGTTAATCAAATATTTATGAATTTATAAATATATGTAACAAATAGATTCAAGGAAATTACTTATTCTAAAACATAAACATGTTTTTCTAAGTTTTTACAGTAATTTCAATATTGGTCTCCAGGAAACTTTCCTAAGTTAATTTTTATTTATAGTGTGCTTATGCCAATTTCCTTTTATACATTCACCACATTTCTCTGTATATAATTAGTCATCATAACTAGTGAATTTTGCAAATACAGAAGATGAAAAAGAGGAGTTCTTAAAATACGTTGACAATCTTCCTTCAGACACATCTGATGTAAATGGTTCCACAGACGTCTACAAGTCATACTTACAGGTCTGTATCTGTGCATGTGCATGTGTTATATCAATGGGAAACTGGACTTCTACTAATAACACCCTTATATTTAAATATTTTATGCCTTGTATTTCTTTTGTAATCTAAAACATGCACAGTTGTTAAAAATACAGTTTCAGAATTTGACAGATTTTGAAAAGACTAAGTTTTAGAGAAAAAGGCAAAAATCTGAATAAAAATTTGTATATATGGCTATCTTTCTTTTCTGGGAATTTGCTTTTTATTAGATAATTTTTCATAACTCCTAAGGAATAATTTGAAATTAGAATGTAACTTGAAGAAAACTGATACATAAAATATGAAAAAATAATCCACTTGATATATAAATGATATATGGCACTTTAATAGTTAGTACTTATATTTATAGTCATTCCATTAATATTCATTAGGCATAAACTTCATAAATATTAAACTAGTACATTCTAGTCTCCTTAAAACATGTTTTTCTTTAACCTCGAGGTTTATGGGACTAAAAGAATGCATATACTGATAACAATAAAGCATTTGATATTCCACATTGAGATGAAATTTGTCATTATGGTTGAAGCCTTTCAGCTTGTTAATCCATCAAGAAGTAGAACCTTGGAACCTGAGAGAGGGCATTGACTTGTTTATTTTTCATAATATGGTTCCAGCCAGGAAAGAACAGAAGAGGGGAAGTTCCTCTCCTTCTAGCCTGAGGGGGTGAAAAAGTGTGACTGACATAAGCTCAAGCTGGGTTGAAATCATAGCCCAAGCTACACCCAAATCTGGAGAAACTTGGTCTGTATTAGAACAGATCCAAATTTAGCAGAGTGACCAAAAGATGCCCCTTGCATCTCAGTAACCACCAGTCCAGGAGACTGCCCGGAACCACCACTTTGCAGCAATATCCTGCAAAAACGTATAGTAGTCAAAGATGTTTCCTCACCCTTATAAAGTTACTGAAGCCACATTTCTCCACCTACACCCAAATAAAGAAAGAAAAGAAGGGCAAGGAGGTCTGAACTCAGAGAGAAAGGACATGTTTGCCTTAAGAGAATTTAAATCCAACTTGTCTCTCAATACCCATTCTTTTCATCTTCCTTAAAACATAGTCTCTGATTTTTAATGTTGCGTATAGCCAAATAAACTTATTTAAAAAAGCAACAAAATCATAACAGCAGCAGCAACAAAATCCTTCAACTTCCAGCCCTTTGTGCTACCTGATGAGGCCACATGCCCAAGTCTCGCCTACTGGAAGAACAGGGGAGAAGGAGCCTGGGTCCCCGAGTGTCATGGTGCCACCACACAGCAGCGACTGCTTGGCCTCTGACCTTGTATAAGTGAGAAAGAAACTTCTACCTGCTTATGTTTCACTTAAATTTTTTTGTCTTCACAGCTAAATATAATCTTATGAGTACAAAAATAGTTTAACATTAATACATCTGTCTCTATTGAGTTTAAAATGGTTGGCCTAAAATTAGTTTTCTTTTTCTGTTACCCAGTATATGGAGCATATAAGAAAGATCAGTGAGTTGAGAGAGAAAATATTGAAAATTTATTTGCTCTTCTAATATTTACTATTTACTTATTTATACTTAGTTTTAAGCCATAGCATACACTTCTTGTTTTTTCAATTTGTTTTTACACTCAAGAGCTCTGTAATCTGAGGTCAGTTGCTGAAGGGTTATGAAGGGCCACTTTTCATATCATAGTGGGAATCAAAAACCCATCAAAAGGGTAGAAAATATGTTTTAAAATAAACATCACCAATTTGTTTGTTTACAGCTATATTCCCCTGAGCATGTAATTTCTATTTCTTTCTCCCCAATACATAGATGAAGCTTCAGATTTTTGTTGTCTTCAAGGAACATATTGTGAGGAATAAACTAAAATATTTTATCTTTACAAAACTTGGTACTGTCCTTCACCTTCTACCTTCTTTGAAAGTTTGTCTCTCATTTAATCTATTTTATGGCACCTTAGAGCCCTACAGGAGTCTTCCAATGTCCTATTTATCTTTTCTATGGAGGATTATTTTAAGGTCTAACTGTTTAATAGTGACTAAATATAGTAGAGGGCATGTAATAGGACACATTAAACAAACTTCTAGTTATTTTGGTGTATAGGATGAAAATGTGACTATACATTTGATATGTTGTATTATGCTACTATGTCTGAAAACCTTTTTAGATTCTTCATCAAAAGAGTATTTTTAAAACATGACACTGTGTGAAATATATTTTGTTAAATGCCAGCATTTCAAAGTCTATTAAAATTGGATCGTCTTAAAGATGATCAAATAGGGGAAACCATTTAAACAGAAAATTGGAATAAATACACTTTGATCAGTACTTCAATAGATCTATCACTAGGTTATATTAGCTCTTTAAAATAGACATAAAATCTCAAAAAAGAAGTATATATGAAAAGTTTTTGAGGATTGATGCAACATTAAGTGAAATCCACAGGAGCAGAGTTTAATAACACAAGGATTCAAAGGGCTATGGCACCAGAGGAGCTGCCCGTGTAATAACCCAGAGGTTTGAGAGATTATAACACATTTTTAGAATTTTTTTAAAGAGCTTAGCATGGCTGGAAGAATGTATAATAAATGCTAATAAAGACAGAGGGAGGGAAGGGGGAAGAGAGAGAGAGGAGGGGGGGAAGAGAGTGGAGGGGAGAGAGGACAGAAAGTACCAATATCCAAAATGAAAGAGACGTATCACTACTAATCTCACTAATCTTGTGGACATTAAAAGGATAATAAGTGAATACTATGAACAAATGTATGCCCCCAAATTTGATACCTTAGATGAAAGGGACAAATAACTTGAAAGGCACACACTGCATAGCTCACAAATGGAACAACTTCCATTTCCACAACTTGTTTGCATTCATTTTGGTTATGAGAGAAAAACACTACATATTAGTCACTGATACAAATTATATAAACTATCTTCTACTGTGACATTTTAATACCACAATGTGTTGCCTCCAGAGTTGTCATAACTGAGTGTTCAATAGGTAATTCTTCTGTAATAAAATCTATCTACTTCAGTAAGACAGGGTACAAGTAACATAATTAAATCCAATTATTACAACTTGAAAGGTACAAATCTTCAAGAATTGATAACCTGAATAACTCTATATCTATTAAAATTAATGAAAATTTAAAAGCCTTCCAAAAGAAAAGCACCAGGTCCAGATGGTTTCACTAATAAATAAATCTAGGTATTGAAGAATAAAATAGAAATATCTACTACCAAATAGAGGCCAACGGAATACTCAGCATTTGAGAAGCTGACATGATTAAATTGGGCCTACCCAGAAAATCTTCCTTTTATTAACACTGAAAGTCAATTGATTAGGAAATTTGTTTACACCTACAAATTCCCTCTTATCGTGTAATATAACATACTGATGGATTTAATATCTCCTTGTATTCACAGTTCCAGGAATTATGACAGGAAATCTTGGGGAAGGCATTTTGGAATTCTGCCTACATACTCATTACTATACTTACAGAAATTATACTGGTGATTGTTCTTTTGTCCTTTTAAATTCTTCTCCATTTCCTATAAATCCAGGCATGTTGACTACATCTTAACTGAGACTAATGAGAAAATGAATGCTAAGAATGTGCACGTTGACTAAGTTGTCCCCTTTTAACAAACTTCGTTAGATGACCTTGCTTACATTTCCTCAGATTTGCGACACATGATCAAGGATGAATGTAAAGGTATTTGCAAGACTGAGCATTTTAATTGAGTAAATTGTTGTCCACCTCTTCCACTGCCCCAGCTGGGATTCTGCTATTAATGAAGAAGAAGACGGTGTCTAGAAGAGGATCTTATATATTGTATGGGCAACTAGGTATATCTACATACATCCAAGTTTCCAATTATTATTCCTCATAATACATGTTCTCCATACTTCACTTATGTTAGTAGGGACATAATTTTGTTTTGTCTTAAAATAGCATAGAACCTCATTAATAATTAGTAGGACTTAGAATTAGAATTATTGTTAGACTTGGAGAGACTAACTAATAGGAAACATTTTTTAAATGACCAGTTTGGTCCCATTGTCTCTTTCAAGACATCTGTAATATTTCATAACATTTTAAAGTTTTGAACTTTTTCTTTAAGGAATTGAGACACTGAAACTTTAGCAAGTATTCTTTAAACAATCTCCAAGTAAATGAGTATTATTTTGATTAGTAATGTTAGTAACCGCAGTGAAAAATGGTATAAAGGTTAATAGTAATAATGTTCAACACAATACTCACCAAATACAAGACTCTAGTCTTAGCACTTTCTTAATCTTAACATTAAACCAAGGATCTGAGTACTTTTATTATTTCTATTTTACATACAAAGAAATTAAGGAATACAGATGTTAGGTAACTTATCTAGATATTTCAGTATGTAGTTTCAGTCCACAGCTAACGCAGCTGAGTTTTGTGGTAAAAATAAGCATATTTTCTACCAATTAAGTAATTCACTATATTCTAGATGGTTTGTTATAGGAACTTTATATATTCGATGTAGATTCTTAATTAGGAAGTTTTAGTCACATGCTAGGCGTAAACAGATGTATATTTTACATTATATTCAATTTTAAGTCAGTAGATGTGATTTTAATGATTTCATAGAAAGTGATTTCTGATTGTGCTACATATGGTATGAGTGCATTAACATAATGAGTAACTTCTCGAGTAACAGTGCAAATTTCCCATGAAGTATGTTTGATAGACATACAAATCAAGGTGTTGACATATAAAAATCATGACATTTCAAGGCAGTTTTAGATTCTGACAAAGACATTTAATAAAACTGTTTATACTCAGGGGAAAAAAAACACATTTGAGGAATCTTTTAACATACTTTTAACTCCAGTGGAGATTGTATCATATAATCTGGGAACTGCAGTAGCAGTTGACTCAAGGCATCTACATAATGCTAGTTAGTTCAAAGGGAGATAATTATACTACAGATAATTAATTATGCAATTACTGGATGACTGAAAGACCAAAAAAATGATGCTGTTATGAATAACTGTAGAAGCAGTTACCATGTCTAGGTGAAGGAGAGAGAATGTAGGGGGAGGAATTCACAGCAGACACAGGCGCTTGGAGTAGAGTGTTTTCGACAGCTGGGGTTTGGAGGTCACCACATTACCTGTGCTCAGACCTGGGAGGGAAATGCATCTGATGGTCTCACTGCTTAAGGTCAGAGCACTTTTCCATGCTCAGATCATGTATCAGATAATCTGTTTTCTGTTCCCTCTTGAAATTTATAATCAGTGACACAGTCCATTCATGCATGCCCTTTACCCTTTTTATACTATGGAAAAGGGGCAATTTCAATTTCTAATTGAATTAAACAATCGTTATTTACCCTGGTAATATAAAATCTAAATAAACAGAGATAAAAGTCAGTCCTTATGGAGACGAAGTACAACTTTGCAAGTGGGTTTTCTGAAAGATGTAGAAAAAACCTCAAATTGATTATTAGGTTAAAAATAGACAGGGAACTTCCATTTCTACATGTTTCCAAATACATTCATTTTGGTTATGGGAAAAAGCACCACTTAGTCATTGATTCAGATTACATAAACTATTCTATAATGTGGTATTTTAACACCAAAAGGTGCTGTATGCAGGAATATCATAATTGAGTATTCAATAGACAATTCCACTGTTACAAAAGTCTAACTGCTTCAGTATGACAGGGTACAGAGTAACACAACTGAACCTAATTATTATCAGCACACAGTCTAAATTGCTGAAAAATGAGTTCTCTGGTCAGATAGACTATTAAATGGAATGTCATGGCCATAAATACTCCCTTCAGTATTTCTGAGATGGTGTTCCTGGCAGAAGCATTAAGGGCAGGACAGGCAACAAAGCCTCTTGCCAATGCTGTGTGTTGGTCAAACTCAAAGAGAAGGCAAGGGATGGCAAATAAATCCACTGATACGACAAGTAAATGTCAGCCTCCTAAAAATACAGAGTAGTGTAGATAAGGGTAGAGAGTAATGTGGAAAGTCCAATGAGGAACATCCAGCACACCATACTGGTTCCAGAGCGTTTAAATAAAAGCAGTAAAGCATTACTGATACACTTGAAGTGATCTATATCATCTATGATGAATTTAGTGTGCCTTTTATGTTCCTGCTTTAATAATTTCTATATGTACATATCTACAAACATTGTTGTTTTATGTTTCTATTTTTTCATATTAATGGTATACTTACATACCATACCACAACTTATTTTTTCTTCACACACAAGTGTGTTCACAGGAACTGTTTATGCTGCTTCAAATAGATCTAACAAACTCATTAATTACTGTACATTATTATATCTTTGTGAAAAATATCACATTTTAGTTATCAGTTTTCTAACTAATTCTTAGGCGATTTTCACTGATAACTTTTTTCCTGTCTCATTTAACCACAGTGAAAGTTTCTTTAAAGAACATACCTACCATGGAATTATTCAATCTTAGGGTTTTTGTGTTTTCAATTATACTAATACTGTCAATTTGGTCTACAATGTAGTTGCAACAAATTTCATTCCCACTGGCAATCTAGGAGAGCTCCTATTTGAATCAAAACTTGGTTTTATTCAACATACACCAGTCTGATTCAATAAAATGCTGTTTAAAAAAACTTTCATTCACCAGGTTATTAGCAAATATTATAATATTTCCTTTTTAGATATCTATTCAATTAATTTATAAAGCAACTCACTTCTGCAAGCATCTTCCTTGGATTTGGAGATGTAACAGTGAAACAAAAAAATCACAGCCCTTAGGAGCTTACATACTAATTTAAGGTGTGATATATAATCAATAAAATAAATAAGTGGCTTATAGCATATTAGAAGCTAATCATTTTTGTGCTAGAGTTTGGGTGAGGGGGCAGGCAAAGCAAGTTTACATTGATTGATTGGGGAAGGCTGCTCTGGGACTATGACTTTTGAGTGAAGATTCAAACGATGTGAAGAATATATCATATGCACATCATTGTAAATGTGTCCTCTTTTCACATGTTCAAGCAATTTTGGGGCCGCATATCGGGGAATGGAACTGCCAAGTAAAAACTGCAATATTTTAAACTTTAACATTTAATTCCAAGTTGCTTTTCAAACTGATTGTAACCAATTTCTTTCCGAACAGCTGTTTATTTTACTTCATATCTGTATTAGTTTGCTGGGGCTGCCATAGCAAAATATCAAACACTGGGTGGCTTAAACAACAGAAATGTGTTTTCTCACAGTTCTAGAGGCTAGAAGCCCAAGATCAAGATGTTGGCAGGTTTGGATACTTCTGACGCCTCTTTTCTTGACTTATAGATGGCTGCCCTTTTGCTGGGTCCTCACATGGTCTCTCCTCTGTATGCACTCACTTCTGTATCCACAGTTCCCTAACTAATCAGGACACCTGTCTGATTGGATTAGGGTTTACACTAAACACCTTATTTTAATTTAACTACCACTTTAAAGATCTTATCTCCGCATAGAGTCACATTTTGAGGTACTGGAGAATAGGGTTTCAACATATGAATCTTGAAGGGACACAATTCAGCCCATGAGAACATCCTTACATTTGCTAAATGCACCTGATTAAATACTGACAGATAACTGAAGTAGCAATTCACAAATTTCAGTGTTTAGAAACAAGCCCAGAAATGTCAACTAACTACTAATTCAGGATTGTTTTATTCCACATTTTGTAACCCTCCCCAAATACTTGAAATAAAACCCTATTAAAAACCTCCTTTATGTGTATATAGAACTTCAAAAACTGCTCCTTAAATTCATATGGAACAATAAAAGAACAAAAGAACTGAGTTGGTCGGCAGGATAATGAGTTCCCCCCAAATGTCCGCATCATAATACCTGGAACCTTTGAATATATTATCTGATATGGCAAAAGGAAATTCGCATATCTAGTTAAGTATCTTGAGCTAGAGAGATTATCCTAGATTATCTAGGTGGGTTCAATCTAGTCACGTAATTTCTTAAAACAGGCATTTCTGAGCTGTGGTCAGAGAAAGAGATGTGACAACAGAAGCAATGTCAGAGAAATGCAAAGTTGCTACCTTTGAAGATGGAGAAAGAGGGTCACAAGCCAAGGAACATGGGCAGCCTCTAGCAGCAGCCATTCTGCTACATAAAACAAGTCAATCAACATAGCTCTCTATCAGAGTTTTAACTTGTCATCTTCATAACAGCCCATACAGGTTATAACTGTCAAAATAATATTTTGAACACAAACAGTATTACTCTAGGGCTTGTCATTTTAACTACTAAGACAGGTAAACAAATTAAGTTAAAAAACTGATAATCACCAATGAGAATGGATGGAAACCTAAGGCTTTTCCAAAAGACTACAGAGAACCTAAGAAATATTCAGCAATGATTTTCATATACTTATAATTTTAATACATGGTATTTTCTTTTTCTGCAAGACAGAAGATCCTGAGAAAACAGAGTATGCAATATTCTCATTACCAAAGTAATTGTCTTATAGCTTATCTAAAGGGATAATTTATTTGAATATGTCACAAATGCTGAAAATTCAAAATATAGAGGCAATTAATATGATCGTTTATGAATACAAAATATACCCTAAGGGAATATAATATGAAGAATGCACAGTGAAAATCTTTTATTAATTCTTCAGAACTCATACTACTTTATAAAGACAAAATTAAAATATGATGCATTTTCTTGGACTGAATTGTCCTAAATTTGGCAGGCAGCAAATCTAAAATTAAGAAAACCCAAAAAGGAAAACTTAGAAGGACTCCAAATTAGTCAATTTGATATCAACCATCCAAATTGCATTAAAAAAGCATCCAGTGACACAAATAGTGTTACCCATTGAGGTTAAAGATTAATTTCATCATATGTTGTTTTAAAAACTTTGTTCTATAACATTTTCATGTGTATATGCAGACACTGGAAGAATATACATAACCAACAAATGCAAATTAAAAGATTTTCATTTTGAAAATTCATAATTTCTTTGCAAACAGTTTCCCTTTTACTGGTGAAAAGTAACATTCTTCCTGAATTATATATATAAGTATATTAAATATATTAAATATATATATATTAAATATATACTTATGTTCTTTTTAAAATAATAGTTTATTACTTTCTCTAGTTTGCAAAACCAAAATGTGTACATTATAGAAAATTTCAGATTTGCAGGAAAATGAAATAATGATTTTAAAATAAAATATATTAAATTCTACCTCTAGACAAGATTAAGTAAAGGGACCAGCTTAGCAATCCAGTTATAAAGAATTGAATAACCAGATAAAAAATTGAAGCAGCAGTTTTCAGACACTGAACATCAAGCTGCTCAGATCCGTGATCCCTAAGAGAGGAAAATAACTGAGGGAGCCCAACAATTACCCCCATTTTCTTCTGAGAAAGTTTCCAGCACACAATGCAGGCAGGAGGAATATGAGGGGAATCTGGTGGCCTTTCTGAGCTGAGTAGACACAGCTGAGGTGTGGGGAGGGGCCCCAGGTGGCTTGTGTTCCCAAGACAGAGCACTGCAGAAGTGGGAGCTACATAGAAATAGAGGTTCAGAGATTTGCAGAGTTTTCTATTCAGTTCTTTAGTTGAGTACAGATCGGGGTATGTGCTTGAGAAGATTACCCAAGACAATGTAAAGAACCACCCCCAATGGAGCAAATTGAACACTAATTGCCACTTAGGCCTGAAAATAAGCTAATATAAAATAGCCACCCTGAAAAACCTTGTAGTTCAAGTGACATGAGAAGATTATACAGAAGGAAGTGGAGAAAAATTACTCCTAGAATACACACTGCATTGATCCACCCACCCCCGACAAATTTCCTGGCATAGAAAGAAAAAAAAAGAAAACAATAATGAGGATAATCAAATATGCAGACCTGGAAATGACATGGATGTTAAAATTAGTATATAAGAGCAGCAAAGTTATTATAACAATAATATATATGTGAAAGAATAGAAGACAAATCAAATATGCTATTCAGATATATGAAAGATATAAACAATCAAATCCAGCTTGTAAACAAGAAAATTATAGTGTCTGAAATGAAAAGTACACTGGATTGGATTAATAAATTAGATTCCGTGGGAAAAGAAATAGTAAATTTGAAGATATATCAATAAAAACAGTTGAAAAAGAAAGAGGAAAAAAAAGGACTTAATAAAAAGGATCAGTGAAATGTTGAAATGCTTCAAATGGTTTAGTTGAAAACTCTAAAGGAGTTGAGACATGGTAAAAGTCTTTGAAGATATGGCTGAAATGTTCCAAATTTGATAAAAAATTATAAGCACACAGATCCAAGAAACTTGAGAAATACAAAGCACAAGAAGCAAAAAGAAAACTATAAGGCATATAATAGTAAAATTGTTTAACGTTAAACAGTCATACCAGTGATAAAAACAAAATCTTGGAAGGATGGAAGGGAGGGAGGAAGGAAAGAAGGAAAGAAGAGAGAGAAGGAATGAACAAAGAACAAACTTGTCAATAAATCTTTGCACATAGCAATACTTAATTCCTAATGATAACTTGGTATTCCCCTAATTTAAAGCCTGAGAGTGTCCATTTCCCTCTCTTTTTCACTTTTACCACCATTGTTTAAATCACCATTATTTCTTATCTGGAATATTCCACTATCAACACATCAAGACGATCAAGCCTTTAAAACACAAAGCGTCCATCAGACAAATGAATAAAGAAGATATGATATATACAATGGAATTACTACTCACCCATAATAAAGAATGCAATCTTGCCATCTGCGACGACATGGATGGACCTAGAGGGCATTATGTTAAGTGAAATAAGTCAGACAGAGAAAGACAACTACTGTATATCTTTGCTTATATGTGGACTCTAAAAAACAAATGAACAAATATAACAAAACAGTAACAGATTCAAGATACAGAGGACAAACTGGTGGTTGCCAAACTGGGAGGGTAGGGAGGTGGAGGGGGGGTGTGGAGGGATGGTTGAAATAGGTGAAGAGGATTAATAGGTATGAACTACCAAGTATAAAGTAAATAAGTCATAAGAAATATTTCCAGTAATATTGTAATAACTTTGGTGCATAATCTATAAAATATCAATCACTGTGTTGTACACCAGAAACTAATATAATATTGTAATTCAACTACACTTCAATTTTAAAATAAAATACTAATCTTATCCCCTGCTTATGAACTTCAAATATCTTTCCATTTGAATAATAGTAAAAGTCAAACTACTTCCAGTCAACTTTTTGCTTCTAGTGGTATGGACTTGCTGGTGGCAGAGCAAAACACTTTCCAAAAACAGCTAGAAATGTCAGATAAAGTATGCAATTATTTAGAGGAAGTTGAGAATTCCAAAGCAACAAAGACTCCAGAGAAAGAACCTTGAAAAGGAAAATGGGCTTCAAGTTTCTTTCTCCAAGGGTGTTTGTCAATTTTGGGGAGAGAAAGCAGAATTATTTTGAATCCTGAAAAGTTACCTTCATGTCATCTATTTTTCAACTGAATGAGTTATTTCTATGTGTACTGTTAGGATACGTTTAGTTTTATCTACATTACCAAAACAAAATAATGGATATTAACTAAGCCTGAAGATAAATAAAAAGGTTAAAGTTGAAGATTAAGCAAATTTTTAATTGGCATAAAATCACAGTGAAATTTTAGTCCTATTGCACTTACAGAGAAAGCACAATTACATCTTTTTTCTGGATATGAACAAAGACTAAAGATGTGGAGAATAATTAATTGGAATAAGCATTAAACATCATGTTCCATGCTCAAGAGGAGGAGCAAAATGATGATTATTTTCCTGGTAGATGAGCAAGTAGGGGAGATTTGAATACCAATTAACTCCAGACCATTGAGTCAGAACAGAGTCTATTAAGAGTTTCCCTATCAAAAAATTCATAGTAGCTCACGCTGGACTGAGGCATTTCCTTAGAATGTTTGGATCCTTAATACATGATTTAAATGTTACTGAAAAAGGAGAGTAGTTCAATTTGAATATACTTGCAGTTTGTAAGAATATTAAATATATGTAAGTGTAGATCAGCTGATTTTAAAACTTATTAGCTATTTGCCTCAAGTTTACACTTGTTTTATGGTAAAACAAATAACAGTTTTTATTAACAGTTAAATATATAACGAAAAGCACTCACGTAATACACATTTACATATTCTCCAAGAAATCTTATAAATTTTCCAAGAAATGGGTGAATGGAGGAAATAATAGCCAATTGTTCAGTGAATAAATTACCAATAATTTACAGAGTATCTTTCCTGTATGCATCAGATGGTGGTCACTACAAATGATGAGAGAGTAACTTCCGTGAAGGTATTTAGCATCCATTTACATCTCAGAGAAAGATACATTAAAAACTGTCAACTACACAAGGCAGCTTACTAGTGAAAAAATGATACTTCACAGCTAAAAATATAGCTATGTACATTTAGAAGCTATAAGTTAAATGAAAATGGCATAACCAGAAAATGTTTTCTACAGGAGTCAATTCAAAGAGTTATAACTTGAAGGAAAGATAGAATTTGGTGAGGGAGGTGAAACTAAAAACAAAGGAAAAAAAACAAAAGTTAGTTTGAGCACAATGACTTGCTAGAACAGAGAAAACTTCCATCTAACAAGAAGAGAGAAAGCATGGAGCAGTAATGAAGGCTGTCAGTGGGAACAAAGGGGTAAATGAAATGCTTGATGATACATTTAATGAAGTGTGGTTTTTTGTTTTCTTGGTCTTTCACAAATGACCTGGAGGCTGTGCAGTGTGCTGGGTAAGAGAATGTTCTCTGGAATCAGATAAAAAATTTAAATCAGATAAAGGATATACTGAAAAACATAAGTTGCTTGACCTGCATTCATTCACCCCTTGGTTATCACATTTGAATTTTCAGCAGAAAAACAAAAAAGAAGACATTTAATGTATATTGTCCCTTTCTCCCTAGACATGATCATTCCACAGATGGTCGGTTCATTCAAGATGGGATTGCCCTTTTCTGATATTTTTGGATGTGAAACATCTTTCATGTGGTTGAAGCTATTATATGTAAAACTAAGGAGAAAAAAATTACAACGTTGTCTCTCTAGAGATCTTGCAAGCAAGAAAACAATAGAGTGACACCTTCAAAGTGATAAAAAAAAGAAAAAAATCTGTCAACCTAGAAATCAAATATCAATGAAGAAGACTCCCTCTGACAAACACAAAAAATTAGAGAATTTGTTGACAACAGACTATCCTCAAAACTCTTAATGAAAGTTTTTCAGGGAGAAGGAATTTAATGCGCTTTAGAAACTGGATCTATATACGGAAACAAAGAAGATTAGAAATGGAATTTTGAAAAAAGATAAAATATTTTTTTCTCATTTTAGTTGCTCAAAAGAAAAATAATGCATGATTTAAAGCTAATAAAAATGTGTTGTGTTTTTTATAACATTTACAAAAGGTAAATGTGTGACAATGATGACACAAGAGATGATATTAAGGTTGTATAATATTTGCAGGTTATGGTCAGATTACTTAAAAATGTATACTCTATACTCTAGGGAATACTCTACATTACAAATATGGTAGATAATCACTTAAAACTCTAGTATAAATGTTAAAAAAAAGTATTTTAAACAACTACAATGATTTTTAGTGGGAACAATATACAAAGAGGTAAATTATGATATCAAAAACATAATGTGGGAGTATGTAAAATTGTGGAGTTTTGTATTTGCATGATGTTATTACAGCTTAACATAGACTGCTATAACTAAAAGATGTTTTGTGTAAGCAATATGGTAACTATGAAACAAAAACATATAGTAGATACACAAAAGTTAAAGAAAAAGGTAACAATGTATATCACTACATAAATTTATCATATCACAAAGGAAGAGAGCAGGTGTGGAATAAGGAAAAAAGGAACTAAAAAACCAGAAATAAATTTAAAATGGCATTTATAAGTCTACACCTATCATCAAAATTACTTTAATTATAAATGGGATAAATTCTCCAATCAAAAGACATAGAGTGGCTGACTGGATAAATAAACAAGACCAACTATATGTTGCCTACAAGGGACTCACTTCAGCTTTAACAACACACATAGGCTCAAAGTAAAGGGATGCAAAAAGGTATTACATGTGAATGAAATCCAAAAGAAAGCAGGGTTAGCTACAATTATATCAGACAAAGTAGAATTTAAGCCAAAAATGGTAGTGAGAGACAAATAAGGTCATTGTTATTCATCATATAATGATGAAGGGGCCAATTCATTATGAGGATAAAACAATTGTAAATATGTGTGTGCTGAACATCAGAGCACCTAAATACATAAAGTAAATATTAACAGATTTTATGGCAGAAAAGACAGCAATATGATAATAGTAGGAAATTTAATATCCCACTTTCAACAATGGATAGGTCAGTCCAAGAAAAAATTAATAATAAAACATTGTACTTTACACATTAGACCAGGTGGACCTAACAGACGCATACAGATAGCTTCATCAAGTGCACATGGCACATTCTCCAGGATAGATAATATGTTAGGCCAAAAAACAAGTCAAATTTAAGAAGACTGAAATCATATTAAACATCTTTACTGACCACAGTAGTATGAAGCCAGAAATCAATTACAAAAAGAACACTAGAAAATTCACAAATATGTGAAGAATGAAAACATTCTCTTAAATGTCCAATGGGTCAAAGAAGACATCAAAAGAGAAACCAAAAAATATCTTGAGACAAGTGGAAAGGGAAACACAACATACCAAAACTTACAGAATGCAGCAAAAGCAGTTCTAATAGGAAAGGTTACAGCAGTGGATACCTACATTAAGAAAAAGGGAAGATCTCAAATAAACATCCAATTTATACCTCAAGGAATTAGAAAAAGAACAAAACATAAGACCAAACTGAGCAGAAGGAAGGAAATAAATTTTTAAAAAGATCAAAGTAGAAATATATAAAACAGACTAGAAAGACAATAGAAAAGTTTCATGAAGCTAAGTGTTAGCTTTTTTAAAAAGATAAAGAAAATTGACAAAACTTTAGATAGACTAACAAAGAAAGAAAGGAGACTCAAATAAATAATATCTGAAGCAACAGAAACAGACACTACAACTGATAAATATTAAGAATCATGAGAAACTTCTATGAACAATTACATGTAAACAAGTTGGATAACCTATAAGAAATGGATAAATTCCTAGAAACATACAACCTGCCATAAATGAATCAACAATAGAAACTCTGAACAGACCAATTATTAGTAAGGAGACTGAAGCAGTAATCAAAAACCTTTTAATACAGAAAAGTCAATAACCAGATGGCTTCACTGGTGAATTCTAATACACATTTATAGAAAATTAATATTAAAATTTCTCCAATTCCTTCAAAGAACTCAAGAGGAAGGAACACTTTCAAACTCACTTTTTTTTTTTTTTTTTTTGTGGTACATGGGCCTCTCACTGTTGTGGCCTCTCCTGTTGCGGAGCGCAGGCTCCGGATGCGCAGGCTCAGCAGCCATGGCTCACGGGCCTAGCCGCTCTGCGGCATGTGGGATCTTCCCAAACCGGGGCACGAACCCGTGTCCCTTGCATTGGCAGGCAGACTCTCAACCACTGTGCCACCAGGGAAGCCCTCCAAACTCATTTTACCAGGCCAGAATTGCCCTGATATCAAAGCCAGACAAGGACACAGTAAGAAAACAAAATTACTGGCCAACATTCATTGTGATCATAGATACAAATATCTTCAACAAATTAGTAGGCAACTTAATTTAAAAGTCAATAAAAGGGTCATACAGCATGATCAAGCAGGATTTATTTCTTGGATTCAAGGATAATTCAGCATATACAGATCAATAATTTGATACATCACATTAACAAAATGAAGGATATAAATCATATGATAATCTCAATAGATGCAGAAAAAGCACTTGACAAAATTCAACATCCAGTCAAGACAAAAATTCTCAACAAATTAGGTGTACATGGAATGTACCACCACATAATAAAAGCCATATATGACAAGTCCACAGCTAACTCCATACTCAATGGTGAAAACTTTAAAGCTTTTCCTCTAAAATCGGGGCAAGAAAATGATGCTCACTCTCACCACTTCTGTTCAACATAGTAGTGGAAATCCTAGCTAGAACAATTAGGCAAGAAAAGGAAATAAAAGACATCTAAATCTGAAAGGAAGAAATGAAATTGTTTCTGCTTGCAGATGGCATGATCTTATATGTATAAAACCCTAAAAACTCCAATTAAATAAATGTTAGAACTAATAAATGGATTCTGTAAAGTTGTAGAATACAAAATCAACATATAGAAATCAGTTTCTTTTTGATATGCTAGCTACAAACTTTAGAAAAGAGAAATTAAGGAAACAATTCCACTAACATTAGCATCAAAAAGAATAAAACACAAATAAATTTAACAAAGAGGTGAAGGATTTGTAGATTGAAAACTATAAAATATGATGAAATAAACTGATCAAGATGCAAATAAATGGAAAGATATCCAGTCTTCATGATTGGAAGAATTAATATGTAACAATAAAAGAACAAAAGAACTGAGTTGGTCGTCAGGATAATGAGTTCCCCCCAAATGTCCACATCCTAATACCTGAAACCTTTGAATACAATATCTGACATGGCAAAAGGAAATTTGCATATCTAGTTAAATATCTTGAGCTAGAGAGATTATCCTAGATTATCTAGGTGGGCTCAGTCTAATCACATAATTTCTTACAACAGTCATTTCTGAGCTGTGGTCAGAGAAAGAGATGTGACAACAGAAGCAATGTCAGAGAAATGCAAAGTTGCTGCCTAAGATGTCCATTTGACCCAAAGCATTCTATATCAAATGCAATCCCTATCAAAATTTCAATGGCATTTTTCACAGAAAAGAAAAATCCCTAAAATCATATGAAATCACAAAAGACTCTCAATAGCCAAAGCAATCCTGAGAAAGAAGAACAAAGCTGGCAGCATCACGCTCCCTGATTTCAAATATATTACAAAGCTTTAGTAATCAAAAAGGTGTGGTATTGGCATTACAAACAGACATGTAGAACAATGGAGCAGAAAGGAATATCAGAAATAAACACATGCATTTATGGCCAATTAAGTTTCAACAAAGGCAGCAAGAATCAACAGTGGGGGAAGGATAGTCTCATCAATAAATGGTGTTGGGAAAACTTGATATCCATAAGCAAATGAATGAAACTGGACCCCTATCTTACTCCATACAGTAAAATCTACTCAAAATGACTTAAAGACTTGAATATGAGACATGAAAAGAGAAACTCCTAGAAGAACTCACAGGGGATAAGCTCCTTGACATTGGTACTGGCAATATTTTTGCTTATGACACCAAAAGTATAAGGGAATCCTTGTACATTGCTGGTGGGAATGTAAAAATTAAAATTTTCAAAAATGAAAAATAGATTTACCATATGATACAGCAATCCTGCTTTTGCTTTATAAATACAAAGAAAATGAAGTCCAGATCTCAAACTCTTCTCTGATATCTCTATCTGCACTCCCATGCTCATTGCAGCATTATTCACAATAGCCATGGTATGGAAACAATGCAAATGTCAGTGGATGAGAGGAATAAGAAAATATGGTATATATATCATATATATATATATATATATATATGATATATATATATGGTAAAAAATAAATAATATATTGGGGCTTCCCTGGTGGCACAGTGGTTGAGAGTCCGCCTGCCGATGCAGGGGACATGGGTTCGTGCCCCAGTCCGGGAAGATCCCACATGCTGAGGAGCGGCTGGGCCCGTGAGCCATGGCCGCTGAGCCTGCGCGTCCGGAGCCTGTGCTCTGCAACGGGAGAGACCACAACAGTGAGAGGCCCGCATACCACCAAAAAAAAAAAGAAGAATATATTGGATTATAACACAAAGGAAAAAACAAATATCTATGAGTCCACATTGATTTACATGAGAAATAAGTAAATTGAGGAAACAGTCCAAATCTTCCTCATAGAAGAATCACAAGTCTATATCCCGAATATTTATATATGTACGTAAAAGCAAAGAAAGAAATTAAAAAAACACCATAAGAACATCACAATAACAACAGCTGCAGGCAAGAATCACTAATGAATGCTAGCAAAAGTGAGCAAAATTTAAGGGAAATAGAATATGTGCATAGTTTCAAAGTTTTTACTTCAAAAGATTTATTAATTTCTGTGGTGGTTTTAACATAATTCCACAAATACTTTGATACTCCACCTTCAAGAAAGTGGAGCTTAATTCTTCTCCCCTTAACTATGAACTACACTTGGTGACTCATGTCTAGTGAACAGCATACAGAAAGGGAAAAGCAGTAACTGCAATGTAAAGATCTGCAGACATCATCTTAACCCAGTGGTAAGGTAAACATCTCCAATAATCATAATTAAGGTTGATATCACGCATCACCTGATATGATGCAATGAATGATAAGGGTATTATACCTCATGAACTTCCTTCCAAAACTGAACTACTCCAGTATAATCATGAGAAAAACTAAAATGTAGGGGCATTCTACAAAATAACTGACCAGTGTTCTTCAGACGGCAAGGTCATGAAAAACAAGAAAAGACTGATCAACTGTCAAACTAGAGGCATCTAAGCAGGCAGGATAACTAAATGCAAGATGGAATCTTGACTGGATCCTGGAACATTATTGAAAAAAAGACATTATTGAAAAAAATGTTGAAATTTAATAGAGTCTGTGGCTTTGTTCATAGTATTGTACTACTGTGAACTTCTGAGTTTTCATAAATGTACCCTGAATGTGTAAGCAAGTAACATTAGGCCACGCTGAATGAAGGGTATACAGAAACTCTCTGTAATATGTTTTTAACTGTTCTGTAAAACAAAAGTCATTTCAAAATAATAAGTAAAAAAGGTTAAGAAGAATTTTATTAAATGTCAAGGGCAAAGGAAAAAACGCTTATTAAAGATGACTTCGAAAAACACAAGAATAGCTATTTCTTAAAAAAGAAATTGTGTCTTATTTAGCTCTGTATTTCTGGATATCAGATAGTTGTTTGGCACATGGAGAACAAAATGTAATAAAGCAAATTAAATGAATATTTGTTTGAATGCTTAATATCACTATATCCTATAGAGCTAGCATACTAAAAGTATAGCTTATACGAAAATGAACCAATAAATTCGTTTAAACAGCGAACTATACAATATCATAACTATTTCTACACCATAAATTGTCAAAATCATCACGTTATAAGCTCAGTTTCAGCTTCATTTAATACTGTATAGTAGGGAACATGTTGGCATGTGCAACAGAGGAAAGAAACATATTTTCTACCACTCAGTAAATTAAAACTTTATATAAGTTTCGTAAATTTGTTTTCTTTTTGCCTATGTAAGATCATTTTTTGGTACAGTAGTACAACTAACATCTTTTGAAGCTAAGTAACGTCTTTTGTCTTATTGGGTAGTTTTCCTTGTGCATTAACTAAGGCATGATACGTCAAACTTGAGAAGCAAGGGAAACAGCTACATCTTTATCTCTCTTGTAAGAACACTATATCAGTAAAATTTAAATGCCTTATTTGCAAAATCAGTGTCGTGCATGAATAACATGGTATCTCACCAGTTTCCACAGAAGTTTTCCACAAAAAGGCTATTGAAGAAAAATTAATTTGAACTTAATAAGACAAAAGAAACAAAAAGAAAACCCTGCTTTTATGGACTTTTTTTTTCCTAATAATTTTTTTTTAACATCTTTAGTGGAGTATAACTGCTTTACAATGGTGTGAATGGTGTGTTAGTTTCTGCTTTATAACAAAGTGAACCACCTATACATATATCCCCATATCTCCTCCCTCTTGCATCTCCCTCCCACTCTCCCTATCCCACTCCTCTAGGTGGACACAAAGCACTGAGCTGATCTCCCTGGGCTATAAAGCTGCTTCCCATTAGCTATCTATTTTACATTTGGTAGTGTATATATGTCCATGGCACTCTCTCACTTCGTCCCAGCTTACCCTTCCCCCGCCCCATGTCCTCAAGTCCATCCTCTACGTCTGTGTTTTGATTCCTGTCCTGTCCCTAGGTTCTTCAGAACTGTTTTTTTTTATTCCATATATATGTGTTAGCATATGGTATTTGTTTTTCTCCCTCTGACTTACTTCACTTTGTATGACAGACTCTAGGTCCATCCACCTCACTACAAATAACTGTTTTGTTTCTTTTTATGGCTGAGTAATATTCCACTGTATATATGTGCCACATCTTCTTCATCCATTCATCTGTCAATGGACACTTAGGTTGCTTCCATGTCCTGGCTATTGTAAATAGAGCTGCAATGAACATTGTGGTACAGGAACCTTTTTGAATTATGGTTTTCTCAGGGTATATGCCCAGTAGTGGGATTGCTGGGTTATATGGTAGTTCTATTTTTAGTTTTTTAAGGAACCTCCATACTGTTCTCCATAGTGGCTGTATCAATTTACATTCCCACCAACAGTGCAAGAGGGTTCCCTTTTCTCCACACCCTCTCCAGCATTTATTGCTGGCATATTTTTGATGATATGGCCATTCTGACTGGTGTGAGGTGATACCTCATTGTAGTTTTGATTTGCTTTTCTCTAATGATTAGTGATGTTGAGCATCCTTTCATGTGTTTGTTGGCAGTCTGTATATCTTCTTTGGAGAAATGTCTATTTAGGTCTTCTGCCCATTTTTGGATTGGGTTGTTTGTTTGTTTTTTTGATATTGAGCTGTGTGTGTTGCTTGTATATTTTGGAGATTAATCCTTTGTCAGTTGCTTCATTTGCAAATATTTTCTCCCATTCTGAGGGAGAAATGTCTTTCATCTTGTTTATTAGGTCCCATTTGTTTATTTTTGTTTTTATTTCCATTTCTCTAGGAAGTGGGTCAAAAAGGATCTTTCTGTGATTCATGTCATAGAGTGTTCTGCCTGTTTTCCTCTAAGAGTTTGATAGTTTCTGGCCTTACATTTAGGTCTTTAATCCATTTTGAGTTTATTTTTGTGTATGGTATTAGGGAGTGTTCTAATTTCATTCTTTTACATGTAGCTGCCCAGTTTTCCCAGCAACACTTATTGAAGAGGCTGTCTTTTCTCCATTGTATATTCTTGCCTCGTTTATCAAAAATAAGGTGACCATATGTGTGTAGGTTTATCTCTGGACTTTCTATCCTGTTCCATTGATCTATATTTCTGTTTTTGTGCCAGTACCATGCTGTCTTGATGACTGTAGCTTTATAGTATAGTCTGAAGTCCAGGAGCCTGATTCCTCCAGCTCCATTTTTCTGTCTCATCTATGGACTCCTGAGAGATGCCATTTAAAATAAGAATCTTTTGGTCACCCAGGTGGAATATTTAACCATTTGTAATGAAGGTCAGCAATTTTATTCATTTCAAGGTGTATTAATTACTCTACATCAGAATATTGAGAATATTATCTTCAAATTCATATCAAATATTAAAAACCCAATGTTTAAATATCACCAATATAATTTCTTTGAGGTTTATATGGCAATTAAGCTGCATACTTAGCCAATAGAGATTAATTTATATTCATTCTTTCTGTTTCCCATTCTGGGACCAATACATTGTATCATTTGGCATTACATAAATGTCAACTGTTGTATTTGTGCAATATGCTTTTTTGCTGTTATCTGTGTCTTTCTAGATGTTTTTAAACTTTATATTATAAAAAAGTATCCGTCCACAAAAATGTAAAACTGTGTGTGAAATGAATAATATTTGAATAGTTTTTTTAAATGTTTATAGTTATTTAATTCACATTCAATTTTTCTCCCTGGATATACATGCTTGACATGAAATACTTCAAACATAAACATACTAGCAATGGTAAATCCTGAAGATGTACTATGCCAACTAGGAATCCACTCTAGATTTTCTGTCTTTTTTATAAATCCAAAACACTAAAGTTTATTGCAACAGTCCATAAAACATATAAATATTCTTTAATTCATTATCTAAAGATCCATATGTTTGAATATTTTAGTTGTTCTCTGTATTGTATTGTCAAGGGTGTCCTTACAGTGAGATGATTAGTTATACTTTGGAATGATGAACCTGTAATTTATGAACTTCTTTCCTTTTCTAAAAGTCCAGTGTGCTCACAAAGTGCCAAGAAAGAGAGTATTTGAAATTAAACGGAGTTCTATGCTGAGCTCTGTCATGGTGTTATTCAGGATGATTAATATAGTCAGGATTCTTAGTCCAAATCCATCATTGCCCTCACAGAGCCACAGCAGATATTGCTAAACAATGAGGATGCATAAGGTACATAGCATTTTTATCATCAAATATGTCTCTGACTGCAAACCTCTAGAGTAATCTCCTCTGGTGACTTGTTTAGGCCATGTGTCAGCTGATACTTGCTCTTCCACATACAAGCTATGAGACAGTATGGCAATAATAGATACTGGAAAAAAGTCTTCCAGAGAATGTAGCCAGGGGCCACAGAGGACAGTGGACAAAGGACTATCTGTCCAACAGCAGAATCAGGTTAGAATAAGGAAGACCCTCACTTCCCTCAGTCTCCCACGGTTTCAGACTTGCTGAGGGGCAGTGAGTCCCCCACTCCCCTCACCCATCCTCTTCTGTAAGTTTAGCTTAACCTTTTGAATTAGGCATTTCTAGGCTGCATTAACCACTGATAAATGCATGCCCCATGGTAGATTACTTAAACTCTGATACTCAGCTTCCATATGTGAAAAAGAGGGGTGATGATACATAATTTTCCAGGTTGTAAAGTTTAGAGAAAAAGCTATGCATTTCAATACTAAGCAGAATACCTGACACATAGGTATTCAAGAATGATATTTTTAAAATTATCATTATTAAAAAAATACTCCTTGCTCAGTTGATCAAAACAATGTGTTCCTCAAAAAAGTATTATGTTTTAAAAAAATTTACCCTGCCCATTTGTCATTTTGTGTCAGAGATATAATGTAAAAAGTGATTTTATAACTTAAGATTTTACAAATAGGATTAGTTGTGAAGAACTTCAATAGTTGTGAAGAACAACAACAACAAAACATTATACAAAAACTACCAATACTTTGCCTAAACATTTAAACAAGAACTTATATGTCACTAATAATTTATCAACATTACCCTCAAATGTTATTAATTCTGAGAATCCTTATATAAATCTATGCCCATTTGCCTAGGGGAAGTGGGTGTGCTCCTGGGGAACAGAAAAGACCCCTTCACATGGCTCTTATGCACATTCATATACCCCCATATATATTCGTTGTCCCTTTCCTCCAAGGCACTGTTTTACATATAACTATAATTTACCCTGTTCATGAACTCATTCTGATTACACACGAGCCCCATTCAAACTACATCCCAGAACTACTGCCTCTGTCGTGTTAATAAAACAGGTATGGTCCTTCTTTAATTCTTCTGCTCATTTTGTGTGTGTTAATTATAACACAAATGCCATAATGAGAGGTATGTACTACTAAATTGACTGGATTGGAGGGTACACAGTGCAACCTTGACTAAGAACTTGAAATCTATGTGTTCAGTTCCAGGGATGTGTTTAAAGGAATGTAAGCCATTCTCAAGTTCCACCTTTCTCTCTCTCCACAACGTGTGTTTTCAAACATCCTGGCTGTTTCTCCTGTTTGTGATGAATTTACAACTACCACCAAAAAACTATATTTATTTTTAGCACCTAAACATAATGTCCATCCTTCCTTATACACAGTAGCTTTTCCTCTGAGTTCTCCATTCCGATTTTTATTTCTCTCTCAATATCTGTTTTTGATACTTATATTCTTCATTTTCTATACTTTTGAGAGTATAACCCATGTCCACTTAAAGCTCACATACCTCAAGTCATTGCTATGATTGTTTTGAATATCCAGATATCTGATAATTGTTAAAATAATTCCATGTTTCAAAATATTTCTTGAAAATATGAAATAATTTTTTAAAGTTTTTAAAAATAGAAATTTTATGCTGATCATAGAGAAACTCTGAGCTATAATAGGATAACATCCAAAAGACCAGGCCATAGCAAACAAAAGAAACAGAAGGTCAGAAGATTCACAATCTGAGTTAATCAAGATACAGCACGTTAGCACTTGGAGCAAAGAACATACGGCAGCTCTAAAACTAGCATATGTGGTTGTTAAGAATTCAGGCTCAGTTCCCAAGGCACGTGGACTTGAATCCTGGGATAGGCACTTACTACAGTTGGACTCTGGGTCAGCTGCTTTAACTCTATGGTTATAGCCTCATTTTGTCTAAAATGGGATGGAAAGTGGCAAAGATATCATTCACCTTGTAAAATTCTTACAAAACATAAAAAAATAAGTTAAGTATGTCAAATATGCCCAGACAGAAGAATTTCCTGTTGTTGAATTTGTTGTGATCACTGTGGCACTAAACAATTTAAAAATAAATCAGTGCTGGGTGCTATGGATCTAAAAGGGATATACTCATATTTTTTTGGTGTTCTCAGTCAAAACAGGTGGGTGCTGAGCCTGACAAAAATGATTTCATTAAATATTTACTGAGGGTCTAGTATGTGATTGGTATTAAAGTTAGTGAGCAAAAACTGATGTAGTCTTTTCCTTTTCATTGAGCTGTAGTCTAGCAGAAAAAATAGACATGTGTGTCAAATATCACACAACTAGTTCCACTAACTGATTCTTTCAGCAAACACTTAACTGAATATTCACTATTTGTCAGGTACATTCAAGATGCTGCAGATGCACTCATGAACAAACAAAGACAAAAGTTTACCTGTTATCATGAAACTTACATTCTAGTTGTAATGTCCAAAGATAACTGAAATTCATAAAATATGTGGTGATAAGTGATAAGAAGAAAAATAAAGGAGAAGGGGGGATAAAATGTGAAAGATGCCAGTTGAAAGTTTACCCTAATTATGGTTTGCCTGGGAGGCTCCCCTGATATAGTCACTACTGAGCTAGAACATAAGGAAGTAATTGGGATCACCAGGCACAGAAAGGGAAAGAGCCCTTTAGGCAGGGAGGATTGCATGTGAAAATGTCCTGTGGTAGAGATATTACTGCTCAGAAGTAACCTCCTTGTGCTTGGATAAGGAAGAACAATATGAGAACTTCATCATCTAGTCACTTTGATGTAAGCTTTTAAGAGTCAACTGCAGGCTACGCTCTTCATTCCTGTGTTGTATGTAGGTCTACAACAGACTGGTACAGGCCTCTTTTACAACTGCCTTTCCATAACTAACATAAATAATAAAGTTGATGCTTTGTATGTCTAAGAAGTTCACCTACCCCATTTCAGTTGCTCTTGTAATTCTGTTTTCTACATTGTGAAGAGGCCAGGCTCTAGAGGTAGACTGGGTGTGAGGTCTTTGTGTAACATTTATTAGCCATGTGACTTGGACAAATGAATGAATGTTTCAGAGGCTCATTTTGCTCACCTACAAAATGAAGCCAATAATGTTATCTGTTACACAGTGTTGTGAGGTTAATATGATAGTGTTGTGTGAGATGCTGCATTTGGCACAGTTCTGGGATCATAATCAATCTTTCAGAGATTTGTGACTTTTAATGAAAATAATAATAGGTATAATCCCTTACTGCAATAGAATGACTGTGACATATGGACTTCAGGTGCTCTAACATTCATAAACAACTTACATCCTCTGTCACTCTCCTTGAATTACAAAGAGGGACTTGTGAGGTTTTATTGGTTTAGTACACAAAACATAAATCTTTCAGATAGATTATTGCTTGGAATATTATCTCTTTTGTGTCTGTTTCTTGACTCTAAAATACCTCTATTTCTTCCTGGGATAAAAATTGCCCACTAATGAAAAAATGCTCTCTCATTTAGCAGTGCCTATGAAAGCAAGGAGAGACTCCCTTAACTGCTTCTTGACTGCTACGAAGATAATTATAGCCTTTTTTTTTAATTCCAATTTTCTTTGGCACATTTGTCGATAATGAAGTCCTATTGTTAATAATGAAGACTCCTACATAACTTTCAGATTAATGATTTATTACTACATGAATAAAAATTAAAAACAATGTTCTTTTTTTAAATTGGGCTATCATTACAGCTCCAAATGTGTTACCAAAAAAAAAAAAAAAAAAAAAATCCTGTGGCATTGTTAGTTCTTCATAGGAACAAAATTTGTAACTTTCTGTGGCCATAATGACACTGATTTCTACTATTGAACTTTAATAAGTTAACCATTTTAAATTTAAATAATACATATAAATGAGCTGTCGATGTGTCCCATTATTTCAGTGAGAAATTAACAAAGATATATATTATGCACTATCATAGTATTTCTCAAAAACAATGTTTTTTTTGGCTCTTTGTGACATTCAATTTTAACATTATGCATACACTGAATTCACATCTCTTTCCAAAGATATGAGATTTTCCTTTTAAATGGCTTGGGTATAAATGTAAGGTCAAGCTGCTGTGAAATCAATCTGAAGGAAAGTGGATCTATTACTGGAAAGTGGCGCTTGATATTTCTTACCCTCGGTGATAGAACGGGTCTCCCTCGCTAGCTGAGAAATTTCTATTTAGTTACAATAGCACCTCTAATTTACTGTTTTTATTTTGAAGATGAACCAGATGTAAAGTACACATAATTGGATTTAAATGATTGAAACCATTCTGCTCCTTCTGAGAAAATAGCAATCTTAACCAAATAACATCTCTTCTTCAAACTGTGGCAAAAGATTGAACAAAACATTATTGCTCTTTCCAATTTTTTTGAGAACATTGATTATAAAGTAGGAAGACAATAAATCTCACATTTGAAACTATTTATCTATATATATTAGTCCCCTTAAAATAGTTCATGTAAGATACTATATTATCTTTTTCCATGATGTAACTTTACTTAACATAAATATTGAACATGTTTTCACTGTCCTTATTATAGTATATGATTGTATGCAGGAGCTGGAAATCTCTTGGGACAATTGTAATGTTCTGACACAATCTAAAGACATTTAGAGCTTATGTTCAATAAATATTGATGGAATGAACTGAAAACGGAAGGCTAATAAACTGAGGTAGGAAGCTGGATAGTACTATTTTTAATAAAAATAATATATGACTGTAAAGCAACAATAATAATATATTTGCAAGGCTCAACCATATTTGGAAAAAATATATTAAGAGAAAATATTGATTTATTACTAGAGATGTAATATAACTGTATTAACTCAATGTGATTACTATCAAAAATATTTTAAAATTATATTTGGAAAAATTCTATAAATATAACTAAATTTTAATCAGATTTATATATGCTGAGATGAAAGGTTTACAATAATTTTAATAGATGGATTGAACATATCTTGAATCCTTCCCCTTCTGTTTACTTCAGATATAACAAATGATAGCCCACCGGTGAAAATTAGGAAGAGAAATTGCTAGGGGTCCAAATAAGAGACATCTCTAACAGAAAAAGAAAAGCAGTTGTGAACCCCAAACTCCAAAAAACTTTTAAATTCAGTGGTCTACAGAACCTGAGTTAAATTAGAATTTCTCACATGGCTATGATCTGGGGTCTTGGGACTGTGCAAAGCTTTGCAGGACTGGAGGGAAAATATGCACAATCTATAAAAGGCCGGGAGACATATTTCATCCACAGTTGTGAAGCTCGATACTAGGAACCCTACACTTCTATTACGAGGGACAAAAATAGAATCGCTTGCCAAACAGAAGTTATTTTAACAGTGTGGCTTCAGTGCCAGAATAGAAAAATAAAAGGAGAAGCAGAATAGAAAAACCAGAAGCAACAACTTCAACAGTAAACTCATATAGTAACTGCATATATTATGAGGGACCACGATTAATCATCTGGGAGATAATGTAATGATCCACAAAAGTTATTGGAAGAATGAGTTATCCATATTGGGTTATAATGAAAATGGATTACTCCTTCACATTGTACACAATCAGTAACAGAGTTATTGAAGACTTAAATATAAAAAAATATAAAATCTTTGGAAAATAATATACAAATGTCTTTATAACACAATATAGGGAAATATTTCTTAAATAAGGCACAAAAGCACAAATCATAAAGTAAACATAAATGAATTGAACTACATTATACTAAGAACTGTTGCTCATCAAAAGATACCAAAAAGTGAGTATTTACTAAGAGTATATTTATAACACATATGCACATTTTTAATAATACATAAAATCAAAAGTCATTTAGTATTCAGAATTATAATAAACATTTAAGAGTTCTTAAAAAAACAATGAACAATTCAATAAAATAATGAACAACAGACACGAACATGAACAGACATGTCAGATAAATACAATTATGACTGGCCATATAGAGATGAAGGGATGCTCAAACTCAGTAGGGATTATGGACATGCTAATTAAAACAGGTGAGATATTTCACATTTATCAGATTAATACAAAATAAAATAGTAAAGCACCAAATGTTGGTAAAATTGTGGAACATCTTCATTCATAGGAGATTATAAGCAATTTTCACAATTAGCCTTTTCTAGTAAAATGTACATAGCCTGCGTCCCAGAGTCGCATTACTCCAAGTAACCATAGGCACCTAGCACTAGAATCTGAATGAATATGAATGTTTCTTAGAGAGTGGTCCACAACAGGAAGAACATTTAACAACCCAAATGTTCATAAATAGAATGGATAAACTGTGTTAATGTTTTTAAAAAATGGATTTGTTACAAAGTGAAAACAAATGAATTAAATCTGCATTCATCAACATAGCTGAATCTCAGTCTCACAGTAAAGACTGTCACAGAATAATTCACAATATATTTCCATCTCTATAAATTTTAAAACAGGTCAAAGGGGAAAATGTTGTTTAGGGTCACATAAATATAGTAAACCTATAAAAGCAAAGAATAGAAACCCATAAAAGAAAATCATATAAAAGCAAAACAGATATTTAAGTTTACGATTATCTCTGTAGGAAGGTGACACTCAAGACCATACATGAAGGAAAGTAAAATATAAGTGAAAAATTAAGAGGTATGGGCATGGCAATAATCTCCCTTTCAGTTGTACTCCATGACCCATCAGTGTGTGTTTCAGATCCTACTACACATTTTTGATATATACAAAACTATAGCTAATAAATTAATGTTTGCACCCCTCAATAAATACTTTAAAAAAAACATTTGCTTTTTTTGAGCTAAAACCTAATTGATACTTAGTATAATTAATTTGAAGAAAGTGAATGATTAAATTATTTGTTCCCTTTTAATAAGATCATCCACTGGGGATCATTTGTAGAAACATTATTGGAATAACAAATTTTGATTTTGTAGAAACATTACACAAAGGTTTACAGTATATATAAAATAGGTACGTAGGAATTTTATACATTCATGTTAACATGGTTTGGATCACATAGATATTTAATTAAGACTGAAATAAAGAAAAGTTCTACTTAATTTTCACAATATAAAGCAGGATGAATGGTTGTTTAGCAGATATACCAAGGACCATTTATTAAATAGCAATCTGATAGAGATGAGAGAGAGAGAGAATATATAGAAGAATGAAAGAATCAGAAATTCCTTCTTCAGTCACTAAAGAAAGATAATAGATCACAATTCTACCATAGCCCAGGATAAAATGAAAAGATTTCCTTCACCTAACTTTTGTTTTCTGATGATTTCATCTAGACTTTTAAAATTTTAATTTCCTTTTATGAAAGCCATTTCCTTTCTCCTTTTTGAGCACAATCTCCTTCCCCCATACACAAACTCAGGCTCAAACTGCTTTCTAATATACCCCTGTGATCTTCAAGAGCTACATGGATTGTAAGCATAATGTGTATACTAAACCAGATGATAAGATCTAATTGTGATTATTCAAACAATATGTCTGTTATTCCTTCTCTATATCACTGCCTATATTTTTCAAAAGAATTTGAGATGAACAATTAACTAACAAATGGGAAAGCAATCAGGTCCATAAAAAAGTAAAGTAAAAAATACAATTTGTAGGGCTTCTCTGGTGATGCAGTGGTTGAGAGTCCGCCTGCCGATGCAGGGGACACGGGTTCGTGCCCCGGTCTGGAAAGATCCCACATGCCGCAGAGCGGCTGGGCCCGTGAACCATGTCCACTGAGCCTGCGCGTCCGGAGCCTGTGCTCCACAGTGGGAGAGTCCACAGTGGGAGAGGCCACAGCGGTGAGAGGCCCGCGTACCGCAAAAAAAAAAAAAAAACAACAATTTGTAAATTTCTAAAATTTTAGAAAAAGTGAACTTATCCTTTTTGTTCTCCATAAACGTGTTCATGGGCTGGTAATATATCCATAGGACAAAGTTATTTATTTATTTATTTTGGTAAGAACACTTAACATGAGACCCATCCTCTTAACAAAGTTTTAGATGCACAATAGAGTACTGTTACCTATAAGCACATAATGTATTGGCAAATCTCTAGAACGTACTCATCTTGCAAAACTGAAACACTGTACCCATTGAACAGCAACTCCCCATTTCACCCTCTCCCCAGCCTCTGGCATCTAACATTCTATTCTGTTTCTATGAGTTTGACTACTTCAGATACTTCATATAAGTAGAATCATGCAGTTTGCTCTTCTGTGATGGGAGTTACCTCACATGACATGTCCTCCAGCTTATCCATGTTGTTTCATATGGCAGGATTCCTTTCTTTTTTAAGTCTGAATAATATTTTATTGAATGTATGTATAACACATTTTCTTTATCCATTCTTCTCTCAAACATTTAGACTGTTTCCATATCTTAGCATTTCAATAAATTAAATATTATATAGAAAATTTTATAAGAAATAAACTCAAAATAATACAAATGAAATGCATTTGTTTTCTCTATAAAGCACATGAAATGAATTAAAACATAGAAAGCACATGAAATGAATTAAAACAAACTCCTAGGGAATTTCCCTGACGGTCCAGTGGTTAGGACTCTGCGCTTTCAGTGCCGAGGGCTCAGGTTCGATCCCTGGTTGGGGAGCTAAGATTCCACAAGCCCTGCAGAGCAGCCAAAAAATCCCCAAAACCAAAAAGCAAACAAACAAAAAAACCTCCTAATTGTCAGAGATTCAACCAGATATTTAACACTTGGGCTTTGTGATGCAAGTTTACACCACTTATAGTTATTCTTAAAGAATTATAAAAGGAAGGAAGATGGGATCTGAAAATCAGCAAAATTCAAGAGAACTGGACCTGAAAGCAAGAGAAATTGAAAGCAGGGTAGAAAGAATGACCAAGAAGCAGATATACAGAAACAGGCAAATTAAATGCAAATGTAACATAAAGCATCAGACTAGCTCCATTAACATTCATTGAAAATGTGGCAAAATCGACTTTTGGAATTTGTTTTGATTTCTTTACTTCTGTCTTTCATGTGATCTTAGAGGAATTTGTGTATTTATAGAGATAACAAAGATGGGTAAATACGAGTGGAGGCAATACATTAAGGTGAAAAAAGTCATAATCAGAGTAAAAGCAAGAATGCGACAAAGAGTTTGGGTTACTAGGGACTGAAAGCAATCCTAGCTGTGTGGTACACAAAGGATTGAATATATTATTAATTTTTCATCTTCAAATTTATATTTATGAGATAAAATGATTTATTTGTTTAAAGTGATTTCTAATTTAATAGTCATGACTGTGAATAAGTTTAAAAAGTGTGACATGATCACAAGTTCAGTAGACTGTGTGAAATAAAGAGCTAGTGAAATATTTCATGTTCCCTACCTTTACACATTGATATTTAAACCAATAGGCTGCTTTCACTAAGGCAAGAGGATGCTATCAGCTGATATCCAAAACTGTAAACAACAGAACCCACTCTAGCTAATTCCAGTAGAAAAATAATTTACTGGAGCATAGGAGGAAGCTCCAAGAATCTCCATGCGGGCCCCATTATCAACATTGTAAGTATTTACTTAGTGACAGTGGCAATGTGTTAGCACAATTTACACTATAAATGTCACCATCCTCTCCCTCTAAGAAAATAGATTCTGCCTGACATCTGCTCTCTCACATTGCTCACTTCTCAAGCGAAAGCTTCACAAGTGTGTATCTGATCGCGGAGACCTAGGTCACATACCTGCATTCTATTTTCAAGGAAGGAAGAAAAGCAAATTTCCATTCCGCCTAAAGGAAGCAGGTCTTAGCAATATGGGAAAATTCTCCAAATAAGAAGCATATTCAAAAGATGTACAGGAAAATAAAAAGACGTATGATTGACCACTATTGTCTATTCCTTGACAATTCAATATAGTGCACACTCCTTTTTCACACTTAAACTTCCCCCAAATAGCAAAACAATAAAACCAACGATGAAATTCTCACATCCTACAAAATGTGATGTTTTAAGTAGTTTGGTAAAGTGGCTAAAACCATGGAGCTTATCATGAGATTGCCTTTAAAATGTAACAGGGACTTCCCTGGTGGTCTAGTGGTTAGGACTCTGGTGCAGGGGGCATGGGTTCAGTCCCTGGTCAGGCAACTAAGATCCCGTATGCCACGGCCAAAAATAAATAAGTAACAGATGTGCCTGAATAAATTGCTAACCTTCTGTACCTCAGTTTCTTCATTGTTAAATGAAGTGCTAACAGTTTCTTCATTGTTAAATGAAGTGCTAACCCCTGTATGGTTCTCATGAGAGTTAAGACTATTCTGTGAGGACGTCACTTAGAATGCTTTGCACACACTAAGTGCTCAATGTACTCTAGGTCTTAGTATTGTCTTCCATCCAGATACAGATACAGCCTCGAATCATGACTACAGGGAACACATTTTTGCAGGTGTCATTAGATGTAATGGTGCAAGGTCCCACTCTCAATTTCCTATCCTGTGTTAACAGTCATTGAAATCTATGACAACCACTTGGTCCCTACCCCAGACACACATATTATAATCATAGGAAAAAAGCCATTTTATGTGGGTGATAATTCACCCCAACTTCACAAGGTTTTTCCCAAAACTAGTGTGGTTCCAGGGATTTATTAAATCATTTAATGATTCTCAAAGAACAGCTGCATCTGGATAACTAGGATCCCACATGCCACGGCTGCTTTTAACAGCCCCTTAAAGTTCCCTTATTTCTATTCATAAAAAAGAAGGCAATAACTAGATGCAAAATGTTGTGTGATACCATGACGTTGAAGATATATGAACTCAATACTAAAAGGATATTATGGAAGAAGCATGATAGAAATGGAAAGCAAATTAAGAATAAGTGATTTATGGGAAAAAAATATCCTTGTTCCCTACTACATGGAAGTGGTATAAAATGAACCTGTAACCAGGAGACTTGCTGAATCCCTTGGAAAACAAAGATTTAAGATCAGTCAATAGAACAGCACAGCTAGATGAGCTCTGGTCAAGTAAAGTCCATGTGTTTGAAGTCACCCCAGTCGCGTGTGTCCTGGGATAGCAAGTGAGTGACATACATACGCAGGACCTGGGCAGCGGATTAAAACAGTCACACAGCCCCATCTCCTGGCCTCCTCTGAAGTTCATCCTAGCTTCTATTTCCACACCTTTGTGTCAAATAGTTTCCAATTTCTTTTGTTTGTTTTTCTTTCTTCCCTTCTAGGTCACATTTTTGGTACTGAACAGAATTTGTTAGAATAATAACTAAGGCTATCTTTCTTTTTAGAGCAAAGGTGATGTGATACCACAGTTCACTGCTGGGAGGATTTTCCTTCCCCGTTTCCTTCTGAGTCACCTACAGATCTATTGCAAAAGTCCTCCTGTGGCTGACATCAGAATTTTGTGCCAATCTGCCTATATTTTTGGCTTATTATTTTTCGTTTAGTGTGTTCTGGTCCTAGGGGAAATACCTGAAGAACTAGTGTGTGTGTGTTATTTTGTCCCACATATATCTGTATATTTTCTTGCTCTATATCCTGAGACTTAGAATTAACAACCCACTAGTAGCACGGAGCACACTTAGCCCCCAGATCTTAAGGTTTAAATGTTCTTGTAGTTTGGTATAGTGGCTACATGCATGGAGTTTATAATGATATTGTCTTTAAACTATAACAGATGTTTGTTTAAGGAGGTATGTCAGTGTGGCAGGAGATGACACACGGGGAATGGTGGCTGCTGACAAGCTTTGAATGCTGCTGGTGACTCTAAAATTATGACCTGATGAATAATATCCAGTCCATGATAGGCACTTTAGCTCACTTGGACAATTAGTTTTCTACATTTGGGTTTATATTTTCTTCAAGGACATAGAAGCAAGGCAAGATCTATTCCTGAAGTGAAAAAGTTAATTTCTGAAAGAGAAAGTGCTCCAAAACCTTAGGACTGTCAGATCTGATTCTCCTATAAAGGATTTCCACCCTTTCTATATATTACACTGATACTGTAGCAGAGATACTTTTTGCAATGCTAGATACATGTCATAAGAGCCATCAGGAATATCTGCTTCTACCTTATCCTATACCAGCTAGGGGCTCCTCTTGTCTATTACAGATCATATGTTTTAGCAGTAAGAGTACAAGGTAGAGCAAACTTGCTTTTCACTTTGGAGGAGATAGTAAAAAATATTTCAAACCACTGAGACTTCAGAAATTCTACCGGGGTATCAGAACCCTATAATTGCATTATTTTTTCTTATTTAGGAAAGGAAAGTGACTGCTACTTTGTACTCCCTAGGTCCTAGAAGGATACCTCATCAGTGTAGTGGATCTAGGTAATGGCGACATGATCAAGGAACTTCTGGTGGCACAGGCCTAGGTTTCTATTAATATTCTATTGCAATATGCTCAGACATGTTGCTGCCCCTGCTGTGTAAAATGTCACTTATTATGATAGAAAAGACAAATGAAAGAAAAGAAAAATCCAGATCGATGACTGCCTAACTGATGCAGGGTCTACGTTACTCACGTAAAGGATAAATTTATCCTCTGGTAAAGGATACACAGAGCACCTGTAATTGGAGGTTACAATAATGCGCTAGCATTTTCCAAGGCCTGCCTGTGCTCTGTATGGGACAAGTTAAATGGGGTGGTAAACATGTCATCAACGGGCATTGTAATAATTCTGATTCACCCAGGAAAATGCAGGCATGCCTCATTTTGTTGCACTTGGTTTTATTGTGCTTCCCTTTATTGAGCTTTGTAGATAATCGCATTTTTTACAAATTGAAGATTTGTGGCAATCCTGTGTGGAGCAAGTGTATTTGCACCAGTTTTTCCACAACGTTTGCTCAATTTGTGTCTCTGTGTCACTTCTGGGTAATTCTTGCAATATTTCAAACTTTTTCATGATCATTGTATTTGTTATGGTGATCCGTGATCAGTGACCTTTGATGTAACTACTACTACTTGCTAAAGTCTCAGATGATGGTTAGCATTTTTTAGCAATAAAATATTTTTAATTAAGGCATTTACATTGTTTTTAGATACAATTCTATTGCACACTTAATAGACTACAGTATAATGTAAACATAACTTTTGTGCGCACCGAGAAACCAAAGAATTTGAGTGACTCACTTTATTGTGATACTTGTGGTCTGAAACTGAACCCTCAATATCTCCTACGTATGCTTGTAGTGGATATTTTTAATATGGTGGAGAATAAACCACTGGTAGTTTACAACTAGTTTTTCTACCATAATAAAATAATTTCTGTAAGTGAGAATGCTAACAAAAGTAGTCTGAAAGTGGCTCAGTAAATCTATTACAACTCTAGATTCCAAAGCTGGCAAATAACTTGCAGGATAGATTCAAAGACCTCCTGGACCTTTTTGATTGACCCCCATGAAAACAAAGTCAAATTTAAGATTGTAGTTCAGTTTTATTGCTATTATTAAAATGGGTTTTACATGTATATTATAAAAGGGAAGCTACTGTTTCCCCTTCTGTCTTATTTTGAAGAACCCATTACTTTGCTGTTAGATTCAGTGGATTAATTGAAGGCAAGCTATCATTCTAGAATTGTGTGTCCAATACAAATCGGACTTTGTGCATTGAATGATTTGAAGTTGCCCTTACTTTCTCTGTTGTTTTATCCCCTACCTGACAAATGACAAGGGGACTGTTAACACTAGGAACTTTACCTGGTATAAACAGGGTTAATGTGTGATATGTGAAAAGCTTTTAAAAATTCAAGATGTATTTTTCTTTCATATATATTATACTTTACACATCAGTTTCCCACTACCTAGAGTCAGTTCAAATATCATTCCTGGAACATCTGGAAATAAATAATTCTCTGTGATTCCAAAGTATATGCTTTCTATTAGAGTTCTTGGCATGTTGCTTTAGTGAGTTATATGTCACATCAGCTAAACCTTGAAGCCCTCAAGAGAAAAGAGGATATTCTCATGTTCCTGATAAATTTTTGTCTAATAGAGTGACTGAACACAAAAGTATACATGAAATCAACCTCATTTCTAGAAACACAGATAAGTACACATTCTTTTGGAGAGTACTTTCATTGTATTCATTAAATTCATTAATGGATTAACAAATTGGTGAATAAATGAAGATTATGGAAACTGGAGTTGTGAAAGCAAATGGGCATTTTTTTTCTGGAGAAGAAAATTTTGAAAACATCTTTGATATGAAGCACTCATTAAATTATTTTTAAAAGTTAGCATTACCCACTTATTTTAAGTGGTTGCATGTGATTAAATAACATGGGCTCTGCTGAAATAAGACAGATTTAGAACTTTAAAAAATATTTAACTATGAAAGGAACTTTCTTCTACTGTATCTAAAAAGTTCTATGAAAGTTTTATTCAGTTAAAATTTCTGTTAACCTCTTTCCACATGTCTCTAAATGTTCCACTTGATTTTCCTTTGGAACACACAATTGACTCAACTATTGAGTACCAATACAGCAGAACTTAACCAAGGAACTTTCAAATAACAATGCTAAAACTTGTCCTCCAGAATTAGAATTAGATTCACTGTTTTGAAGTTTATAGTTTTATATGCCCTTGAAAATTTTCTCATAATCCCTGTATTTAAAAGCAATAAAAATAAAAACTTCAAATACAATAAAAATCCAGGTCAGTAGAAAAATATTTGGGGGCCAAAACATATTGAATAAAATATTGAAAAATTGTTTTATGTTAATTATGTTTAGCCAACACCTGCTGTTTCTCTTGGGTCAGCAATTCAGGTCAAGCTGAGCAGTCAAAGCGGTGACTGCAGAAACAAACCATATAGTTCTGGTCAACCCCATAAATAGAACTTTGGTCCATTTTTCAGCTGCTCAGACACCAGCACTAGATTGTTCAAGAAGGCCTAAGCACCTTTGTGATGGACTTTATACAATTACTCTGTTCTCTTTCTTTATACAGTGTTTCTGTCAATGGGATCAGCCAATACTGGAAACTCCCTTGATTTCTGCCACCTTTGGGCACCAAGGATGCGTTTGTGGAGTGGATTGAGATGAGAAAATCCTTTATCTCATAGAGAACTTCTATGGCTGTCATCCCCCAGGAAGGAAAGTCTGCAAAGGAATGCAATGCTCCTAAAAAGATGGCCAAATCTTGACCAAGCTCTCCAGTGTACAATGTTACTCTCATGTTTAGCCTTTAAAAAGATAAAGGGGCAGGTTGCAGGTTCCCTGTCCTGGAGCATAATTCACAGCATGTTGATTTATGCCCTCACCAGTTCAAGTTTCACTGTTGAATGAACAGAGCTTTGGAAACCGTAACTTATTACGCTAATGTTCTGCTTTCTAAAGTTTCCCAGTAAATCCTGCTTCACGCCTTCGACATATGGTGTATACCTTCCCCCACCATGGTGCAAGTGCTACAACTATGTTTCTTTCCTTGTACTCCTTTTGTTGGTTTCAAGTTTTAAATCTATAATGAATTTACCTTCCAAAATTCTGACAGCAGTGAGAAATACACACACACATATCAGTAATTTCCAAGAGTCTTAGCTATTTCTGGGCTGTATTTTCTATAGGCCTCTTACCCTGCTGATACCCTGCAATTCGTATCTATCCTCAATCATCTTGGAAGTTTTTGCAATTCTTCCCTTTATTGCATTCCTGGTTTTCTGGATCCCATGTCCTAGACTTCATGTTTGATTTCCCTCTCTACTAATCCTGATAATTGTTGCATTAGAAGTACTATTTATGATTTCGGGTATGTCTAAAAAGTAGACATTTAAATTCTTTTCTCTTGTCCTTAATTGATTGTATGGATGGGTTTCAAAGCCTAGTTTGAAAATTAATACCATTTGAACTTTGAGGATATTTTCTTCTTGGTTTCCAAGCTGTAGCTGAAAGTTCAATGTGAAGTTACTATCAGGTGTTATTTTTCTGTCTTGAATTTCTTTTATCTGGGACTTAAGTGATAATCTATTAATCCTATTTTTCCATTATTTTTCGTGGAAAAAAAACTGTGTTATTGTTATAAACACACATATACTCCGTATGTTGGAAATTTTCAATTTAGAAACTTATTCCCCTTAATTCCAGTTTCTTTCTATACAGTATTTTTTTACCTACCTACTTTGTCCATTTTATCTCCCTATATTATTCAGATATTGGAATTTCTAGATTAATCATTTGTATAATATTTGATTATTTTCACTGAAAATAACAGTGGTTTAAAAATGATATAACTTCTTTACTTTCCAACATAAGTCCAGAGAGAGTCAATTCAGTACTACTATACCACTCCTTATTTTCAGGGACTGGGAATTTGCTATTTTGCAGTTTTCTAAATCTTTCTTATATTTCATGGCCCAATATTGCTCCTTGAACTCCAGTCATTATAACTAGACACCAGCCTTGAAAAAAGGAGGAATTCTTGTGCAATGATGTATTAATCCCATTTGAGGTGTCCCAGAAGTCACACCATATTTCTCCTTGCATCATCTAGCTAGCTAAAAGGAATTTGTTCTCAGCTAAAACTTTGTGTTTCTGTTCTTCAGAGACATAGGTAGTGGTTTCTACCATATATTGTACTTAACTGGGTTACCTTTCTTCTCTTAATTTTCATCATTTTTGCATTTTTCCTCTCTAGGAGATTTTCTCAATTTCATCTTCCAACCTTTCTATTGTTATTTTAATTTCATTCCTATATCTTTTCCCCTAAGCATTCTTTGTGATTTTTTTTTCTGCTTTTTTATCTTTCTAAACAATATATTCTTCTTGTTTAATGCATGCAATATTCTCTTATTCAGAAGTCATTCTATAAATCTATGTAACAGGTTTCTTCTAATCGCTTTGTTGTTTTTTTTAGGGGTTTTTTTGCAGGTTTTTTTTTCCTAAGTACTTTTTGCTTATTCTTGTTTTCTGACTTTTCAGAGAAAAAAAAATGGTTTCCCTTGGATGTCCATGACATTTAAGTGGAAGAAATGTCAAAGTATGACAAAATTTCATTTGCACGGGTGGGCCTTACTGACTAGTGAGTTAAACTGCAGAGAATCACTGGCAATGGCACCTTTGTTGGTGGGGGAGAGGGTAGGTGGTCATTCACTGACAATATGATATTCTTTCTTTTTTCTGTTACTCCAAGGAGAAGTTTTCCAAATTTCTGATTCAAAAATACAAACCTTTCAATCAGTTTTTTTGGGGGAAGCCAAGCAGGAGTAGGAGGCTGGAATTTTACTGTTTAATATGCAGATTTTTTCACTTAATATCTCTATAATCACTATAACATCACATCCTGCAGATCTTCCTACTGTCCATAAATTCAGAGTGTAATATCTTTAACTTTCTCTCAGAGTAAAAGTAGGGAAGTCCCATGGCATGTGTGAAGCCAGAAAAATTTATCTTAAGGTCTCAACATTTTCTCTAGATTTATTTAAATAATCTTTTCTGCCTTGGTCCCACCTGTATCCAGTTACAGGGTACGTAGGGCCTCCAATCCTCAACACTGTTCTGGAGAACAGAGTGCAAATAGACCGCTTTAAAACATAATGTGAAAAAGAACATGGACTTTGAAGAGAGAGGGCTTGAGTCTTAATTATGTTATAGTTGCTCAGTCTTTTCTTGTTTTTCATGAAATTTGACAGTCTTAAGGAATTTTTGTCAGATTTCCGGTAGAGTGTCCTCCAACGAGGATTGTCTAAGATTTTTCTCATGATTTAAGTTATCACTTTTTTGAAAGGATACTGCAGAGGTACACTGCCCTTCTACTCCTATCATACCAGGGGTGATGATATGCATATGACATCATTAAGGATGTTGACTCCATCATTCTTAAATAAAAAGAGAATTTCTGCCACCAGTTCTGTACAATATCCCAATTAGGTAGAACAGTGATTATTAAGGCACAGATGGATTAATTGTGCAAACACAATTAATTGATAGAACTAGAATTTGAATGTAGTCCACTTGAGAAATCCAGAACCTCTGTTCTTAACTATTACTATGATCATTTCCATTATCATCTATGTATGAAATCTTAAAAATAAATTTGAGAAATTCCTCTATACTAGATACCTGCTCTCAGCATAATACATAAATGTAATTTATCTTTCAAGAAGAAAAATTGCTGTCAGCCTTATATTTTTCATGATAATACCTGTTTATTGTTGAGAGCAGGAAATAAGGTTTTATTTAGACTCCCCTTTAAAACTTTCTATTGGGTAATTTTATTCAAAGGATACTAAAATTTTCTTTGCCCTCAAGTAAACAAATGTGTCCAAGTGTATTAAAGTTAAGTTGGTATTTATAACCTTATTTATAAAAGTAAAAGTTTATTGCACTTTTGTGTTTCTTCCCTTATTGGAATTTATTATTCCTCTTGAGACCTACAATCCCCAGCTATATAATTTAAAAATAAACTTGGGTTTACTCTATTATTGTTCTACATTGTATACAACAATACATTGAGGAATTCAGTAAAGGCTCATTACTAATCAGTTAAGAATTATAGAAAAGCAAAAATATTAAAATAATAAAGTAGTCTCTAATCCTATCATCCAGCATTACACATGTGTGTAAAGCAAATACAAATGTATGTATGTAGCATATATATATACTTATATATACACATACACGTGTGAGTGTATGCTTATGTACTTATATTTAGAATATGTGTGTATAAGTTTAGACATATAAATACACTCACTTAAAAATTAGATTTACATAATATTATATAATAGAAGTTTTTACATAAATGCGTCTGTTTCTACAAAGGAGTGAAGCCTAAAAATAATGATAAAGGTAATAAAATTGTTTTTCAAAGTAATAAAAAAACAACAGCAATAACAAAATAAACATATTTTTGTTCTAGGTCCTGTTCTAAGTTCTTTACAAATGAAATTATATTCATTAATGTTTAATACTATATGAGATAAATATTACATTCAAGCAAAATATCAATTGCTTGTCAGAGTGAAATAAATGTACTGAGAAAATATATAAGTGCACAAGCATTTTAAAGAAAATACCAAAAAATCCAACTCAACCATAAATAAATCAGAATATAGACCTCAATAAGGAAAGATGAAGAAGGGAAAACACTCACAATGGAAACAGAGTGTGCTTAGGGATATATAATTTAAGTACTAAATACAATTCTTTATGCAGAAAGAATATACTTTAATAAAAACAATTTAAATTGTCAGAAACTACTGTTCTGAATTAAGAAAATAATAAATATAGAGAGTGAAGGATTATACTGAAGAGAGAAATAAAAGTTCTAAAATATTTTATTTGGGATAGAAGTAGAAGAGAGGTAAAATGCTGTGGCTGTTGATAATACAACATCTGGCTTTCACACACTGATACAAACATTGATTCATGTTTCACTATGAACGGAGCAAAAAGGGAAATTAATATAAAAAACAGAGGAAAATGAAGTTGAACTCCCAGATTAATCAAGGAGAAATATGAATAAATAGCATCCTAATAAAATCAGAAAAATATTAGGTAAAACTTAGATAAACCAGAAAGTGAAATGAATAGTAAACACAGGTAACATTAAAAAAAAAATAGGAACCATTATCCACATTTATATTAAATGCAGAGTAAATTAAATCTCTTGTTAAAAATAATTCTGGTCACATGATAAAAAATCTGATAGTGAAAACCTTTGATGCATTTATTTTAAAAGAATCAGATGTCTATAGTAGAAAAAAGGAGTGTATAACTATTTTCAAATCTTACTGACAAATTCCATTTAAGAGATACATAGACACATATTCCTAAAATTGGGAATAGAATTTTCCCCTTATTATCATATAATCATGTTCTGGCTAAAAGGAAAATCTAAATAAATGTTTTTAAAGTAAAGATTTTATAGGAAACATTCTCAAACTGTAATTCCATAAATGTTAGACAAAGTAATAAAAAGAAGTTTGCTAATATATTTTAATTATGGAAATTTTAAATCTGTATTGTTGAATGATTTTCACTCCTAAGTGTGTCTGATAGAGTGTGTCCATCCCTGATTTGCTAATTTTTATAATGAAGTGGGAACAGGGGGAGGAGATGTGAGAACAATGCTGATTGTTGCATAGAAAAAATGTTCACTGGGTAAGTTGTTGCTGAGAGATTGAGTCTGGTTCTTGTTGCTATTTGTTACAATGGCTCTAGAATAATCAGAACTCTTCTAAGCATGTGAGAACTTTTTTTATGCTCTTAGAAATTTCAAATAATTAACAAAAAGTCAGTGGAATGTCAGAAAAAAAATGAAAATCGCTTAATTAAAGAAAACATAAAATTACTGTATAAATAAGTAGCCTTTCAATGTGTAGTGTGATTTACTAAATAAAAGCATCTATCTGAAAGATAATAAAAGTACACCACTACTTCATACTATGTACAAATATAAAAAATATGTATAAATATACATTTAAACTACCAAAATCAAGCAAAATGCCTAAAAAGCATTTTTAGAATGTGAGATGTATAGTGGTACCTGCTTGATAAAAACTGGATATATAAAAAAAAATTCACCAGTTGTTCTTTATGCACCCTTATATTGTCCTTCCTTGTAATAAGAAACATGTCTTATTTTGTAATTTTTAAATATCAAATACTGTGGAGAGAGAATCAGTGGTGCATTACTCTGTAAAGATTTCTAAATCCCAAGTATATTAAATAGAAGCTATTTTTTTTTCATTTATTCAGGAAAAATTTTATCCACCGTCTATCTCATTTGAGGTGCCTATTTCTACTGTTATATATAAAGCCAGTTATGGTCTGGTCTTAGGCACGTGTGCCCATGTCAGAATGAGATGGGAGAAAGTAATGAGTCAAAGAAAACTAACTCAACAACGATAAAGTAGTATAAAAATTACTAAACACAAAGATTGTTATGGAAAATACAGTAGACCAGGGTTAGAAAAATTTGAATAAATATTTACAGTGTCCTTCCAAGAAAAAAGATGTTTGATCACCCTTGAAAGACAAGAATGACTAACCTTCATTAAGAAGGTGCGAGGTGGCAATCCAGGCCAGGAGACCATGAACAAAAGCATAAACACCAAATACCATGATACGATCCAGGGATGACATCCCTTATGTGATATTGTATGGCATGGCTATAGTGAAGGGCGCATCTGAAGGAAGACTGAAATATGATAGTGGAAAGGGAACTCTCTTGGAACCTGATTAATACAATGATAAATAGGACAATATACTATTATGCACGAAGAATATTGTTTGTTACACAGATTAGCTGAATGTGGCATTGACAAGGTCATTAGGAACCAACCTGACAAAATAACTTCTCTCTCACAGTGTCTTTCAATAAGTATACTACTCTAACCTCCTAAGGAAAAAATTAGTTACTAATTCGCACTTAATTTAGTTTTTAAATTAAGGTAAACTATTTTAGGAAAAAAGGGTCTTAACATAAAGTATAATCAGTATTGCTTTGTATATAATGGCTCCAAAATCATATCTAATCACATTTGCTTTGAGTTTGTTGTTGTTGTTCTTAATGTGTATTAAATGTCATAATTTGATTTTCTAAAAACTAATCTTTTGATGAAAATGCCATTATCAGAGGCTAATGATGAATTCATATATGAAGTGAACCATTGCATAGCTCATTAAAAATAAATAGTATGGAGTTAAATAAACTGATGGAGAAAATTAATGAATACAAGTAAGTTTTAATTCTCAAGTTCTTATTTTTAATTTTTAAGTTCTTATTTTTCAAATAATCACATTATTTAGAGCTTATTAAATTTTGAAATATTTGAGGAAACAACGAGCCTTTCACTTTCTTAATGGTGTACAGACATTCTTGAACAATTTATTCTGAATATTCTTACTGAAAGAGCAATTCTTATTTTGTGCTTTCTAACTTTTCTTATTTTCTAGGGGTGCTTAATATTAATCAGCAAGTCAAAAAATGTCTATTGAGGCTTTTCTCTGATTTCTACTTGTTCAACTCCTGTTTCATTTAGCTGCTTCACCTTTATAGATTAAACACTGGTTAAAGAGTTAAAAACCAAATGTTCTATTACTACATAAGATAGAGAAATCAAATATTTGAACACAAGTTTACCAGTTTCTTCCACTGAATTTTCACAAACTGTGCCATTTTGCCTTCAAAATAATAACACATACTGGGTTTAGCGTCCCTGTCGAAAGTTAAGAAAATCCAAAAGATGATTATGCAATAATTTTTAGTGTCTATTGTCTCAATCCTTTCAGGCTGCTATAACAAAATATCACTGACTAATCCTTTGTAGCGTATCCTATAAGCAATAGAAGTTTATTTCTCACAGTTCTGGAGCCTGGAAGTCTGAGACCAGGGGCCCAACATGGTCTAGTGAGGGGCTTCCTCTGGGTTGCAGACTTCCCCTTGTATCCTCACAGGGCAGAAGAGGCTATGGAGCTCTCTGCGGCACCATTCATGAGGGCACTAATCTCCATCATGAAGGTGGAGCCCCTTGTGACCTAATCACTTCCCAAAGGCCCCATCTCCTAAGGTTAAGATTTTAACATGTGAATGTTGGGGGGGGACACAAATGTGCTGTCCATGGCATGTATGCCTTCACTCACTGCTGGTCTTTTAAAGAACAGGAAATTAATCATTATGAAAATTTTATGTTTTTAAAAACTCAAAAGTTCAGAAGTATAATTTTTTAAAATAATTCTGATTATGTATAAACATCTAAAATGATCATGTTTCACTCCTAATGTATAAAAATCAGGTACTCTGTATTTCGTAGTTGTCATTCTCACTACTCATGAATAAATGTTTAATACCAATTGACAATTCATACTTTTTAGTGCTGCCATCTTAAAAACATAGAAGTGAGATAATTATAAGTCCTCTCCTCATTGTTTATAAAGTTGCGTACCTTAGTTATTAAATACTTCTCTATCTTTATTGACCACCTGAATTTTTCTTTGCCTCACTATTATATATATTTGTTTATTCTTGTCACTTTCTCTCCCATTGTATGCCCCAACTTCTGTTTCACAAAATGGTCAATAAGGTTTAAGCAGGGAAATTAAATGTCAAGGCAGCAATGATAAACAAGTGAAGACCAAGCTTGCTTGATTATTCAAGTATTTGTTAATGAATTATCCAATTAATTTTCTATTTATCAAACATTTATTAAGTCCTTCCTAGGTGCCAGACCCTCTCATAGGTTCTTGGGATATAGCAGTAAACAAAACAGAGGTCTTTACCCCATAGTTCTCACATTCCACAGGGAAAGACCGACAATAATAAACATAATAAATAATTGCAAGTTTAGAAGGTGAAATTATTCACCTGAAGTGTGACCGTAGCTCCATAAAAAGTAGTGTCAGAAGTAAGATTTCACTTCTGGAATTTCAACTGATTTATGACCTATTAAGTTGAAGGCTAGTGTTAAAAGTTTCTGGTTTTTTTAAGTTTCTGTTTTTTAAAAGAGGCTACAAAAAATGATTTTGATGTGAAATCTCCCACTTTATATTCAATATTTAACAGCATGGTTTCACACTGTTCAGATCATATAAAACACATTCATGTGTCTCATTTGGCCCACAAGCCTAGTTCTAAAACCCTGGTACCAACTAAGTTATTTCATACTAGGATTCATTATTGTTAGGAGTTTTACACTTAACTCTTCTTGTCAGGAACTATCCCATTGCTTAGTTCACTTCCTGAGTTAGTGTTACAACACATCTTCATTCTGGTTGAAAAAACTATTAAGGGTATTCTCTGATAATTTGAATGCTTTCTCAGATAACTGTATAATATTGCTGTGTATTTGCATAAAAACATGATTCCACACTTATTTTTTTGATATTGAAAGTTAATGAGACTATTTTTAAGCAAGTCTATGAAAATTTTAGAAAGCACCAATCACTCAAATGTTCTTTCTATGAATATTAAAACTGCTCTGACTTAAGGAGATAACTAAGTTTAATCTTAGTATAAGGTAGAGTCTGCCAAAATATATATCATTTGAAAACCCAGATTTATAGTTTATACTATTTTTGTACTTAGTTATAGCTAAAAATTTCCAAAGATATTGTCTAATAATTTTAAGTGTTGAATAAAAATCCACCAAAAATTAAGGATTTTGATTCACTACATACTTGTGAACTCCATTAAGCGATACTGTATAAGCTCTAATTCCTTTTCATAGCATAAGTTTCTGTGATCTTGGTTTTGCTTAAGTTATCTTAGGAAACACACTTTCCTGTATATAAAACAATTACTGGAATCATTCATATTCATCCCCCAAATTCCCCACTGTGAGGCAACTGTCCACGCAAACAGTTTTCATTTTATAGAATGCTATATTTTAGCAGGAATCTACATTATTTTGGAATGTTCCTGCTGAAAGCAATTCAGTGCAATTTTTGCTTCTAATTTATATCCTGAAACTTTACCACGAGCTTTGATTCATTGATACGTAACAGACTGATGAGTTTTGATCATGTTTCCTACTTAAAAGCATTTTTCATCATCAGGATAGTACAAAGGACAGGGAATTGAAACAACTATCATACACGAAATAAGAGAAAAAATATTCACCAAAAAAGGTTTTATGGAGTTATTTAAAATACAGTTGGCTACCCCTGAACTTTGTCCATTTCAGTATATTCAAAACTGTCAAGTTACTTTCAACTTTAAAACACACACACACACAAACACAAAAGAAACATCTGATTTTCTAGCAATAGACACAGATTTCTTTTGGGTCCATGGACACTATAAAATATTGCAAAGCCAATTTGTAGACTTTACAGCTGATGACAAATACCTAGCATTTGCATTGTGAAGGCAAATGTGGGATTAGCAGTATTCGTGATGAGAGGATAAACTTTTACAGGAAGTAGAAAAATTAGGTAAAGCAATTTGTAGATGGTGAGAACGTAAACATATTTGTTGCCCATGTGGTAAGAATTTTGTGCTTAGGTATCCTGAAGAATCTCTGGGTTTGGGTGTTTTAGAAGAGGTTCAGGGACTTCCCTGGTGTTCCAGTCACTGGGACTCCACGCTCCCAAGGCAGGGAGCCCGGGTTCGATCCCTGGTCGGAGAGCTGGATCCCGCATGCCATATGCTACAGGTAAGATCCCACATGCCGCAACTAAGACCCACCTCAGCCAAATAAGTAAATAAATAAGTATTAAAAAAAAAAAGAGGTTTAGATATTCTAGGATATCTAGAGAAAGAGGTACCCAAGAAGAGTATTTTACTTTCTGGATATTATTAAAAATGTCTTATAATTCATGGACTCTTATTTGTATTGCATTACAAATTCCTCTTACATCATTTTTTCTTTCAGATACAATATAGATAGAGATATTTAGCAAGGTTGCACATCACTTACTACTGCCTTCCCTCTTTTTCATCTGATGGCCTCTCATCCAATGCTTTTTTCGAGTGCATTCTCAGATGGGTGCATGGGTCAAATATTCTGTGAATTTCTGCCTCTCCACAAATGTCTTCCTTTTACTCTATCTGGGTGTATAGAATTATGTGGTCTGGTCTCTTCTTTTAATAGTCTTGTTCTTCTACCACAAATTTCTAGGAGATGAGAAGTCCTATAGCAGTGTGAGTCTTATGTCTTTGTAAGTTACATTTTCTTTTTGAAGAAAATGAAGTTCCATATTAAAAATATTGTCCTAGGCATTCCGTCATTTTAACTAGGATATATCTATGTATGTGTGTTTTATAGTCAATCCTCAAAGAATTTAATGAGCAGATTAAGCCTTAAAAATCAGGTTGTTCTTTACATTAAAAAAAAAAAAAATGTGCTGCATCTTTACTGCTGCCTCCTCTCCATTCAGAATCACCGAACACAGCCTCACAGACTGTGACCCCTGCTGCTGTGCAATATAGTGGTCCTGTCACCATCTCTTCTATTTTTTCCTTTTGAGATTCCTCCAATTTTCATGTCAGATTTCCTGCATAAATTCTCAGGTCTCTTTTGATTTTCTTAAAGAGGTATTTACTTTCATCTTTTTGTTTTTAGATATTTCTTACAAAGAGTGTTTTTCAAGACATCAACTGAACACAGCACTGACTTTTCTCTCCTTCAGTTAATTTAATAAATGCTTTAAAAAAACTGTGTTACTTTTTGAATAGTGATCTCATCTTGTATTTGAAATTCAGTAAGTACTCTACACACACACAAATATGTATATATGTAAAAACATACACAAAGACACATGCACATATACATATATTCACAGATATGTTTCATAAGTGTAACCCTTAGAATTGTATCTAATAGTCACATCTCTGACTATTGGGCCCCCTTAGATATGCTGTTCATTACTTCTCTAGACTCGGGATTTATTCATCATCAGATTGCTAGTTCGATCTTAAAGCTCAAGGAGGAAGGTTCTCTGGTTCTATGTTTCCTAAAATTTTCTCAGCCTCAAGAGTGGAGGGGCAAATAGTGACAATTTGACCTCTTCCGTTCCAATTTGGATACATTTTATTTCTTTTCCTTGTCTGAATGCTGTGGCTAGGACTTCCAATACTATGTTGAATAGAAAAGGTAAGAGTGGGCATTCTTGTCATGTTCCAGATTTTAGCAGGAAGGCTTTCAGCTTTTCACTGTTGAATATTATATTGGCTGTGAGTTTGTCATAAATGGCTTTTATTATCTTGAGATATGTTTGCTCTATACTCACTCTGGTAAGAGTTTTTACCATGAATGAATTTTGAATTTTGTCAAATGTCTTTTTGTGTCTATAGAGATGATGATGTGGCTTCTCACTTTTCTTTTGTTGATGTGGTGTATCACATTAATTGATTTGCGTATGTTGAACCCTTCTTGTGAGCTTGGGATGAATCCCACTTGGTCATATGATCTTTTTTATATGCTGTTGGATTCAGTTCGCTAATATTTTGTTGAGAATTTTTGCAGCTATATTCATCGAAGATATTGGCCTGTAATTTTCTTTTTCAGTGGTATCTTTGGGAGATGGTGTGATACGATATAGAAAACCCTAAGGACTGCACACAAAAACTACTAGATCTAATAACTGAATTCAGCAAAGTAGCAGGATAGAAGATTAACATTCAGAAATCAGTTGCATTTCCTTTTTTTTTTTTTTTTTTTTTGGCAGTACGCGGGCCTCTCACTGTTGTGGCCTCTCCTGTTGCGGAGCACAGGCTCTGGACGCTCAGGCTTAGCGGCCATGGCTCACGGGCCTAGCCGCTCCATGGCATGTGGGATCTTTCCTGGACCGGGGCACAAACCCATGTCCCCTGCATCGGTAGGCAGACTCTCAACCACTGCACCACCAGGGAAGCCCTAGTTGCATTTCTTTATGCTAACAACGAAATATAAGAAAGGGAATGTAAAAAAAAAAAAAAAAAGAAAACAAAAGAAAACATCTTTTAAAATTGCACCAAAAAACAAAACCAACTTAAGAATAAACCTGACCAAGGAGATGAAAGACTTATATGCTAAGAACCATAAAACATTAATAAAGGAAGTTAAATAGAATTCAAAGAAATGGAAAGATATCCCATGCTCTTGGATTGGAAGAATTTTGTTAAAATGGCCATACTACCCAAAGCAGTCTACAGATTTAATGCGATCCCTATCAAAATACCCATGACATTTTTCACAGAACCAGAACAAATAATCATAAAATTTATCTGGAACCATAAAAGACCCAGAATTGCCAAAACAATCCTGAGGAACAAAAACAAAGCAGAAGGTGTAACTCTCGCAGACTTTGAACAATAATACTAAGCTACAGTAATCAAAACAGTGTGGTATTGGTACAAAAATAGACATATGGATCAATGGAACAGAATAGAGAGCCCAGAAATAAATCCACACACTTATGGTCAATTGATCTTTGACAAAGGATGCAAGAATATAAAATGGGAAAAAGTCTCCTCAGCAAGTGGTGCTGGGAAAGCTGGACAGTGTCATGTAAATCAATGAAGTTAGAACACTCTCTCACACCATGCACAAAATAAACTCAAAATGGCTTAAAGACTTAAAAATAAGATATGACACCATAAAACTCCAAGGAGAGAGCATAGGCAGAACATTCTCTGACATAAATCATACCAATGTTTTCTTAGGTTAGTCTCCAAACTCAAAAGAAATAAAAACAAAAATAAACAAATGGGATTTAATTAAACTTAAAAGATTTTTCACAGCAAAGGAAACCATAAAGAAAAAGAAAAGACAACCTAAGGATTGAGAGAAAACATTTTCAAACAAAGTGACCAACAAGAGCTTGATTTCATAAATAATCAAACAGCTCATACAACTCAGTAACAAAAAATACAAATAACCCAATTAAAAAATGGGCAGAAGACATAAATAGACATTACTCCAAAGAAGACATACAGATGGCCAATAGGCATATGAAAAGATGCTCAACATCACTAATTATTAGAGAAATGCAAATCAAAACTACAAGGAGGTATCACCTCACACCAATAAGAATGGTGATCATTAAAAACTCTACAAATAACAAACGTTGGAGAGGGTATGGAGAAAATGGAACCCTCCTGCACTGCTGGTGCAGCCACTATGGAAAACAGTATGGAGGTCCCTAAATAAACTTAAAATAGAGTTGCCATATGATCCAGCAATTTCACTCCTGGGTATATATCCAGACAAAACTATAATTTGAAAAGATTCATGCACCCCTATATTCATAGCAGCATTATTCACAAGAGCCAAGACATGGAAACAACATAAATGGCCATCAACAGATGAATGGATAAAGAAGACATGGTACATATATACAATGGAATACTACTCAGCCATAAAAAAGAATGGAATAATGTCATTTGCAGCAACATGGATGGACCCAGAGATTATCATACTAAGTGAAGTAAGTCAGAAAAAGAAAGACAAGTTACTATATTATATCACTTATATGTGGAATCTAAAATATGACAGAAATAAACTTATTTACAAAACAGAAACAGACTTGTGGGAATTTGGGGTTGGTAGAATACAAACTATTATATATAGAATGGATAAACAACAAGGTCCTACTGTATAGCACAGGGAACTATATCTAATCTCCTGGGATAAACCATAATGAAAAAGAATATTAAAAAAAAGAATGTCTATATGTGTAAAACTGAGTCACTTTGCTTTACAGCAGAGATTGGCACGTTGTAAATCAAAGTTACTTCAATAAAAAATAAACTAACTAATTACTTAATTTAAAAGAAAGAGTGGAGGGGCATCAGACACCTTCTTTCTACTTGTCCTCTCCATGGATGTTAGGGAAACAGCTTTTCTTACATGGCCAAGGTGTACTTCCCTCCTTAAGTGGTCTTTGTGTCCCATAGACACCAAGATATCTCCAGGCTGCATGAATCTTTGTCTGGTGTTTCCTACTCATTAAGGGCAGGCAACACTCAGAACAAACTCTAAAGATCTAAATAGACATTTCTTCAAAGAAGACATGAAAAGATGCTCAACATTGCTAAGTTGTAGAGAAATGCAAATTGAAACTACAATGAGGTACCACCTCACTCCGGTCAGAATGGCCATCATCAATATATCTACAAACAATAAATGCTGGAGCGGGTGTGGAGAAAAGGGGACCCTCCTACACTGTTGGTGGGAGTGTAAACTGGAACAGCCACTATGGAGAACATTATGGAGGTTCCTTAAAAAACTAAAAATAGAACTACCATATGACCCAACAATCCCAGTCCTAGACATATACCCAAAGAAAACCATAATTTGAAAAGATACATGCACCCCAACGGTCATTGCAACACTATTTACAATAGCCAGGACATGAAAGCAACCTAAACGTCCATCAACAGGGGAATGGATAAAGAAGATGTGGTACATATATACAATGGAATATTACTCAGCCATAAAAAGAACAAAATAATGCCATTTGCAACATGGATGGACCTAGAGATTGTCATACTGAGTGAAGTAAGTCAGACAGAGAAAGACAAATATCATATGATATTGCTTATATGTGGAATCTAATAAAAGGGTACAAATGAACTTATTTACAAGACAGAAGAGTCACAGATGTAGAAAACAAACTTACGGTTACCAGGGGATGGAGGAGAGGGATAAATTGGGAGATTGGGATTGACATATACAATACTATACATAAAACAGATAACTAATAAGAACCTGCTGTATAGCACAGGGAACTCTACTCAATACTCTGTAATGGCCTATATGGGAAAAGAATTTTAAAAAAGAGTGGATGTATGTATATATATAACTGATTCACTTTGCTGTACACCTGAAACTAACACAACATTGTGAATCAACTATACCCCAATAAAAACAAAATAATTAAGCAAACAAAAAAAAGTTAAAAGAACCAACTCTATCTTCCTATTTCTCTTGGAAACTGGGAACAAACCTGCTTATTGAAGCCCAAACCTGGCAGCTGCTTCTCTCAGGAGATTAGATGGGTAAGAATTAGAAGTAGAGGAGAAACAAAGATAATTTCCCCTGAAAGTGAATAAATTAACATTTCTGTTTCTCATTTTAATCAGGTCCACTGTTTCCATATGCTTAAGTATATACAGGACATACGTTGACAAAAGAAAGCAAATATCTTTATTTACTACAATATTTGAAATTAACATATACTTGGGATACTTTATTTTTATTATTTATTTTATTTTTGTTATTTCATTGTTTACTATTATACTTTTATTATTTTTCTCTTATTATTTATTTTATTAAATATTTAGAATACTTATATTATTATTTATTTCTTACCAATCCTTAAAATAATGCTTTTTACATTGTATGGTATCAGTAAATATCTGTTAAATGACCAAACACTCTGGTAAGAAACTTGATATTTGCATTTTTCATACAAATAAGGAATATTGTAGTTCTATATAACTGTATTTTTATTGTTAATCAGTTTTCCATGTATGCATGAGCATAGTTATATTTTAAAATGTAACTGTTATTGTCATGAAATATTTTATATATTTGCAGCATTCATCTTATCCTGTTTTATTTTGTCTTGACTTTTTGGATATGAAACACATCTCTTTATAAAATAATCAATTTATGAAACTTCAGGGACACAGACAGTCACATGGTCTCTATCTTAAAAGATGCCAAGTTATAGAGCAGCCTCTATATCAAAATATGTTCTGGAATGGAAAACAAAAATGTGACTTTCAGAAACATGTGAGGATATTAAACATGATCATATACGAATTTTCTATATAAATTTAGCTCATAGCTTTTTAATTTTACATTTAAAAAACTGTTCTAGGTATTTTGTTACAGTGTAAATATCACACTTTCATGTTACCTATAAATGAAAACAAATAAAACTATAAATATCATTTGTGGCTTGCATAACATTAGTTTACTCTTTTTTATATACACTATTTGATTGGCAAATAAAAACTTTTTTAAAAGTGGTGGCATAGATTTTTCTTTCCACACAAGTCCTGTGATCTTTCACATTTGTGCTTTTAAGACATTCTAAATTGCTCTGGCAGATGACAATGTAACCACTCAATACTCTTTAACTGCTCAAAAATACTGGGCAGCTGAGTCTTTTATCAGTTTACTCCTCTAAGAATAGAAAAAAGAGAGTTAATTTTAATAAGTCTAAGTATCTTCCATTTCAGATTTGTGTACGTGTGCTCTAGTGCTCTGCGTTTGCTTCTTACATTAAGGCACCTTAGCATTAAAGTTGGTTAAATGTAAATCTGCCGAACTTGCATAAAAGTCAAAGTGTAATAGAATAAAGAGTGAAGCAACATGCTTATCTGCTACAATAGTTCTCACGTTTATTCTCACAATAACTTTGACTAACTTAACTCTACTAATTTTCAATCCACAGCAGGTTGTATAAGCTCTAAATATCAAATATTTTTCAGGCAGAGTTACAGCATATAAAAATATTTGGATGTGTTTTGAGGTTTTTCAAGTGAAATTAAGTTAACATAAATTAAAAGAAAAGAGGAAAAGAAAACGAATTAAAATATATGTTCTAAAAATACTTAGGGGAAAATAAGAAAGCATACATTTATATTGTTATTTGTATATGTAAGTTAAAGTGATTAGGTGTTTATGTGTCTCTGGATGTGTTTAGTGGGAAGAGGATAGAAGACACCACATTTCCACATGTGAAAATGTGAAGAGGTTAGTCAGAAATCCACTCTGTGCATTGCTGATGAAATGAAAGGAAAGCTAGAAGCCCTGAGGAGAGAAATAGAACTTATAAAAAGAATCAAATTGCAATTTTAGAACTGAAAATACCAAACTTAGAAATTACTTGATGAGCTCAGTAACAGAATGGAGATGATAAGTAAAAGAGTGAATGAGGGCTTCCCTGGTGGCGCAGTGGTTGAGAGTCCGCCTACCGATGCAGGGGACGCGGGTTCGTGCCCCGGTCCAGGAAGATCCCACATGCCGCGGAGCGGCTGGGCCCGTGAGCCATGGCCGCTGAGCCTGCGCGTCCGGAGCCTGTGCTCCGCAACGGGAGAGGCCACAACAGTGAGAGGCCCACGTACCACAAAAAAAAAAAAAAAAAGAGTGAATGAATGTGGCTCAATATAAATTATTGAATGTTGATAAAATAGAAAAAAAGTATTTAAAGAAATAGAGTGACAGGGACCTATGAAAGAATAACAAAAGGTCTAATACTTATGCCATCAAAGTCCCTGAAGGAGAGAAAAAGAGGCTATGGGAAAGATGAAAAATTGAAGAAGTCAAATAAATACCCCTTCTGTTTTCTAAGCTTTTCTTTTGTTTTTTTTCTTTTTTTAAAATATAAACTGGAAATATAGGGTAATGGTAACTGGAAAACATCTGCTACTTCTGGTAAAGCCTCGGAAAGTTATAATGGCCTACTGGTATTTATTTTCAGATGATACTATTCATCTCATTTTCTTCTTTGAGGACTTTAGCTGTATTTTGTGACAATATGAAAAATCCCTCTCAACTCTGCTATATTACTTGTTTTTGTTTCTATGCTTGTTTTTAACCTTTAAAATCTAGATGTTATAGACATAAACTCATACTCAAAGTTCAAATAGGTAAGAATTTCACAAAAGGCAAAAATGCTTAACTTTTGATTTCCAAAAATAGTTTTTTTAATAGGAAGTAGGATAATGTCTATCAGCAACTACTATTAATAATATTGGTCAACAACATAGAAGCATCAAGTGATCATTTTAAGTGTATTGCTTGCAGTAATTCTTAAAAATTTAGAGTTTGTTGAGAATCTTAAAATAGAAGATTCTAATAGAATCTTCTTACATAGAAGATTCATACATGTATGAATCTTCATACATAGAAACTCTAATATGCATTAGAGTTGCATACATGTATGAAGATTCTATGTATGAATCTTCATACATAGAAACTCTAATATGCATTATACTTTTTTACATAAAAGGTCAGTGAATTTACCCATCTCCTGAAATCCTTTGAATCATGAACCGCTGTTAAAACCCATGGCCTAAAATCTATGCCTGTATCAAAACTAAAATGCACAACATAGTAAATAACTTGAAACCACAAAAAACTGGTAATAGCCCTATACTGTATCATTCCTTAGAGGACATCATTGTATAAAGTTTATTCCTCTTACCTCATAAGATTTTCATATCTTAACCTTCTTTCTAGTTTCTATATTCAATTGATAGAAATTGGATTACTAGGAAAGATATAAGCATAGCTAAAGTTTCAGCTAAGAGTATCATGTAGAATTTAAATAATTCCTCAAAGAGTGCTGCTTGATAGATCACATTAGTTTTATTATTTCTGAAATACTGTAATTCATAATTTAAGTTGGGCTGCTCTTTTGAACAAATGGAGAAAGAAAATGTGTAGCAATTCATGTCTCTGTGAAAATTTGGGGATGAAATCTTAATTTTTTAATGTATTATACATGTATAAAAATGCATTCCTTGTTATTGAGGAGAAAATAAGCATACAGTACTGGAATTTATATTTGTGAAAGCTTTGTGAGCTTTTAAGTATATGTTTGAGCCACAATATTTATGAGGCTTTCCCGAAAATTTCAAACATATGTTTGAATATGTTAGGCTCTCCTTGACATGTTATCATCTTATTATAAAAATGTTATACATATATGTCATGCACAGAAACAATTTTGTTAGAAAATTTACAGGATATTATGGTTTCAGTCCAAAAATGAGATACTATATTAGAAATTATTTATGTGAACTGACACAAGGGCTTTATTATAGGTGATCTAAAGCAAGCAAAGTACAAATCAGCTGTGTATGTCTTTCCTATAATCACCTAAATTCCAGAGAAAATGGTTTGTGTTTTATGTTAACTCATTAAGTTGTGCATGTCAGGAAAGGAGCCCATCCACGAAAGCAATCCCCATTACTAGACGCTTCATCGAACCTAATAGAGTACTTACATCTCTAGTCAGGAAGGAAGGAGAAAAGGAGACTTACATTTATCAAACATCTTTTAATGTCAGTTTCTGCACTTAATGCTTTTATGTGGGAGTACAATAGAATGGACTGAGTGACTGCATGTAATTGAGAAGTCCTTGTTTAAAAATTTTGTGGTAAACGTAAATACTATATCAATTCTCTACTGAAACTCAAATGAAATGCTAGTAAAAAGAATGGGAAAAGATACAAAAATACAGAATTAAAATGAAGGAAAAGTGGACAACTACAAATGGGTACTAGTAAAAGCTTTTGGAAGAAATTCAAGTAAATTAGTTGTAATTGATTTAGCAGAGTAGCTAAAACCAATGTGTATGCAATGGGGGAAAAGTATAAGAAACAAGCTAATTTGTGCCAGAGTAATGGGTTAGGAACATCTAAAGCTCAATATTACAGAGCTGGTAGTTTACACAAACACAAGAGAGTTAAAAGTGATTGTGTCTCTAGAATAAGATTTGAAACTGGGAAGGGGTGGGGCAAGCAACTGCATAAACTTTGAAGTATTATTTATATCTTTAAGTTATATGCATGTATAAAACTGTAAAAGAAACCAAAAAAAGAGAGAAAAGATAGCTTCTTTCTTAGTTGAAAGTAGTATCTCTACCCCCATAGAGTGTTCAGCATAGAGTATAAGTTAATGATGGCTATCTCAAAGTAATACTTATAACTTCTAGTGAAAACGTAGAGACTCAGGAAATGTATCTGTTCTAATGTCACACAGTAATGGATAGATGCCAGTAACAGACCCGGGCTAGCTTCACTTTATGCTGAGTGATTTGCTGTTTACACCATGCTATTTTTCATTGAGAAATAAAGGAAATATATTGGGTTGGCCAAAATATCCACTCAGGTTTTTCTGTAACATCTTACATAAAAGCCCAAACGACCTTTTTTGGCCAACCCAATAAATAGTTATAAAGACAGAACAGGTATCTGCCAGAAAACAGGAGAACAAAATATTTAAGGCAGTGAAAAATTATTCAGAATTTATGAACACAAATTGGATTCTATATGACAAAATGAAAAGCAATATCTAGATTGTACACAGGTATAACACAGTAGCATTAAATGATTAAACCATTCAAATAATCGCATTGAAAGGATTGTTAACGACCAACAAAGTTGCCCAGGATTGCAATCCTCAAGCTGGGGCATACGCACATTCTAGATACCTGAAAATTTTGCAAGGGTAAATAAATAAGGCTGTTCAAAAGGAACTAATTTTTATATACTCAAATTTTATACATACTAAATGTGTCCTGCCTAGAAGAAAGTGTTTTGTTGAGGCATCATGTCAAATCTTCCATCTTACCTTCCTTATCTAAATTATTCTTCTCCTACATTCGAAAAGAATGGCATATTTCTCATTTAATCAATTTTCACAATTGAGTATTGCTCCAGTAGCAAAGACAGATCATGATTTTAAAGAGACTGAAACTTATAAAAGATAAGGAGTCTGCTTTAAGAAAAAGAATACAAAATTATAAATACAAAGTTAGGTATGATAGTAAATATTTATTTAGAATAAGAAAAGAGGTCATAAATAATTACTGGAACATTGGAGCTCAATGTCCATTTCTTGTGAAATTGCTTTAGGCAATTTACCAGAACTGCTTACACAGAAATGCTTCTTCCTTGCAATCTGTCTTCATTTCCTCTCCTAGAATAGTCTACAACTAACAGTAACTCCGAGCAATCATAGGAATCTATTCAAGGGAGGCGCTCTGAAACTTGAAGTTCATTATCTTCAAGGCCATCTGCTCCTGCTTCCAGGCCTTCAAACAAATATAAAATTTGAAATGTGAATGGCAGTGAAGCTTCCCTTAAACAATTAAGTCACCATAAACCCGTGGGAGAGGCACGGTGCTTTCTTCGCCTTACATATGTTAGTGTTGAGAGTAAAGTGTGTAGATAGAAATAGATATTTTGGCCCTCATTCTAAATTCAGATATATTGTAGAATAGGACAGAAAGGATGCTATTTTAATTTAAAGACCATGTCATATCTCTAAACTTTCAGCTCTGGTCATAAGGAATAAAGATATAGGATGGGTTCTTCTACTCTAAAAAATTGATAAATCTGAACAACACATGTAAGGCAACTGTTTTTAGGCAGTGGACAAAAGGCAGCACAAGACTGTAATCAAAAACATTTTGAAAATGAAATTTTAAAACTGCCATTTACAATAGAATTTTAAAAACATTGAGCACAATATCAAAAGAGTGAAGGGGCAATCCACAGAATGAGAGATAATATTTGCAAATTATTTATCTGATAGGATTATCTTCTTTTAAAAGAATTCATAAAACTTAACAAAAAAAAGACAAACATCGTGATTAAAAAATGAGCAAAGGATATGAATAGACATTTCTCCAAAGGATGCACAAATGGCCAATAAGCAAATAAAAGATGATGCAAATCACAACCACAATAAGACACCACTTCACATCCATTAGGCTGGATATTATCAAATAAATAAATAAGTAATAAAAAGTTTTGACAAGAATGTAAAGGAATTGGAATCTATGTGCATTGATGGTGGGGATGTACAATGGTGCAGCTGCTGTGGAAAATAATATGGCAGTTCCACAAAATATTACACATTGAATTATGATATGAAACCACTATTCCACTTCTAGGTTAATACACAAAAGAACTGAAAACAGGGACAGATTACATATATTTACACCAATGTTCATAACATTATTGGCAACAGCCAAAAGGTGGAAGCAACCCAAATGCTCATTGACAAATGAATAAAGTAAAGGTGGAATATACATGCAATGGGATATTATTCGGCTTTAAATAAAAGGAAATTCTGATATATGCTGCAATATGGCTGAACCTTGAAGGCACTATGCTAAGTGAAATAATCGAGACAAAGAAGGACAAGTATTGAACTACTATATGATTCCACTTACATGAGTTACCTAGAATAGAAGAGACATACGGATGGAAACGAGAATAGTGATTCCCGGAGGGTAAGGAGAGGATGAAATAGGGAATTATTGTTAATGGATACAGAATTTCAGCTTGGGATGATGAAAATGTTCTAGAAATGGATAATGGTGATGGTTGAACAACAATGCAAATGTATTTTGTGTTACTAGATTGTACACTTAAAGATGGTTAAAGTGGTAAATTTTATGTTATAAATATTTTGCCAATTTTTTTTTTTTTTGCGGTACGCGGGCCTCTCACTGTTGAGGCCTCTCCTGTTGCGGAGCACAGGCTCCGGACACGCAGGCTCAGCGGCCATGGCTCACGGGCCCAGCTGCTCCGCGGCATGTGGGATCCTCCCGTACCGGGGCACGAACCCGTGTCCCCTGCATCGGCAGGCGGACTCTCAACCGCTGCGCCACCAGGGAAGCCCTGCCAATTTTTTTAAAGTAAAGAAAAAATTGAAAACAACTAAGAAAGAGAGTGAATAAACTATTTTCAAGATGTCTACTCTGAAGTTTACCAAAACTAGTGAAATAAATGAGAAAACACTTCATAAAAGATATAACCTGTCATTGATTGGAAGAATCAAGATTATAGAGAAGTCCACTGTCCCTAAACTGATCTATAGATTTAAGGGATTCTAATAAAAATACCAGTGTATTGTTTTCTTTTGCTTTTGCAAAAATTGAGAATTCTACAATTTATATGGAAGGACTCCGAATAGCCAAAACAATTTATTTAAAAATAAAAACAAAGTTCCAGAATATGTTACTTGATTTTATAACTTAAAATTGACCTACACATACATTGTCAGTTGATTCTGAAAAGATCCACCAAAGTAATTCAAGATGAAAATGATAGTCTTTCAACAATTGATTCCAAGTCAACTATATATCTGAATGGAAAAATAAAAAGAAGAATATTGAACCCATTCTTACATTATAATGATATTTAGTTTAAAATATATTATAGATCTAATTGTAAAAGCTGAAACTAAAAACTTCTAGGAGTAAACATTTAGACAGGGAAAGATTTTTGTATAGGGCACTAGACTAAGTATGAAATAAAATAATGATACCACTTCTTCAAACTGATAAAACCATTCAAAAGAAGCTCTCAAGAAAATGAAAAGGCAAAATGCAGACTTTGAGAAAACATTTACAACATGCAAATGACTTGTACTGATGATTTTATAAAGAGCTCTTACAAAGGATAATAAGACATAAAAGCCAATATTAAATGAGCAAGAGATTGCAAAAGACATCAGAAAAAAAGATATATGATCACAGCATTGTTAATCGGCTATACTCCAATAGAAAATAAAAAGTTAAAAAAAAATTGCCAGCCTGTGTTGATAGTAGAAAGCAGACTGGCTTTTAGCCAGGTTTATTCTTGTTTTAAAATCTCTGAAGACAATGTGTCCACATATTGCCTGCACTGGGGACACCACCCTCCCTCCCCTCACGTCCTCCCTTGGGAGGTACTTTAGGGAAGTGTATTCCTAAGTTTTAGGAGGTTACATGCCAAGCACATGTGTAATCAATCTCTGAAGGTCAACATTCTCAGGCAAGATCAAGAAATGATTAGGGCCTCTTAGCTACAAGTAAATGTCTTGTTCTGATGCCTTTACATTAGGATGATGAATTTTTACACTTAGTTTGGCTGGTGTAGTAGGCAAAATCATGACCCCACATGCCCCTGCCACATAGGTCCACATCTTAATCACCAGACCTGTACAGGCTACATGGCAAAGGAGAAGGAAGGCTGTAGATAGAATTAAAGTTGCCAGTTAGCAGAAAGGAAGATTACCCTGGTTTATCTGTGTGGGTCCTGTGTAATCAGAGGAGTCCTTAAAAATGGAACAGGAAGGAAGATTCAGAGTGAGATGTGACTAAGGTAGGATGCGTAGAGAGATGCTGCCGACATTGGAGGGGGAGGAAGGGGAAAAGCTATATATGATGGCAAATAAGCACATGAAAAAAATGTTTCAGTATGATTAGTCAATTGAAATCATAATGAGATACCACTTCACAAGCACTACCATAACTAAAATTCAAGTCACTGGCATTACCAATGTTAATGAAGATACAGACCAACTAGAAATTTCATATACCTCTGGTTAGAATGCTGCCATCTCTTTGGAAAACATGTTCAAAGTTTCTTATAATGTTAAATATACACTTACCATATGATCCAGCAATTCCACTCGTATATATTTACTAAAGTATAATGAAAATATATGTTTACATGAAAATTTGTACATGAATGCTCATAGCAGCTAGTTAAAAAATCCTATCCAAAAGCAAAAACAACACAAGGATAGATCAGCAGGTGAAAGAATAAACAAATCATGGCATATGGATACAAAGGCTGACTGATACAATGGAATACAACTCAATATAAACAACACCACTGATTCATTCATCTACATGGATCAATCTAACAGACAAGCTGTTGGCAGAAATGACTGAGCACAACAGCGTTGGGAAGCAATACCTCATGGTTTTCCTGCTGTAAAGAAGCACACCTTTTTTTGGAACTATTTGTCAAGGATGTCTATGGAGTAAATAGTCTTTTTTTGTTTTTTAACATCTTTATTGGAGTATAATTGCTTTACACTGTTGTGTTAGTTTCTGCTGTATAACAAAGTGAATCAGATATATGCATACATATATCCCCATATCTCCTCCCTCTTGTATATGCCTCCCACCCTCCCTATCTCACCCTTCTAGGTGGTCACAAAGCACCAAGCTGATCTCCCTGTGCTATGCGGCTGCTTCCCACTAGCTATCTATTTTACATCTGGTAGTGTATATATGTCCATGGTACTCTCTCACTTCGTCCCAGCTTACCCCTCCCCCTTCCTGTGTCCTCAAGTCCATTCTCTACATCTCCATCTTTATTCCTGTCTTGCCTGTAGGTTCTTCAGAACCAATTTATTTTTTTTAGATTCTGTATATATGTGTTAGCATACAGTATTTGTTTTTTCTCTTTCTGACTTACTTCACTCTGTATGATGGTCTCTAGGTCCATTCACCTCACTACAAATAACTCAATTTCGTTTCTGTTTATGGCTGAGTAATATTCCATTGTGCCACATCTTCTTTATCCATTCATCTGTTGATGGACACTTAGGTTGCTTCCATGTCCTGGCTATTGTAAATAGAGCTGCAATGAACATCGTGGTACATGACTCTTTTTGAATTATGGTTTTCTCAGGGTATATGCCCAGGAGTGGGATTGCTGGGTCGTATGGTAGTTCTATTTTTAATTTTTTAAGGAACCTCCATACTGTTCTCCATAGTGGTTATCAATTTACATTCCCACCAACAGTGCAAGAGGGTTCCCTTTTCTCCACACCCTCTCCAGCATTTATTGTTTGTAGAGTTTTTGATGATGGCCATTCTGACCAGTGTGAGGTGATACCTCATTGTAGTTTTGATTTGCATTTCTCTAATGATCAGTGATGTTGAGCATTCTTTCATGTGTTTGTTGGCAATCTGTATATCTTCTTTGGAGAAATGTCTATTTAGGTCTTCTGCCCATTTTTGGATTGGGTTGTTTGTATTTTTTGATATTGAGCTGCATGAGCTACTTGTATATTTTGGAAATTAATCCTTTGTCAGTTGCTTCGTTTGCAAATATTTTCTCCCATTCTGAAGGTTGTCTTCTGGTCTTGTTTATGGTTTCCTTTGCTGTGCAAAAGCTTTGAAGTTTCATTAGGTCCCATTTGTTTATTTTTGTTTTTATTTCCATTTCTCTAGGAGATGGGTCAAAAAGGATCTTGCTGTGATTAATGTCATAGAGTGATCTGCCTATGTTTTCCTCTAAGAGCAAATAGTCTTGAAAGACAATGATAATGTCTTCCTTCAGGAAAGAAGGTAGACTTGTTTTTTGACCAAAATAATAAAGAAATATCTCCCTCCGAGGCAAAGTTTGGGAAGGTTTACCATCAGCCCCCATTTAAGATTCAAAGTTTCCCAGGCTCTGGTTTCCTGAGCTGAGACACAGACCCACAGAGCCCTCAGCATGTACCTCTGCTGCTCTGCCCTTTCCCATGCTGAGTAGTGTGAGCATGGATTACATTGTTCTTTGGCTTTTTCTCAGTGACTACTCCACCCTCAACCTCAGATCTTCCCATTTCCAGGCTTGACCATTCTGCAGCTGTAAATGGCTGCTCTTATTTGTTACCTTATTAGTCTTTCAGTTTAAGGTCAGAGTGGGGCTTGGCTTGTTCTCTGCTGTTCCATTGACCATCTTAGGCACGGTCCCTGAATATGTGGCCAATTAGGATTTAGCAATTCTGTCATCCTCCAGTGGCCAAGGACGGACATGTCTTTGCCCCTCCCCTGCAGATGTAAAGATTTCTCTGCATCTCCCTCCCCACCTCCACACACAGCTGGAGTCTAACTTTACCTATGCCCAAGGCAACAGGCAACAGGCCTTGCTGCCCTTGACTGAGTGCCCTAAGGTGGTTATTTCTGGGGGAAGTATCGGGGACAGACAGTGGTGGGGCTGTGTACTATTCTCTCAGCAGCTGCTGCTCCCTGCCGCCAGGCCCACGCGTGAGGGAGACTTTCTCAGGACCCTTGCCCCAAGCCAGTCTTTTCCCAAAGGACTCGGTGAGGTCAGGGGAGAAGAGACCGTTAAGTGACCTTGACCTCCCCTTGCACTGGAATACCAGGTGTTCTACACTCTCACACTACCTCACACTTGACCTTTAGCAATTAAGCAATACTTTTAGCTAAATTCCTTTTACTGTCTCTATGACATCTGGCTTCTACCCTGGTGAGCGAGCAGTGCAGGACTCCCATCTCTCTTGGCAACTGTCATTCCTCAGATGTAGGGTGATTTGGTTGCCCTGCAACATCAGCTCCCTGATGGGCCCAAGACAAGTTGTAATTTTGCAATTTATCTGTCTCTTTGTGTTCTTGTAAGGGTGGAAAAGATGCTCTTTCCAGCTTTCAACACGCTAAGCAGAAGCTGGAAGTCGAAGTCATGTCATTCAAGACATGTTAAAAGGATCTAGAAAATGAAAATAGGCCTCGATACACGATTTTTTTTCACATGTAATCTGTGTGGCTGTCAAGATCTTAAATGGGACTATTTCCAAGTGCATGGCGAGACTTTTGTTCTAGTTTCATTTAATTTTAACTCATTAAACAAGGTGAAATGAATGTATTACAGGCATAACTACATCATTTGATGTCTTGATAAATAGGTGGTTTCTGATTCACTGTTTTCAAAGAAGTTAAAAGGAAATGTATAATTTGACAGCAGATAGATTACTACATTTAATTTTTGTTTTATAACAATGTTTGATTTTGACATATAATGAGAGAAGATCAAAATACAGATGACATTGCTAGAATAAAAGCTGTTTATTTCCTACCTACTTGTTTATATAAAAAAGATTTCTCAACATAAAGTAAGATAAGAATAAATGCTGACAACTCTCTTTTTAGCAATATGTAATATTCATCTATGAATTCCTGAAGTATTTGGAAATAAAACCTCATCTATGGTATTAAGAAATAAATTTCCTATAAATTGAATTGGCTAATTGTGTACTACTAAAACTTTTAATGCTATCTCAATGCATTAAAAAAGCACTTAGAGTCCACAGAAAATTTTTTAAAATAATGAATGTAGATATATGTTGTTTCCTCTAAGAAGCATGATAACATAATTAATAAATTTTCAAGCATGTAAATATATTACACAAGGATAAAATACTGTGACCTAGGGAAACACACAAAAATATAAATTTAAGAACAAAAATAGTCAAGTTTCCTAATGATACATAAAATACTGTTCAGTTTTTAACTGATGAATTTAGTTGTCAAAGTGAATATAGGTTCCATTGGGTCCATTAAAAAGTATATCATAGCAGACTTATTTTAAAATGTCAAATATTTACAATATATTGGGAATCCATGCTTTGCAAATATTTAAACTTACTTTAACAATTTTAGGAGACAAGTTAAAATTGTGATAAAGGTACACAGATTACAAGTTATTTTAGGGATATATGACTAAAAATTTTAAAGAGCCCTAAAGAAAGATAACACATCCTTCCTATCATCTTAAGAAAAGGAAATGGAGGTATACACTTTAAATTTTTCGTTGATTGGGGTGTTATTAGCCCTAAGCAGAAGCCCCAAAGCAATAAGAAGAGCAAAGGCGGTAGGGCTTTAAATTGTGAATAAATGTGTTATTCTAGTCTGCTGATTGACAGTTTATCCATACTCAACTTTTATTTCACTAAACTACTGCTGTTGTTTCATGTAAATACAATCAGGAACACTGTATTACCTGGCCTTCTCTGAGCACTTCCCTGCGAGGACTGGTCCAAGGACCAGAGGCCATGGAATTCATCCTCTGCATGTTTATAAACTCAGTACACATTTTTGGCTACCTGCCACTTAAATACAAGTATATCTTTGGAATTATGGGAGAAAAATCTTAAAATTTAGAAAATGCTGGAGGAAATCTAGTAATTGAGTACTTTAGAATCCCTACTAATGCAGTGCACTCATTCATCCAAAGTGCACCATTACATTACCAGGGAGCACTGTTTATCAAGAATTCTCAACATCTAGACTCAGGATACCATGTGCCTTTTCCTAGATTTATTACATCACAATAAAAGTTTAGTGTATCATTTAATACTTGACTAATGATTCACTAATTGGTGTGATTGTAGCATTACTCTTTCCGATTTGGGTAAAATCTCCCATTGTGTGTATTACTGGTGGGCTGAGTTCCACTCCCTCCTGTTATAGGAAGGGGAAGAGCCTCTTCATCCAAACTCTGGTAGCCAGAGTGTAGGCAAGTGACCTACAGTTATTCAGTGTAATGCTCCAGCTGGGACATTTTTGCTTGAGCACGTGATACAAGAAGCAGAGACACTTGGAGGACTGGACATCACAGCAATACAGATGATAGTGGCATCCAGAGTTGAAGTGGAAGGGTCCTGACTAGACCATTCTTGCTGAAGTAGATCCTTGACTGCAGTTCCTCCTAATGAGAGCTCTGGACATCTACACAGGCTCTTTCTTTCCAAGCCTGATTATCTATCCCTCTGACCAAGCATGTACTGCCCAGCTACCTAAGCCAATTCAAATAAGACAGCAACATTCAGTACTTCACAGCTAAGTATAGGTTTCCAAAGACATAAGCATATTACTTCCACAGCCTGGCCTGTGATTTATTCATGATTACTTAAAAGGTATCTCATGGTGCAAAACTGACAATCACAATCACTCTTAAATGCTTATAAATGTTACTATTGGAATGTGATATCTCAGTAAACTTAACCCCAGATACTGTTCCCCACTGTGTTGTTTTTTTTTTGTTTTTTTTTTTAGTACGCGGGCCTCTCACTGTTGTGGCCTCTCCCGTTGCGGAGCACAGGCTCCGGACGCACAGGCTCAGTGGCCATGGCTCACGGGACCAGCTGCTCCGCGTCATGTGGGATCCTCCCGGACCGGGGCACGAACCTGCGTCCGTTGCATCGGCAGGCGGACTCTCATCCACTGCGCCACCAGGGAAGCCCCCCCCACCGTTGTTTTGATTCAGCTTCCAGTTAAGTTTATGTTTAGAGCATATATTACATGAAAAATCCCTATGTTTAAATATGATAGCAATACACAATAAAAGAGATGTTCACACTTCAAGGGGCACATGACAACTGATTTCTTGATGAAGCAAAAGAATCTTAACTCCCATCTCATTTTTACCTTATCTGTGAGTGGTGAGCAAACTTACCCTATTTAGTTGTTTTGCTTTCTCAGTCTGCTGGTAAATGTGCCCTGGACATGTCTCTTCCTGTGTAAGATATGGTCTTCTTATGATTAAGGAATGCAATTTGTATGAATTGTAATAAGCAGGAAAAAAAGAAGCTCTATCCAAGTGCACTGTAGAGCTCAAAGTCATAACAGATTTCCTAAAATATGTTCTTTTATGTATATTTTTTGATTATTCACATCTGGAACTTCTATTTGATTAACCATATGTCATTTCACACTTCTTCCCAACCCTTCTTCTCTTCATTCAATACTGTCTGTCCAAGTTCATCAGCATACAGTTTCATTTTGCCCTCAGTTGATTTGATCTCTCCTCTAATACATTATTCCGTTTTATACAGTTTCTCAGAAACTTTTGCACATGGCTTAGCAATTTTATAATTATTAATAACCATCTTCTTACAATTTCTACCCTTAGCCCAGATTCTGTGCTGTAGCCAGTATATTTCCTCTTGCATTTGGGTTACTATCACATATTTGAACATAAAATTAAGGATACAGGTTTTCCCATTTCCAAGTTAAACTGTCTAACATTCTTCAGAGAATATTGTTGCACATTGCTCATTACTTTGTGTATTATTCACTTTGTCAAAATTCTCATTATAGTTTTTCCATTCCCAGAAAAGAGAATGATGTCTACCTATGGACGTAAAAATTTACCATCGACTGTATTCTGAACATCATGATTGCCATGGTACACTTATTAGTATGGCAACATTAATGTTATTTTAAAACCTTCCCTCCCGGGCTTCCCTGGTGGCGCAGTGGTTGAGAGTCCGCTTGCTGATGCAGGGGACACGGGTTCGTGCCCCGGTCCGGGAAGATCCCACATGCCGCGGAGCGGCTGGGCCCGTGAGCCATGGCCGCTGAGCCTGCGCGTCCGGAGCCTGTGCTCCGCAACGGGAGAGGCCACAACAGTGAGAGGTCCGCGTACCGCAAAAAAAAAAAAAAACAAACAAACCTTCCCTCCCCTCAAATGCTTATTTAGTATCACACTGAATTACAGCCTACAATTCCAAAGGAATAATTAAGAATTGCTGATTGTATGCCCTAATTTCACCTTTTTTCCTTGTTTGTATTTTAATGCAAATTGTGGCTTCATACTTATTTCTGTGAAAGTTAATCCTAATGAGTTTAAGTTTTTAGTCTTTACTTATTGACTGACCATGGACAAATGTATTCATCACTGTAGGCCTTCACTCTTTCAGCGGTTACATGATGTTGGGAAACTTCCCTACCTCAATTTCTTCATTTGCATTGAGGTTTATGTACTCCAAGTCCTTTTGCCATGAATCAATGAAATAACATATTATCAGTGCTTGTGATGTTAATTGCTTGATATATATTTGCTATTGCATGAAAACACATGAAAAAATCTGTTCAGTTTTTCAATTAGACAAAATTTTCCCACAAAGTGCTCTACTTATCCATGTCTGCATTTTGCCATGTACAGTTTGGGTTTCTGCACCCTGTTAGTTTCCTGTGCTGCTGTAACAAAATACTACCAGCTATGGCTTAGATCAGTAGAAACATATTCTTCACAGTCCCTGAGGACAGAAATGTCAAACCAAAGTGTCGGCTGGGCTGCACTCCCTCTAGGGGCACGAGAGGACAATTTCTTCTTTGCCTCTTCAAGCTCTGGAGGGCTACAGGCTTTCTTTGACTTGGGACCTCATCACTCCTGTCTCCACTTCTCTGGCCACATTGTTTTCTCCTATTTTGCCAAATCTCCCCTTGCCTCACTCTTATAGGGACACTTGTTACTGGATTTAGGGCCCTCATGGACAATACAGAATAAATGTCTTCTCTCAAAATCTTTAACTTAATTCCATCTTTTGCTCTGTAAGGTAGTATTCACTCTTTACCTATGAGATAATAATCAGAGGTTCTGGGATTAAGATGCGGACGTATCATTGCGTGACTATTATTTAGTCTACTGTGTGCACCAATGACACCACTATTCAAATCATAGACATGAAAAGCATTTATCAGAAGGGGTTCTAGGAAAGACTACTGCAATCTACAATCTGGAAATTTTGGTCAATATTTATATGGTTGCCAGGATAATGAGAATAACACTGCTTGGTATCTGGTATATCATCTGGGATATCGGGGAACTTACTCAAGACTTTAGGTACCTATGTGAAGTTGGGCAAGTGACCTCAACTCCCTGAGTCTTCAATTTCACATTAGGGACTTTTCCTTCATTATTCTCAAACTGTTTTCAGCAATAATTTTATACTTGCATAATTTATTCAGAAAGATACATAAAAATGACCTGATATTTTTTTAATGATATAAATTAAACTTCAAAATCTAATAAATATTTTTGTGCCTGCATATACATAATGATATGGGTAAAATAAGAACTACCTGGGATTTGTGAGATGGGTGGAATAATCAGTAATTGCAATACAAATTCCAGAAAGTTATTGACCGTTTGTAATTCAGATGATCAGAGAAGGCTTCACAGAGGCAGTCTGGAAGGAATCAGGTAGAGACAAGATAAGACAGAAGAAAGGGGACAGAAATAGCTTTGCCAAAGATCTGATATTCAAAAGGCCCTCCATAGTTCTGATACATTAGATGGACATTTATTAAGCACCTTTAGGAACTGAATACTCTGCCATTAAAATGATTAATTGGAATTTGATAAAACTTGAAAAAAAGCTAAAGTTTATGTATTATCACTGAAAATTGACGTATTGTAAAGCAAATTGATGTACTGTAAATTTCAGTAATTTAATGAAATTCAAAGTGCTACTTTATCTTTCTATGTAGTAACACTGCATAGTCATGAGAATTAATTCTATATTAAGTCATGGGCATAAATTCTATATATGAATTGATTAAAGGATAAAATACAGAACTTTCATATATTCATTTATATTTGCCATATCACATATATGATATATTAACACAATCTAATCCAAATATATATTCTTTGCCTATTATGACCTCATCACTAAGTAGGTTCTAGAAAATATTTTATATCCTCAAAAAGCCTATAGTTAGGTAAATATAATGTGTCCTGTTACCAAACTAGAGGAGATTGATATGGAAATAACTTTTGAATGCATAAATAGATCAGATAGTAGAACCAATATTCAGGACTAGAAAGTAACATTTCTAAAAGACTGTTTTGGTTGCCATGGGATTCTTTATCTAGGTGATTTTATGTAAGTGTGTATGTAGCTAAGTCACTTGTTTCTCTTTGGGATATTCAATCAAAGCCAACAGGAGAATTAGAGTGATACTCACCGAGTTAGCAATATTCAAAAATGAGATTACTTCTAAATTGTACCTCATCATTTACAGAATTATTTTACTTCTTGACTCTACATCAAGTTACACACACTTACTAAGCAATGGTCACTATTAACAGTAATGACAGAAATACCTTTCCTACGTAAGAGTTTTTTTCCCCTATCACAAATACCCTTAGAATAGAACGTATAAATTCCGACTCCCATTTTGCAGCTTAAATTTAGAAAAAGTATGCCCCCGTGACAGAGCTACATGACGGAAGTGTGAACCGTAGAGGAATAAACTTCTAGTCTTATTTTCTTGTCCTTCTGCCTATGCAAATTTCACCTCAGTGCGCTGTGGCTCTAATTACCTGTGTGGGATGCTTTTGCTGCAAACACAGCAGAGCAGAGGAGTCACCAGGGCATGTGCAGGAGGCAGAGAACATTGTTCTCATCCATCCTGAGGAAAAAAGACAAAAACACAAGCCTCCTGTCTCTCCAAAACCTGCTAAATTCACATTGAAGCTTCCTCTAATAAAGCAACTCAGTGATCTCTCTGTTTCTCAATAGGGTAAGGATCAGGAAATTAAATCTCTTCCCTGTCATTCTGCATTGATAATGTAATAGTTTCTGTGGATGTGATAAGACAAAGAAATGCTTTCGCTCCTTAAAAAAAAAGAGAATAATGAAATGTACACTATAACATATGAGGAAGAAATTATCTTTCAAGAGGGAAAACAGTACAAAGATACAATTACAGCTGACAGCATAAGCCATGTCAGTGCCTTGTTTTTCAGCTGGCAGGTAATTCAAAAATTCTATTGCAAGAATGAAAGGAAAAAGAACAAAACCTCACAGAATCACCAGATCTGTGTACGTGAAATAAGCCTACTCAACTGGTTGGTATTTATTTGGTTAGCAGTGCTGAGGAAGGTATATTTTTTCTAATACTGAGTACAGTAAAGCATTGAAATATATATTTCCCAAACACTAAAACCATAAAACCAAATCATTTACAGTCAGATTAGGTGGAAAGAAATACCCTCTCCTGGAGGAGCCAACTACAAAGAGAGCAGCTGAACAATTTATAGAAAGTAACTAGGGATACAGATAGCTTGATCAAAAAAAAAGAAATACACATCCTTCAGTCTGCCAAATTGAGGGCTATAGAGGATATTATCTTGTCTGATTTTGAGTGTATTTTATACAACGTAAAATGAACAAAAATGCTAAGTACATGCATTAAAGTTATGAAATTATACCTAATGCATGTACATTATTTCCTTAGTGTATCATTCTTTCTCAAACTTTGTAGAAATATAATGTTTTATTGGTCAGATTAGTTTCCCTCCATTTACAAAGTATCAGCAGGGCAGAAATTCTGAGGAAAAACAATGAAACTAATGGTTACAACCTCAAGACGGATTTATATAGTAATAAATTATTTTTCAGACTCCAAAGTTAGTTACACGTTGTTTGGACAAAATTAAATGGAATGGCATTGCCTTTCTATACACATTTTACCAGGGCAATTGGGCATTTGCAGAAGTTTCTAATTGTTGTTTTCCTGTTTGTGAAGTACTGTACTGATGCATTTATACAAGCAACTGGAGCACTGAGGTATAATCACCTGCCACATAATTTTAATTGCTCTTTAAAAGCCCTAAACTATCTGTTCAATTGTAACTAGTTGGTGATATCATGTGAAGAAATTATACTTTCAGCTGCTGCAAGAACTCTTCAATGCCAAGTTCAAGTAATAATATTTGAGATTCTTTTTTCCAAATAAAAGTTAAACAAGTAAAATATATAAACCATCAGGAATGATTTCTAGTCCTAAAATTAAAAGACATTTAAAGACCATCAGTCACTATTATGAGCATCTTCTTCATATGCCCCAGCATTTTACATTTAACACGGAATTCAGGGAATAGCTGTCAGTATGTGAATCCAACCCAACCAATATGGAGCCTACTTCTATAGATACAAACATATATTCACTTATATACTTTTAATCACTGCCAAGTGCTACACATTACATGTGCAGAATTTTGTGAAGAAAAATTTATGCCCTGTTAATTTTCATAAAAATATTTCCTTAAGTTACAAAATTTTGAAGTCAATTTCTCCACTAAAGGACAAAACATACTTGAGTAGAAACTTTTACTTTCTCCAAGTATCAACACTTTTGTATAATATTATAGAAATTATATCATTCTCTTGGGGAAATAGTCCATTAATGTTTGTCATATATAAATTCTGACAATAAATTAGATGACTAATTGATTCCTATAGAGTGTAGATGCCTCATGAACTATATAAACAAACTACTTTTCTTGGTAAAATTCTTTAATGAAAGAAACAGTAAATCATTCTTCCAAATGTGTCATGATTGTGGTATCATATATCACAAATAAACACTGGTTAATAAAACCTCAAAAAAGTATCAAGAACATTGAAGAGCTATAATATGAACAGTAATACTACAGTCCAATTTCAAGTTACCAAGATGATAGTTTACCAGACTGAAAAGTACCTTCTGTTAGTGGTATTCTTTTTCTGACACTGTATGCTTGAGATATAAACTCAATTAGTTTATATTACTGATACATTATTTTATATTTCTGGATGGATCAGAAAGTAGAATATAAGATGTGATTTTAAATGGCTTATAAAACTATTTGGTTAGAGATACTGCTAAATAAAAATCTATAAGCAAATGTGCTGATTCATGATGGACAAACTAAGATGCCATTAAATAAGGTAGAATAGGAAATATAATAGCAGAAGATGTAACAGAGAATTGTACTTATATAATTAATTATAAAATGGATAATTAAGAGAAATGAGAGAAGCTAATATAAGTGATGGTTAAAAAGAAAAACTCTGAATGAAAGGAGAAAATAAAATGAGTACAAATAAAGAAGTAGGAACCTGAATCTGATTTGCTAGGCAACACCTCAAATGTACAGGGTAAATAGTTCCTGGGTTGTTTTCATTCTTTGCTTGATTATTTTGACCCTCACAGTGATTCCTTGAAATAGACAGGATAGATATTATTATTTCTCTACTTTATAGTTAAGAAAACTGAAGCTTGTAGATTTTATTCACAATGGCAACAAGTATAGCTACTCTATCACTCTGCCCTGACTGCCTGGATCAAAAATAGGTAAATTTAATGAAAGAGTTGCCTTTATTTTAGGTTATGCATATTTTACCTAATTTTAAAAGACCAATTACATTATTTATTAATACTTATTACATATATCTTTCATGTCAAAAAGTATCTAAATATCACTGTATTATGTAAATAAAGAATTTGAGCATGTAATGTGTACCAAAGTTTAATTTACCTCATTATATCATTAGAGCACTGCCAATATCACTCCTACTTTTCTAGATGAGAAAACTGAGACAAAAAGGGATTAATTAAGTTGTCCAAGGTCACAAACCTAGGGACTGTCTGGTGTGTAATTAAAATAGTTCTGTGTTTTTCCAACCACAGTGTGTTGTATCCCCTGCTCTCCTATTCACCAATGCCCTTCACTTGTATCCATTTATTCCACAGGAGGTCCCTGGAGTCCTTCAAGTGTTCCTGAGATTAATGTGAAATAACATTTCTATATTAATATATCTTTACTGAAAGGATGCCTATAGGTAAAATATAGCTATTATATCAAATTATATTATGATACATGATTATTATGCTATAGTAATATTTATTATTGATAAATGAAGAGAGTACTAGTGAATATTTTCATGTTGGGACACCTAGCATTTACTTTCCCTTCTTCTGGAAAGGGTTATTTTTGCAAGGCTTTCTCTTTCTCACTACAGCCTTCCTGAGTGTTTTTCTCCCCAAGCAAAGGGACATGGGTTAGCAGTTGCTTCTTTGTTTGGGTCTCTATGAATCCTTCCAATAGATGTATATTTTGCTTAAATTAGCTAGAGTAGATTTCGGTTAGTTGCTTACAAAAACCATTAATAACCCATGTATATAAAATGTTCCCATTTGTAATGAAATTATTACAATATTCCAGTATCTAGAAGAGTTTTCAGTCAGTTCATAGGTATAAAATATACAGTTTGCACATAAAGTACGTTAATGATAGTATATACAGGTTTACTTTGTATTTAATAAGTTAAAAATGCCATCAAAAGTGGTACCAAATGCCTACATATTTTTTTGGAAACTTTGCCATTACCTGCCAGCATGAAGTGATATAAAAGCTGAATTGCTTTATGTATTAAGAGGTATCTGCCCGTGGAGTAGAGAAGTCTACAGTCCCTTAATTCTCCTCCTCAGGACCTTTGAACTTGCTGTTCCTTCTGTTTAAACCTCCCTGAATGTCTCTTTATTAAACTGATCTCCCAGATTACATTTCATTAAATAACTATCCTCTCAGAAACTTTATTTTTCTTCATAGCTCCTATTTACTAACTGCTATATAGTTAATTTTTGTTTATTTATGTTTCCTCACACCTTACCCCCAAGACACACTAGAATAAAGTCCCAAGAACAAAGGCACATTACTGGTACAGGATATATTTCAATAATGATGTGGTGAATATATGAATGAATAACCTATTACTGACTATCCATCTTTTGAATAAGCAAAAGACAATGTCAATTTTTTAATGAAAAAAATACTAGAGAAGGCTAGGAATGCATCAAAATTTGGATTTTTCCCTACATAGCACCAAATATACTATTTCCCTTACAAGTGACCTTTTGCTGTAGAATATTAAGAAATTTTGATGATGCCACACGCCTTATAATGATGGACCTCATCTGTGACCCAGTTCAAAGGTGAAGACTGAAATACTCATTGCCCAAGCCAAGGTTATTCTCTAAAGTTTGTTGGTTCACTGCTTTTATGCCATAGATGTACCATGATTAGCTTTACTAAAGCTGAGGCTTCTGGTCCGATGGGCCAGCTTCCTCATTTGTATCAGTTATGCCCTCTGGTATTTTTACTTCTTCTTAATGGTGCAACAGAACATGTTGTTATTCATCATCAATCCAGATGAACTTTGTCCCTTTCCCAGTCACCTAGAATTTCTCCTTCTCTTCCAGTCTTTCCCCTCTTCCTCTCCACCAGCTAACAAAATCATACCAATGTGTGAATGCTTTTAACAATAATGTAAAAATCCATTTTTTAAAATCATCTTTCATTTCTTCACCACAAAAAACCTTGAGGCAAGGCAAACAGAAGCAAAGCAAAGTATCCAGGTGCCAGAAATGTGATATTGAGGTCCTGGGCCCTATAGCAAATGGCACACATTTGTATCTCAATAAAATGTAAAGGCTAGCTGAAGGCCTTTTATGAAAGGTGTCTTCCTTGCTCTTAAAAACAAATGAGAGGGCTTCCCTGGTGGCGCAGTGGTTGGGAGTCCGCCTGCCGATGCAGGGGACACGGGTTCGTGCCCTGGTCCGGGAAGCTCCCACATGCCGCAGAGTGGCTGGGCCCGTGAGCCATGGCCGCTGAGCCTGCGCGTCCAGAGCCTGTGCTCCGCAATGGGAGAGGCCGCGGCAGTGAGAGGCCCGTGTACAGCAAAAAAAAAAAAAAAAAAAAAGAGAAAATTTGCATTTATGCTTCTGGATATAACAGTGTCTGTTTATAATCCCTGGAAATGCTGTGGCCATCTTGCTACCTCCTTGAAAACATGTAAAACATGTAAAGAACAGCACCAATTTACAGAGAACCAGAGCCCAAATACATTGTTGCTGGGAGTTTTTACTTCTTCATGGGCAGCTTATTACGTGAAACAATGCTTTTCTCTTCATTTCAGCAAACTAAGTTAACTATTTTGTTTACGCATCTGAATCATCCTAATTGAACCTTTGGTGACATGAATTGAGAACAAAGACTTAGTTTAAAGGTTTTAAGAGGAATTACAGCATTATACCCAACTTTCACTTAGCTAATAAAATGAGGTTAGCAAACAGTAATTCCAGCTCTGTCCACATTCTTTTGTAAAATGTTCAGTAATTTTTGCTAAATGAAAAGTTACAATTGGAGGATAAAAATGACATGCCTGTTGAAATGCCAGATACCACTATGTAATTTTAACTTTTGTATTTTAAACATGCAAAGGGAGTCTTGGCATTGAAATATTTGTGGGGAGAATTTAACCTTCTGTCCTTCTAAATTGGCCAAAAAGAAGAAGAAGAAAAAAAAAAACTGTCCTCACCCAAAGCAAAATGTGTCTAGGAGGAGGTGGGCATGATTAGAGAGCCACCTGAGTGTGGACTTGAGGTGCCAGAGGTCCGCATGCCCAGGAGGCACCCCCGCCGGAACTGCTATAATTAGTGAATGGGGTGATGGAGAGTCGGAAACTGGAGGAGCATCACAGTCACAAAATTAGCCCCACAACCTGGCAACCAGGCTATAGGGCTGACAGTCCATTTGAGGGAAAATCAAATCAAACCAAACAACAATATATTTCCCAAGACCTGAACTTTCACTACCTGAGTGGTATTTCTGTCCTCTTGTATGCTGAGCTTGCTTTTGAGAACTTGCAGATAAGTGTCTATGTTTCTATCACTATCCTCAGCACATGCTGACTTTTGCACAGAGATATATTTATAAACCAGTTCTGCCATTGCAGACACATCTCACCTCCACACTTAACCACTGATCACCGTCAGAGGCTCCTGTCACACCTGTCTGTGATTTTCAGTGCAATGATGACATTTCCTCTCCTGCTCTGCTTTCAAAAGTGCGGCAGAGGTTTGACCAAGCTTGGATATGGCGCCGCCTAGAGTGTTTAAGTTGTGTGGCCTGCTGTGACCATTATTCCCACGGCCACATTCCCTCTGTGATTCCACAATGTCTGAAGATTCTACTGAGTTTATGTTTTTACTCTCAGTTTCCTGAGTTCTTCCTTTTGCATTCTTATGAACCCACTCAGGTTCAGTCTTCTTACTCACTTTCAAAACCATTCACTTGAGCTAGAGTTTTTGGGAAGCACTTCATAACTCAGCAAGCCAGTCCTCTGATCAAACAGAGGATATTTATTTTTTATGACTATAAAGGAAGTCTGGACCTTAGATATAATGGCCTAGATATTTTCTTGGTAGGGGAGAAAATAACTCGTGGCTTCCTTTTTATAGTTATAAAATACTAACTGAAAACTAATTTCTCAGGAGACTTTCTAGTTATATTTCAAATAAATTACTATACTTCTATTGCCTTTATACTTTTGCATGATGTCTGTAAAATGACAAATATGCCTTTATGTATTATATGCAGATAAGATTGAATAAGATAAAGATTACATTTTTCCATGTTACATATTGAGTAATTTTATTTTAACTATATTTTGGTTACTCATTACGTTTCTCTCTTGATCTTGGACTGCTCCGGTATGATAAATCAAGAATTGATTATACTTGTTTTAACATAAGTAACCTGAATTACATTGAGCCCCAGAGAGCTTTCCCTCTGATCTTAGATCATGAAGGGATAGAGTCACATCAACAGAACAGAGTATATAAATCTAAGAGCATAGAAAACATGATCTGTTTGGACATGCTAAAGCAAAGATTATTAATTTAATTTAAGTTTGTTTTCCCAAGACTATATTAACCAGACTTCTCAGTAAACAAAGATGCTAATACTGAGGCCAACCACCAACATGGGTATTTGGATATTTATTTTATATTCAGAATTAAATAGAAAATTAGGGAAATAAATTTTTAGCACACTTGAAACACAATTTTTAAACAAAATTCATGGAAAACAATCATTTTTAACATACATGTTAGATGCACAGTGGGGAAAACCGTCATCCTTGCACGGCTGCATAAGAGTGTGCTTTGGGTCAGGCACATTTCCCTATATGGGGATAAAGAGCTCTCACAGCCTGTGCTGAGTAGTTCAGCTTCCTTGGGAATATCTTTCCCTGTCTAGACGATGTGCTCCTCTTTGTTTTGCTTCATTCCTGTATATCATATGGCACAACCACACAACTACATCTGTTCCTGGTGAGGAGGGAACTGGGTCCTTCTCTTGCAGCTCCAGAAGGTGCTGCCCACCTCCCTGCCTTGGCTGCCGGCAAGACCCTATGGTTCTGAGCTGATTTTGCCCTGTCTTCTCTATGAGGATAAAGTGTTGTACCATCCAGTGCCTGTGTGAGTCATGTCTTTCTTGTTGACCCCTGACACCTACAAACCATGCAGTGGGTTGACTTCCTGGGACTGCGGATCCTGGTGGCAGGCACTGTTTTGTTCTTTGCTATCCTCCACGCATGGAACTCTTCCCCCGGAAGTTGGAAACGGGTGTCACTTGCTCAAAAATGAATATTTTCAATCTACTATAGATGATTAGCAAAAATTATTAAAAAGTGTTGCAAATAATTGAAATATTTCATTAAAACAAACTAAACATGATTATGAAATTTGAGAGTGGAATCATATTATCTGATCTATTAAAATTTTTAAAACATAAAGAAAAATTCCTATACTCTGATAGTAATACATATTTATTATAGTCCTAAAAATAACACATAGCCTAAGAAGTTGTTCCTAGCCATTTCTGATGGCTGTGTTGGTGAACAACTGATACAATCCAGCTCAATATAATTTTTCCCCTTGAAGTATTTAGAATCATGGGCTTCCCTGGTGGCGCAGTGGTTGAGAGTCCACCTGCCAATGCAGGGGACACGGGTTCGTGTCCCAGTCCGGGAAGATCCCACATGCCGTGGAGCGGCTGGGCCCGTGAGCCATGGCCACTGAGCCTGCGCGTCCGGAGCCTGTGCTCCGCAACGGGAGAGGCCACAACAGTGAGAGGCCCGCATACCGCAAAAAAAAAAAAAAAAAAAAAAAAATTTAGAATCAGGGTATAGGATTAAAAGCAGTTGAGTAAGTTGGTAGAGATGCCTGGAGAACTACAACATGAAAACCTGGGGAATGAGATCTCTCTCTTGCAGCATCTATGATGGCAGAATGTGGGAACAAATCAACAGCCAGAAAAAGCATGATACAAATATATAGAAGAGATGAGAGACTGTGTGGCATCAGAGAAGGAAATGGCAATGGCTTCTGCCTTTGTTCTAACCGCTTTCCAGTAACTATTTTCAACAACTGCTGAGGTCAGGCTGCACTTTCTGTCCCTGTGCCCCATGTGATGTCTTGTTATTCCTAATAGTAACAGTAATAATAATAATTATTATTATTACTATTATTATTGTAATAATAGAATTGTTTGTGGGTAAAATTTAGTAAGTCTACAGCAAAATCTTCCCAGGGCCTTCTGGTGTTCGCCCAAGTTTGGAAACTATCCACACAGAGATGCTTTATTAACAATTTCTCAATACAAATTTCTTATAAGAAAGCAGATTTTATATTAGAAAACAATTTATTAGGAATGAAATCTAAAAAAGAGTGGATATATGTATACATGACTGATTCACTTCACTGTACAGCAGAAACTAACACAACATTGCAAAGCAACTATACTCCAATATAAATTAATTGAAAAAAAAAAGAAAGAAAACTTATCCTCAAAAAGATAAGGTGTTAGTTATCCAGATTTAACCGTATTAAAGTAGGTTTCCAGAGGGCTGACATAAGCCTTAAATAATCCCCACTCATGTCTGGAGCACTTTTGGGACCAATCTACCAGGGCTCATTTTTACCATGTCTGAAGATCTGTAACAGGAAAGAATGTACACTACAGGAAAAGAGAGGAGAAATGAACAGTTGAGAGCCAGAAGTAATTGGTCAATCACAGAGTAAAAGGATTATTTTAGATACAGGAAGATAAAGGCTGCTAAATTTTTTTCTCTCACACCTCTCCACAGGACAGTAGTATTAAAAATTAACAACTAAAATTGCTATAACGTATTAGGAGCACCAAACAACACTCTTTTGTTTATCTGCACAATGGGAAACAACACAAATAGATGTGAAAAGTTAGAGGCTTTATTTGCACATTGGAAGACCAAATGGAGAGATGGGAAATGTATTGCATGTCAAAGCTTCCCACTATGGTGCATGAGGATTGGCAGAGATACCACCAAAAAGCCCTAGAAAGGACAGGAGGGAAACCATCCATTTCATGGGTAGGCAAGCAGTCAGGAGCACACATGAAACACTTTTTTAGAAAATTTACATACTGATAATGAGCAATTAGAAAGGAAATGGATTATTTAAAATTCCTTCCATGGTAATAGAGCCAGATGAAGTGTTTCTCACTGCTACCACCAGCATGAACTACTTGAGAGAATTCACTTTAAAGTTCATTAACTGAGTTGTGCTTCCAGCTTCATAATGTCTACGTGAAATCAGAGGCACTAATGGAATTATGGCTTTTGATGGAGTTATGACAGAAGTGCAAAATTATTATGGCACATATAGTATTTTGAGGAGGGCTAGAAATGTGACTCTCACAAGAGAATTCTCATGAGAGAATTCAGTGGATGCCCGTGGGTTTAGAGTGTAACAGGAAGCTGGTAGAGTAGGCAGAGTTCTTGTCCTATGAAATTTACATCAAAACTAGTCAATTAGGGCTTCCCTGGTGGCGCAGTGGTTGAGAGTCCGCCTGCCGATGCAGGGGACGCGGGTTTGTGCCTCGGTCTGGGGGGATCCCACATGCCGCGGAGCGGCTGGGCCCGTGAGCCATGGCCGCTGAGCCTGCGCGTCTGGAGCCTGTGCTCCGCAATGGGAGAGGCCACAACAGTGAGAGGCCCGCGTACCGCAAAAAACAAAAAACAAACAAAAAAAGAACTAGTCAATTAAAAAAAAACTAGTTTAATTTTTTATATTTTCAGTAAGTCCCACATTTAGTTTCACCTGCAAAGTGGATCTTTCCCTCTTTCTGGAAAACACATGTATATATATATGTAAATGCATATTTTCAAATACATATATTTCCATGCTTAAAAACCAATAATTTTCATACATTATGATGAAGTAATTCATATTTCCTCATTTGCCTAGACCTTAATTTAAATAAAATTATATATCAGAAGCACCTCCTCGTAATAAATATTGATGTGTTTTGTGTTTATGTTTAAAAGATTCTACAATGTGTATAAATATATTATTATTAAGGGAAGATTAAGAAATATCCAAGTTATTCATTATTATTTAATAAAATGTTATTTAAATAGACTGTCAGAGGATGGTTATAAATATATATTAGTTATTTACAGAGCTATCACAATCTAAATTCTTTTATACAGAATTATAAGAAAAAAATATGAAAGTTGCAGTCTGAGCAAACTTCTCTCTTAAAAAAGAATTCTTTTTGTCTCACTGGTGGTTCCAAAAGCACAGTACAAATAGAATAGCTACTCAGTTTCTAGTGAAAGTAAGCCACAGGTGTAATTTCAATTACACTCTGAATTAAGTTAGATAGTGGCTTTTAAATGTTCTATCTAAGGAAAGTTATAAAGAAGTTTAAAAACACTTCTGTGATTTAAGTTAGCTTTCAGCTCTAGCTTAAAGTAGAATGACAAAAGAATTTGTGATATCTAATCTTCAAATTCTACTTCATATTACCCAAACAAGTTGTTTGTCAAAAGAACATTTAAGCTTTGTAGCACTAATGCTACTTAAGTGAGTCAACATGAGGAGCCCATCTTACTCTAGAAATCCAGGGATGTGGTTCAGTTCAAGTCCAAAGGCCTGAGAAGCAGGGTAGCTGATGGTATAAGTCCCAGCCCTAGAGCAGAAGACTGATGTCCCAGCTCTGTAGTCAGGCAGAGAGGGCAAGTTTCCCCTTCTTCTGCCTTTTTGTTCTGTTTGGGCATTCAATTGACTGGACGATGCTTCTCCACTCTGGGGAGAATCATCTGTTTCACTATGTCCAGTTCATTGATTCAAATACTAATCTCTTCCAGGTAACACTCAGAGACACAACCGGAAATAATGTTTAACCAGCTAATTGGACATCCTGTGGTTCAGTCAAGTTGACACATAAAATTAACCATCTTAGCCACGGTAACATTTCCCCAAATCATTCTTCCTATTGTTTAACTTTTCCCATGCCCAGGAAATTGTATACACAAATTGTTTATATCACAACTTAAGCCCATGCTTTCTCTTGTTATCTTCTTACTGAATTGAGGAACACCAACTTTCCATCTCATGTGTAATTAATCTTCATACACTCAAAGACCAATATATCTCTTGGAATCTTTCTTGTTATGTATCAGAAGAGAGTTTGGCAAAGCTGTCACTTGTAGTAATGTGGAAAACAGGAAATATATCTAAGGAACTCAGTGATCTAGCTAAAAATATTTCCTTAGAGAAAATGAAAAAAAAATCTGGCCTCTTCTCAATGAGAAGAATCTGAGAAGAGACAAAATCTAATGATAAATCTGAGATGAGAAAGAGCAGCTAAAGAACAAACTGTTAAATATAAAGGAATTAGGGCGTGGTTAGTTTAAAATAAAACTGTTTCCCGGGCTTCCCTGGTGGCACAGTGGTTGGGAGTCTGCCTGCCGATGCAGGGGATGCGGGTTCGTACCCCGGTCCGGGAGGATCCCACATGCTGCGGAGCGGCTGGGCCCATGAGCCATGGCCGCTGAGCCTATGCTTCGCAGCGGGAGAGCCCGCAGCAGTGAGAGGCCCGTGTACCGCAAAAACAAACAAACAAACAAACAAAAATAACTGATGTTTATGGTCAACTGTCAAAAATGTACAGACAGACTTCAGAGATATTGTGGGTTCTGTCCCAGACCACCCCAATAAAATGAATATTGCAATAAATAAGTGAGTCACAAATTTTTTGGTTTCCCAGTGCACATAAAATTATGCTTATGCTATACTGTATTCTTTTAAGTGTGCAACAGGATTATATCTTAAAAAATAATGTATACACCTTAAATAAAAATACTCCATTGCTGGGCTTCCCTGGTGGCGTAGTGGTTGGGGGTCCGCCTGCCGATGCAGGAGACACAGGTTCGTGCCCCGGTCTGGGAGGATCCCACATGCCGCGGAGCGGCTGGGCCCGTGAGCCATGGCCGCTGAGCCTGCGCGTCTGGAGCCTGTGCTCCGCAGCGGGAGAGGCCACAGCAGTGAGAGGCCCGCGTAACGCAAAAAAAAAAAAAAAAAAATACTCCATTGCTAAAACTGCTAACCATCATCTGAGCCTTCGGCGAATCATAATTTTTTTACGTTAGTATCAGCAAAGATCACTGATCACAGAGCACCATAACGTAACGAAAATGTTTGAAATATTGTGAGAATTACCAAAATGTGACACAGAGAAACAAAGTAAACAAATGCTGTTGAAAAAAATGGGGCCAATATTCCACAGAATCTAAATTATGGGGTAAAGTTTTAATTAAATTTTTTTAAAGAAAAAAATTTAATGAAAACATCAGTGCTTCTCAAAATTGTGTATACATGTAAACCCCCTGTTAATCTTATTAAAATCCAGATTCTGACTTAGTACATGTGGACTAGGGTCTAAGAATCAGATTTCTTATCATCCTCTGGTGATGGACATGTTGCTGGTTCAATCCTGATACACAGTGTGTAACAGAGTTACAAATTTCTCACACAGATTTGTGCAAAAGCTTTAAACCCTGAAGAAGAGGATACGTGTGGCTCTCTTCTCAAGTCTCCCAAAGAAGGAAACACAGCACCATCTTAGATGCAAGGGAAACACAATTCAACTTATATGTATCTGATGAAGAAACAGAGGATAATAAAATTGATTATGCTCCATGAGGTCAGATTAAGTGAAAGTTGGAGTTGAAATGCTATGTTCATTCTGGAACAGTCAGCTACCCGACAAAAATAATACATTCTTATGAATGTATTCTAGAGTGTCGCCTCTAGGTGGTGTTAGTGCCAATTTTGGCATATCTCCAAAACAAAGGGACGATCCAAAGAAATGAACTTTCTTTGAGATTCTATAATTCTTCAGGGGATCCCTGGTGGTCAAACGACATAAAATTTGTCAGTCCTTCTTTTGCAACTACCAGTTAAACAATTCTTCTCAATTTCTTTTCAACTTCATTTAGAACATCATTCTACCTCTCTTAAACAAAAAGTTTAAACCTGTTCTATTCTAATAGCATATAGGAGCTAAAGCAGATTTTCCAGAGATAAACTAGTCCTAACTTGTACTTAGAGTGCTGTTTAGAAACATGGAATTTGCAGTTAAAAATTTTCAGTATCTACATAAGATTTCTGAATAACAAAAGAAACAAAAAAGAGCTAGCTAACACATAGCTGGCACAGGGTCACAAGATTTTCCAGTTATCTCTGGAATAGATTTTGAAAAGCAGGCAACCAGCAGTGCTGATTAATTTAATTTGGTTATAATGTTAGGACATTTTCTTTAAAGAGTTACCCTGATGAAACACTTTGCCCTTCTTTTCACTGCCCTGCTTTTCCTAAAGATTTGATATGAAGAACAGTACATAAAACATAAATGTGTTCTTGCAGTCACATCTGCTAAAATTCATTTTTAAAATATGCCAATTAAATATATCATAGATCTAAAGGAATCATTGTGCTTTTTCATCCCATCACACTGTGACACCACAAGGAATAAGAAAAAGTTACATTTTTGGGTTATTCTGGTAATGCATATTTTGCAATCTGATAAATTTTATGGATCAAAAGGAAAGTAATATTGTGCATAGCTAATGCTCTAAGTAGCCAATGAAAAAGTTTACACATTTTGAAATTCCAATTAACAGACACCCTATACCTTCCCCATTAAAATACTGTAGCAATTCACTTATTTCATTTTATAACAATTGGATTTAAATATAATCTTTGAGAGGAAAGGGTAGAAGAGAATGATCATCATTAACTATGTAGTATTTCTCATAAAACACTGCAGGATACTTGCCTTGTTTTTAGTATAACTCTTTAGTGAACCTAACAATCCAAATGATCTAATTTTTACTTTTCACTTTTGAAATAAATGGATATTTCAAGCTGTTTAGAAAGAAAATAGAAAAATAAAATATGTAATCCCTCATGAATCAACAAATACATATAAATATCTTCATAAAAATGCATTGTATCTTTCTATTTACCATATTGATTTTTATTCATTAATGTATTTATTTATTCATGGGACAAATATTTATTGAGAAGCTATTATCTGTCAACCACTTCACTGTCTATGTCCATCAAGGAACAAACCATATATGATATATGTCTCTGTGGAATAAAGTAAACAAAACACAAATACATAATAAATCATGATCAGTGATATAATGAAAAAGAACTGAGAGCAACTGGGGAAAAGTCATCTTTAGTTTGGTTAATGAGGGAAAATCTTTCTGAACAGGTCATACTACCACTGAGATCTAAAGGATGAGAAGGATCCAGCCATTTGGAGGGAGATATATAAGCAGAGACAATTATACAACAAAGAACTAAAGAACAGTGTGGTTGTGAAAATAGTAGCCAAAGATCAAACCATACTGGGTCTCTGTCTATATCAAAGCATAGGATTTCATTCTGGTGAATTTTGGATTCTGCTAAGCAGAGGAGTATAATAGTTTGACATACATAATTTTATATATGACTCAGGCTTCTTTGTGTCGTGTTCTGAAGTAGGAAATAAAGTGAAGAGACCAGGGAGAGACAAACCTAATAGCCAACTAAGACTGGAGGGTTGTTTAGACAGGATCCTAGCAGTGGGCAAAAAGTGCAGATGAACATATTTAGCCTGGATAAGCTTTTAATCGAGGTTTTTTTATTATAAAAGTTAGGACACATTACTTATGCTACATGAAGATGTTATTAGAAAGTGAAAGGGGGGGACCTTCAAGATGGCAGAGGAGTACAACATGAAGATCACCTTCCTCCCTGCAAATACATCAGAAATACATCTACACGTGGAACAACTATAGAACACCTACTGAACGCGGGCGGAAGACCTCAGACCTCCCAAAAGGCAAGAAACTCCCCATGTACCTGGGGAGGGCAAAAGAACAAAGGAAAAACAGAGACAAAAGAATAGGGACGGGACCCGTACCAGTAGGAGCCGTGAAGTAGGAAAGGTTTCCACACACTAGGAAGCCCCTTCGTGGGCGGAGACTGTGGGTGGCGGATGGGGGGAGCTTCGGGGACGCGGAGGACAGCGCAGCAACAGGGGTGCGGAGGGCAAACCAGAGAGATTCCCGCACGGAGGATCGGTGCTGACCGGCACTCACCAGCCCGAGAGGCTTGTCTGCTCCCCCGCCGGGGCGGGCGGGGCTGGGAGCTGAGGCTTGGCTTCGGGCGGAGCGCCGGGAGAGGACTGGGATTGGCGGCGTGAACACAGCCTGCAGGGGGTTAGTGCACCACGGCTAGCCGGCAGGGAGTCCAGGGAAAAGTCTGGACCTGCCGAAGAGGCAAGAGACTTTTTCTTCCCTTTTTGTTTCCTGGTGCGTGAGGAGAGGGGATTAAGAGCGCTGCTTAAAGGAGCTCCAAGACGGGCGCGAGCTGTGGCTAAAAGCGCGGAGCCCAGAGACAGGCATGAGACGCTAAGGCTGCTGCTGCAGCCACCAAGAAGCCTGTGTGCGAGCACAGGTCACTGTCCACACCTCCCCTCCCGGAGCCTGTGCAGCCCGCCACCGCCAAGGTCCCGTGATCCAGGGACAACCTCCCCGGGAGAACGCACGGCGCGCCTCAGGCTGGTGCAACATCACACTGGCCTCTGCCACAGCAGGCTCGCCCCGCATCCCGTACCCCTCCCTCCCCCCAGTCTGAGTGAGCCAGAGCCCCCTAATCAGCTGCTACTTTAACACTGTTCTGTTAAAGAACACTGAGGGCAACCTACATGGGGCGGGCGGGCGGGGCGGGGGGGGGGGGGGCAAAACGAAAGCTGAACCCCAGGAGCTGTGCAAACAAAGACAAGAAAGGGAAATGTCTCTGTGCAGCCTCAGAAGCAGTGGATTAAATCCTGACAATCAACTTGAGGTACCCTGCATCTGTGGAATATCTGAATAGACAATTAATCAACCCAAAATTGAGGTGGTGGACTTTGGGAGCAACTGTAGACTTGGGGTTTGCATTCTGCGACTGACTTATTTCTGATATTTATGTGTATCTTGGTATAGTTTTTAGCGCTTCTTATCATTAGTGGATTTGTTTATTGGTTTGGTGACTCTTTTATTATTACATTTTTATTTTAATAATTTAAAAAAAATTTTTAATTTAATATTTTATTTTATTTTTTTAATTGTTTTTTTTCTTTCTTTTTTTCTCTCTTTTATTCTGAGCCATGTGGCTGACAGGGTCTTGGTGCTCCGGCCTGGTGTCAGGCCAGAGCCTCTAAGATGGGAAAACCAAGTTGAGGACAGTGGACAAGCAGAGACCTCCTGGCCCCATGCAGTATCAACTGGCGAGGCTCTCTCAAAGATCTCCATGTCAACACTAAGGGGCAGCTCCAGTCAACGACCAGCAAGCTCCAGTGCTGGACGCCCCATGCCAAACAACTAGCAAGACAGGAACACAACCCCACCCATCAGCAGAGAGGCTGCCTAAAATCATACTAACTTCACAGACACCCCAAAACACACCACCTGACGGGGCCCTGCCCAACAGAAAGACAAGATCCAACTCCACCCACTAGAACACAGCAACAAGTCCCCTCAACCAGGAAGCCTACACAAGCCACAGAACCAACCTTACCCACTGGGGGTAGACATCTAAAACAATGGGAACTATGAAGTTAAGCAAAATGAGAAGACAGAGAAATCTTCAGGAGATGAAGGAGCAAGGTAAAAACCCACAAGACCAAACAAATGAAGAGGAAATAGGCAGTCTACATGAAAAAGAATTCAGAGTAATGATAGTGAAGATGATCCAAAATCTTGGGAATAGAATAGAGAAAATACAAGAAACATTTAACAGGGAGCTAGAAAAACCAAAGAGCAAACAAACAATGATGAACAACACAATAAATGAAACTGAAAATTCTCTACAAGGAATCAATAGAATAACTGAGGTAGAAGAACGGATAAATGACTTGGAAGATAAAATACTGGAAATGACTACCACAGAGCAAAATAAAGAAAAAAGAATGAAAAGAATTGAGGACAGTCTCAGAGACCTCTGAGACAATATTAAATGCACGAACATTCGAATTATAGGGGTCCGAGAAGAATAGGAGAAAAAGAAAGTGTCTGAGAAAATATTTGAAAAGACTATAGTCAAATACTTCCCTAACATGGGAAAGGAAATAATCAGGTCCAGGAAGCACAGCGAGTCCCTTACAGAATAAATCTAGGGAGAAACATGCCAAGACACATATTAATCAAACTATCAAAAATTAAATACAAAACAAAATGTTAAAAGCAGCAAAGGAAAAGCAATAAGTAACATACAAGGGAATACCCATAAGGTTAACACCTGATCTTTCAGCAAAAACTCTGCAAGCCAGAAGCGAGTGACAGAACATATTTAAAGTGATGAAAGGGAAGAATCTACAACCAAGATTACAGTACCCAGCAAGGATCTCATTCAGATTTGATGGAGAAATTAAAACCTTTACAGACAAGCAAAAGCGAAGAGAATTCAGCACCACCAAAACCAGCTTTACAACAAATGCTAAAGAAACTTTTCTAGGCAGGAAACACAAGAGAAGGAAAATATCTACAAAAACAAACCCAAAACAATTAAGAAAATGGTAACAGGAACATACAAATTGATAATTACCTTAAATGTAAATGAATTAAATGCTCCAACCAAAAGGCATAGACTAGCTGGATGGATACAAAAACAACACCAATATACATGCTGTCAATAAGAGACCCACTTCAGACCTGGGACACCTACAGACTGAAAGTGAAGGGATGGGAAAAGATATTTCATGCAAATGGAAATCAAAAGAAACCTGGAGTATGAAATCTCATATCAGGCAAAACAGACTTTAAAATGAAGACTATTACAAGAGACAAGAACACTACACAATGATCAAGGGATCAATCCAAGAAGATATAACAATTGTAAATATTTATGAACCCACCAAAGGAGCACCTCAATACATAAGGCAAATGCAAACAGCCATAAAAGGGGAAATCGACAGTAACACAATCATAGTAGAGGACTTTAACACCTTACTTTCACCAATGGAGAGATCATCCAAAATGAAAAGAAATAAGGAAACACAAGCTTTAAAAGACACATTAAACAAGATGCACTTAATTGATATTTATAGGACATTCCCTCCAAAAATAACAGAATACACTCTCTTCTCAAGTGCTCATGGAACATTCTCCAGGATAGATCATATCTTGGGTCAAAAATCAAGCGTTTGTAAATTAAGGAAAGTTGAAATTGTATCAAGTATCTTTTCCAAGCACAGTGCTATGAGACTAGATGTCAATTACAGGAAAAAATCCGTAAAAATTACAAACACATGGAGGCTAAACAATATGCTACTAAATAATCAAGAGACCACTGAAGAAATCAAAGAGGAAATCAAAAATTACCTAGAAACAAATGACAATGAAAACATACAACCCAAAACCTATGGGATGCAGCAAAAGCAGTTCTAAGAGAGAAGTTTATAGCAATACGATCCTACCTCAAGAAACAACAAACACCTCAAATAAACAACCTAAACTTACACCTAAAGCAATTAGACAAAGAAGAACAAAAAACCCCAAAGGTAGCAGAAGAAAAGAAATCATAAAGATCATATAAGAAATAAATAATAAAGAAATGAAGGAAACAATAGCAAAGATCAATAAAACTAAAAGCTGGGTCTTTGAGAAGATAAACAAAATAGATAAACCACTAGCCAGACTCACCAAGAAAAAAAGGGAGATGTCTCAGATCAACAGAATTAGAAATGAAAAAGGAGAAGTAACAACTGACACTGCAGAAATACAAAGGATCATGAGGGATTACTACAGGCAACTATATGCCAATAAAATGGACAACCTGGAAGAAATGGACAAATTCTTAGAAAAGCACAACCTTCCGAGACTGAACCAGGAAGAAAAAGAAAATATAAACAGACCAATCACAAGCAATAAAATTGAAACTGTGATGAAAAATCTTCCAACAAACAAGAGTCCAGGACCAGATGGCTTCACAGGCGAATTCTATCAAACATTTAGAGAAGAGCTAACACCTATCCTTCTCAGACTCTTCCAAAATACAGCAGAGGGAGGAACACTCCCAAACTCATTCTACAAGGCCGCCATCACCCTGATAGCAAAACCAGACAGAGATGTCACAAAAAAAGAAAACAACAGGGCAATATCACTGATGAACAGAGATGCAAAAATCGTCAGCAAAATACTAGCAAACAGAATCCAAGAGCACATTAAAAGGATCATACACCATGATCATGTGGGGTTTATCCCAGGAATGCAAGAATTCTTCAATATATGGAAATCAATCCATCTGATAAACCATATTAACAAATTGAAGGAGAAAAACCATATGATCATCTCAATAGATGCAGAAAAAGCTTTCAAAAAAATTCAACAGCCATTTATGATAAAATCTCTCCAGAAAGTAGGCATAGAGGGAGCTTAACACATCATAATAAAAGACATATATGACAAACCCATAGCCAGCATCATTCTCAATGGTGAAAAACTGAAACTATTTCCTCTAAAATCAGGAACAAGACAAGGATGCCCACTCTCACCACTATTATTCAATGTAGTTTTGGAAGTTTTAGCCACTGCAATCAGAGAAGAAAAAGAAATAAAAGGAATCCAAATTGGAAAAGAAGAAGTAAAGCTGTCAGTGTTGGCAAATGACATGATACAATACATAGAGAATCCTAAAGATGCTACCAGAAAACTACTAGAGTTAATCAATGAATTTGGTAAAGTAACAGGATACAAAATTAATGCACAGAAATCTCTTGCATTCTTATACTCTAATGATGAAAAATCTGAAAGAGAAATTAAAGAAATACTCTCATTTACCACTGCAATAAAAGGAATAAAATATCTAGGAACAAACCTACCTAAGGAGACAAAAGACATGTATACCAAAAACTATAAGACACTGATGAAAGATGTATTAAACATGATACAAACAGATGGAGAGGTATACCATATTCTTGGATTGGACGAATCAACATTGTGAAAATGACTATACTACCCAAAGCAATCTACAGATTCCATGCAATCCCTATCAAACTACCAAGGGAATTTTTCACAGAACTAGAACAAAAAATTTCACAATTTGTATGGAAACACAAAAGACTCTGAATAGCCAAAGCAATCTTGAGAAAAAAAAATGGAGCTGGAGGAATCAGGCTCCCTGACTTCAGACTATACTACAAAGCTACAGTAATCAAGACAGTATGGTACTGGCACAAAAACAGAAATATAGATTAATGGAACAGGAGAGATAAACCCACACACATATTGTCACCTTATCTTTGATAAAGGAGACAAGAATATACAATGGAGATAAGACAGCCTCTTTAATAAGTGGTGCTGGGAAAACTAGACAGCTACATGTAAAAAAATGAAATCAGAATACTTCCTAACACCATACACAAAAATAAACTCAAAATGGATTAAAGACCTAAATGTAAGGCCAGACACTATAGAACACTTAGAGGAAAACATCAGCAGAACACTCTACGACATAAATCACAGCAAGATCCTTTTTGACCCACCTCCTAGAGGAATGGAAATAAAAACAAAAATAAACAAATGGGACCTAATGAAACTTAAAAGCTTTTGCACAGCAAAGGAAATCATAAATAAGATGAAAAGACAACCCTCAGAATGGGAGAAAATATTTGCAAAGGAAGCAACTGACAAAAGATTAATCTCCAAAATATACAAGGAGTTCATGCACCTCGATATCAAAAAAACAAACAACCCAGTCCAAACAGGGCAGAAGATCTAAATAGACATTACAGATTGTGTGTAGGGCAGAAGATTTAAATAGACATTACAGATTGCCAATAAACACATGAAAGGATGCTCAACATCACTAATAATCAGAGAAATGCAAATCAAAACTGCAATGAGGGATCACCTCACACCAGTCAGAATAGCCATCATCAAAATATCCAGAAACAATAAATGCTAGGGAGGGTGTGGAGAAAAGGGAACCCTCTTGCACTGTTGGCAGGAATGTAAATTGATACAGCCACCATGGAGAACAGTATGGAGGTTCCTTAAAAAACTACAAATAGAACTACCATACGACCCAGCAATCCCACTACTGGGCATATACCCTGAGAAAACCATAATTCAAAAAGAGTCATGTACCACAGTGTTCATTGCAGCTCTATTTACAATAGCCAGATCATGGAAGTAACCTAAGTGTCCATCAACTGATGAATAGATAAAGAAGATGTGGCAAATATATACAATGGAATATTACTCAGACATAAAAAGAAACGAAATTGAGTTATTTGTAGTGAGGTGGATGGACCTAGAGTCTGTCATACAGAGTGAAGTAAGTCAGAAAGAGAAAAACAAATACCATATGCTAACACATATATATTGAATTAAAAAAAAATGGTTCTGGGCTTCCCTGGTGGCGCAGTGGTTGAGAGTCCGCCTGCCGATTCAGGGGACACAGGTTCGTGCCCCGATCCGGGAAGATCCCACATGCCGCAGAATGGCTGGGCCCGTGAGCCATGGCCGCTGAGCCTGAGCGTCCGGAGCCTGTGCTCCGCAATGGGAGAGGCCGCAACAGTGAGAGGCCCGTGTACTGAAAAAATAAAAAATGGCTCTGAAGAACCTAGAGTCAGGACAGGAATAAAGACGGAGACGTAGAGAATGGACTTGAGGACACAGGGAGGGGGAAGAGTAAGCTGGGACGAAGTGAGAGAGTGGCATGGACATATATACACTACCAAATGTAAAATAGATGGCTAGTGGGACGCAGCTGTATAGCATGGGGAGATCAGCTCAGTGCTTTGTGTCCACCTAGAGGATTGGTATAGGGAGGGTGGGTGGGAGACGCAAGAGGGAGGGGATATGGGGATATATGTATACGTATATCTGATTCACTTTGTGATACAGCAGAAACTAACACAACACTGTAAAGCAATTATACTCCAATAAAGATGCTAACAAAAAAGTAAGAAAGTGAAAGAATGAGAGAAATTTGTTTCAAGCTTATTCTTTGTAGCAGGAAAAAATTATTCTCTCTTGGATACTACATCCTGCAAAATATAGTAACTGTTATGAAGCCTGTTTTAGAGAATAATTGTTTCCCGAAGAAGGGACAATATCAAGTAACATTATCCTAAAGTTTGAAATATAAATTTGTAAACTAATTAAAGTTGCCACTTGTATGCATAATTTGTTAGAGTAATTTTTGAAAGGACATGCCTCTCTAATTTTTCTAAATAGTAATATCAGAATATCAACAATTATAGAGAATTTTAGCAGTTTTGAAACAATTTCACATACATGATAGTTCAATTTTATCACAACATTGATATATATTTGGGGAAAATGAGACTCAGTTTGATTTTCTTGACCTCATGGCAAGGAGTCTAAACTCTATATATTATATTGGTAAATCAATGTAAAGCTTACATATAATGTAATAGTAGATATTAAATGCAATTCTAAGGATCAAATGATAAAAAATGTAAAAGAAATTAGAATCATGCCTAATTCATAGGAGGCAATACATAAGCATTAGTTATTATTTGAATGTTTATTATACAGTAAGTCATGAATATATTTCCCTTACAAAAATAGGCAAAATTAAACTCAAAGCTAAAAATGTAGTATTGTTTATCTAAATTTCATAGGAATAACCCAAAAAGCTTGTCCAAATGTAGATTCCCAGTTCCCCAGTGATATTACAGTAGTTCCCTAAGGAATGTTTTTTTAATTGAATTTATTTATTTTATTTATTTATTTGGGGCTATGTTGGGTCTTCATTGCTGCACTAGGGCTTTCTTAGTTGCAGTGAGCGGGGGTTACTTTCATCGCGGTGGCTTCTCTTGTTGTGGAGCACGGGCTCTAGGCACACAGGTTTCAGTAGTTGTGGCATAAGGGCTCAGTATTTGTGGCTCATGGGCTCTAGAGCGCAGGCTCAGTAGTTGTGGCACACGGGCATCGCTACTCCATGGCAGGTGGGATCTTCCCAGTCCAGGGATTGAACCCGTGTCCCCTGCATTGGCAGGCGGATTCTTAACCACTGAGCCACCAGGGAAGTCCAGGAATTTTTATAAGAACTCTTTAGGATAGATATTCTGATTCAAGTGACTTATGAGAAAATAAAAAAAAATCAAATTCTGTTTGCATATGCAACATGTGCAACCCAACTTTAAGTCACTTTATGCATGATGATCAGTTAATCACTTAACTGTCAAGTGATGAGTAGAAAGAGTAATTACTAGATTTTAGGCAGTGTGCCACATCCTTTCATATATCACCTTATTTAATCCTCACTACCTCCGAGTTAGTTATTGTAACAATACCTGTTGGTATGTGATGGCGGCTAGTCCCATGTTTGCCTCACTTTAAAATGTATTCTATTTCCAGTTCAACACAAGTAGGCTACTCAGCATCATGCCCTCTTTTGAGAGGGGGCCTTCTAATATTTATGGAGTATTCAAAGCTTCTAAGGTTTATGAGAGATGGAGAGAAGCTAAGTAGATATCTTTCCAAACTCTTGCTTTCAAGCAAGACCATGACTGAAGGTGAGATGGTCATAAACCTGAACGTTGTATGAATACATTATATTATACAAATAGAATAGCCCTACACTTTAACCCTCAAAATACTGGTAATATTAAAATAAGGGTATTTTAACAGTAAAGAATGGAATCATACATGACCATATGCCTAATAAGGACAGGCTAATATTTAGGTGAGTACAATTTTATCTATTTTCCAATATTTAGGACAGAAAAATTCCCCCAATTGAATAGCACTTTAAAATTCAGAACCATACTCATTACCAGGTTACCTATACTTATATCTTAAAAAATAAATGAATAAATATATTCGTACATGTATTCTGAATATGCATAAATATATCTTAACATATATATTAAGGATCTGAATTATTCAGAAAAATATTATATACATTTAATATATTAAATAAAATATATATATATATTTAAATGGAACCTTTGATTTTTGTGATCTTATGTGATTCTTTAGCCAGAAATATCAAACTTAAAGTTATATATGTCAGAATTCCTCTGCATAAGGAAAAGTACTAGAAAAGGAAAATAATATATTCTGCTTTATTTTCATTCATTCAATTATTCATACAATTAACAGTTTTAAATTGAACTTAACATATGCCAAAATGCAAGAATATAATGACAAAAAATAAGGAGTCACTGTTCTTAAGAAACTTGCAGTCCAGTGGAGAGAAATTACAATATAAAAGAAAGTATGATATAATGTAATTAGTGCTAGAACAATTATGAGTATATTTAAAGAAACAAGAAAACACTTAGAAAAATGAGCTAATCAGTCCTGAGGGGTCAAAGAGTCTCCTGAGAAGCTTATATCTCAAGTGAATCACTATAAGACAAAGAAATGACCTGAATAATTTGAGAAAAACAGAGAATTATGCAAAAAATAAGAACTTATTGGGTAATATATATGTGTATTTCTATATATGTGTACATATAAATGATACACACATATATATATATATATATTTTTTTTTTTTTGCAGTATGTGGGCCTCTCACTGTTGTGGCCTCTCCCATTGTGGAGCACAGGCTCCGGACGCTCAGGCTCAGCGGCCATGGCTCACGGGCCCAGCCGCTCTGCGGCATGTGGGATCTTCCCGGACCGGGGCACGAACCTGTGTCCCCTGCATCGGCAGGCAGACTCTCAACCACTGAGCCACCAGGGAAGCCCGACACATGTATATTTTTAATTAATTTCTTTTAAGATTAATTTTATGCTATGAAATTTCAAAACCAATCAATTTTACAAAATGAATCATGAGTTATATAAAAGCATACTAATGGATCCATACAGCCAGATTGTTTTTATATTTGAAGGAAAATTAAATGGGAATAATATTAAGTTTGTATTAAACACAATTAGCCAAAACCCTTCCATATATATCTTACAAATATATTAATTAGGTCCAAAGTAACTTTTTTTCTGGATAGACAATGGGTTTTCTTATAGATGAAGTTGCTGTATGATTTTAGTTATAAACATAATATTGGGCTTCCCTGGTGGCGCAGTGGTTGAGAGTCCGCCTGCCGATGCAGGGGACATGGGTTCGTGCCCCGGTCTGGGAGGATCCCACATGCCGCGGAGTGGCTGGGTCCGTGAGCCATGGCCGCTGAGCCTGCACGTCCGGAGCCTGTGCTCCGCAGTGGGAGAGGCCACAACAGTGAGAGGCCCGCGTACCACAAAAAAAAACAAAAACAAAAACATAATATTGTTTCAGTCCTTTGCTAGGCAACAATCATTATCCACTGCTTTCATTTCTCTAGATTTTAATATATGAATGCTCTGCTCCTTAACTCAGTGTTTTATATCTTTTATCTAGAGTAAGGTTGCCTAAATTAGTAATCAAAAGACCCAGAAAATAAAATTCCTGGACTTGATAAAATTCCTGGACTTGTTGCCTTCACAGGGGAATTCTATCAAACATATAAAGGAAAGCTAATGTCTATTTTTCTCAGAATATTCCAAAAATTGAGGACAATAGAACACTCCAAACTTTTTCTATGAGGCTAACATTACACTGATATCAAAACCAGAAAAAGAAACTAGAAAAAAAAATCACAAGACAATATCTCTGATGAATACAAATGAAAAAACCCTCAGCAAAATATTAGCAAACCTAATTTAATAATATATAAAAAGGATCATACATCATGACAGAGTGGGATTTATTCTAGGCATGCAAACGTGGTTCAATATACACAAATCAATCAATGTGACAATATTCAACATCCATTCATGATTAAAAACTCTCATAAAGTTGGTACACAGTGAACATATCTTAACATAATAATGGCATTTATGACAAACCCATGGCTAACATCATACTCAAAGGTGAAAAAGTGAAAGCTTTTCCTCTAAGATCAGGAACAAGATAAGGATACCCCTGTTGCTACCTCTATTTAACATTGTATTGGAAGTCCTAGGAACAGTAATCACACAATAAAAAGGAATAAAAGGCATCTTAATTGGAAGGGAAGAAGTAAAACTATCACTATTTGCAGATGACATGATACTATGTATAGGAACCCAAAAGTCTCTCCCTCCCACAAAGTTATTAGAACTAATAAATAAATTCAGTATAGTTACAGGATACAAGACTAATATACAGAAATCTGTTGCTTTTCCATACACTAATAATGAATGATCAGGAAGAGAAAGAAAGAAAATAATCCCATTTACGATCACATCAAAAAGAATGAAATACCTAAGAATAAACTTAACCAAGGAGATGAAAGACCTATATTGGGAAAACTATAAAACACTGACGAAGGAAATTGAAGAAGATACAAAAAATGGAAAGCTATCCCAAGTTCATGGATTGGAAGAATAGTTAAAATGTCCATAATACCCAAAGCAATTTAAAGATTTAATGCAACCCCTATCTAAATACCCATGCTATTTTTCATGGAATTAAAGTAAGTAATCCTAAAATTTATGCAGAGCCTCAAAAGACCCTGAATTGACAAAGCAATCTTGAGAAAAAAGAACGAAGCTAGAGGTAACAGGTATGTTGACTTTAGACTATATTACAAAGCTATAGTAATCAAAACAGTATTGTACTGGCACAGAAACAAGACACATAGATCAACTGAACAGAACAAAGAGCCCAGAATAAACTCACACACCTACAGTCAATTAATCTATGACAAAGGAGGTAAAAGTAAACAATGGGGAAAAAAGAGTCTCTTCAATAGTGATGCTTATTCCACTGGACAGCTGCACGTAAAAGAATAAAATTAGAACATTTTCTCACACCACATATAAAAATAAACTCAAAATGGATTAAAGACCTAAATGTAAAACCTAAAACCATAAAACTCCTAAAAGAGAATGTAGGCAAAACACTCTTTGGCACAAATTGTAGCAATAAATTGTTGAATCTGTCTCCTAGGGCAAAGGAAACAAAACCAAAAATAAACAAATACAGCCTTATTAAACTTAAAATATATGCACAGCAAAGGAAACCATCAACAAAAAGAAAAGACAACTTACCAAATGGGAGAAAATACTGACAAATCACATGAGATTTGGGGTTAATATTCAAAATATGTAAACAGCTAATACAACTCAATTTTAAAAATCCAATTAAAAATAGGCCAAAGATCTGTACATTTTTTTTCAAAGAAGACATATAGATGTACAGCAGGCACACAAAAAGGTGCTCAGCATTACTAATCGTTAGAGAAATGCAAATCAAAATCACAATAAGATATCAACTCACATCTGTCAGAATGGCTATCATCAAGAAGACCACAAATAACAAACGTTGGCAAGGATGTGGAGAAAAGCAACCCTTGTACACTGTTGATGGGAATGTAAATGGTACAGCTTCTATGGAAAACTGTATGGAGGTGCCTCAAGACACTAAAAACAGAAGTACCATAAGATCCATCAGTTCCACTCCTGGGTATACACCCAAAGAAAACAAAAGCTCTAATTCCTTTCTTTACTTTTTTGTTTTTCCCCTTTTGGGAGCCAGACATTAAAGACTAGGACATTCCAAAAAACCTCACATATGGGGAAATTAGAAAGTCACCACAAACACAGAGAGAAAGACACAGACTCAGAAAAATATGTGAGAAGACCTGGAGTTTACAGCTCAGGCTGATCCTCAGCATGGAAATAGCTGACAACATTTTTTTTTAAAAAAAGCAAAACAAAACAAAAACAAAAAGAGCATATCTTAGGGAAAGAAGAAGAAGCAGATATCAATTTTCCAACAACAACAAAAAAACACATGGCATACAAAGAAACTAAAAGTATGGCCAATTCAAAGCAAAAAACAACAACAACAAAAGCAACAAAAATTATCTCAGAAAAAAGGCCAGATGTTGGACCTACTAGAGAAAGCCTTTAAAACAACTGGGTTAAAAATGTTTCAACAAACTAAAAGAAGACATGAGGAAGGTCAAGAAAATCATGTGTGAATAAAATGGAGAAATTCAAAGACAAAGAAAGAATCCTGAAAGCAGTAAAAGAGAAGCAATTCATCACATACAGGGGATCCTCCTAAATATTTTTGCAGATTTCTCATCAAAAATTTTGGATGTCAGAAGGCAGTGGGCTGGTACAAGACTGTGGTTGCCATGGGTTCAGGGTGGTTCATAGGATTGGATCTCCTGAAGAACAGGAGATTTTTATGGTGGAAAATTACTCTGAATGATAGTGTAATGATGGATACATAGTACTGTGTGTTTGTAAAATCCCCCTAGAACTTTACAGCACAATGAGAAAACCTTAATGTACACAATTTTTAAAAAATTCATTTAGGAGGTCAGGGAATCCCAGGAAGGAATGCAGACTGTGAGAAAGGAATCAAACTGTATTGAAAATGAAACAATATCACTGAAGGGGGTGCTGACCTGAGTAACTTTGGAAATGATACGATTCTGTAAGACTAGAGGCAAAATCACATGCACAGAAATACTTCACTTTTCCAGATAAAGTTGTATCCCACAAGGGTATGAGTTAACAATTCTGATATTACTATACATGTACACTGAAATTTAAAAATTAAGTAAATTGATACCATACTGTTAGGAACCAAGTTTCTTACTTTTGAAGGGAAAAATTACAGATAACCAAGGCAATAAGGCTAGAAGGATCATACAGCAATGAATTAGAGCTGGGGAGGTCAGTATGAACTTATTTTTAGCTCAGTATAGACACAGATGGTTACACATAGAAATATTTATAGACATGTGTAAGGTTAGTATACATTCATATATTTCCTGCCCTCTCAGGTTAGAGCCCTACAAGAAACACTACTTCAGTAATAACAGTGTACATGTTGCACCCAGATCTTTGTTTTGTAAAGCATTTTTAATAAAATGAAACAAGGTACCTTGGAGAAGTAGCTGATTCTAGGACTGGGCAGGAAACTTCTAAGATGGGCATGAAGCATCTTGTAGTGACAGAAATTAAGGAATTCTAAAAATATAAACAAACACAAAACACAAATAAATAATAAAAGAAACCATAATCATGGAGTATGTCAAATGGACACAGGATACAAATGAGAGTTCCCAATAGCCAAAGCTGTAACAATTTGAACAACAAAATAAATAAAGTAGTATTGGATTATAAATGTAAGTATAAAATCCATGTCCAAGTGTCCACATTGATGCAAATAAATTATTAAATAAATAAATGAACAAAGGAGAAGAGACGAAACTTCTGTGTGGAATTCCAGATAATTCATGTAGATGTTCTTCCCTCAGAGTCACACATGTTAAATCATCATCTTCTGGAAAGCCTTATTAAAATTATTAACATTAGATTTACATGCTTTGTTAGTATTTTTGAGTCACCTGACTTTAGTGTAATCAATGACATTACTACAACCCTCCCTGCACATTAATGCTGGAAAACATTTACAATTTTTACTACTTCCCATTCATCATCAACATTCTTTAAAATTGAAAATTCAGTATTTGATTTGTTCATTAAATATATAGTTCTGTTTCATTGTTTTTAACAACAAAACCCAGGTGGTTTATTGAAAATGAAGAAACAAATTACCAAACAATAACATAAATAAATAGATTTAAATGTGCAGTGTACAATAAATGATGCTACCATTGACATAAGGGAGTTCATGTTATTTTCAGTACATTCAATGATAGGTTACTTATCCTCTATTTCAGGCACATGTCATTTCCCACAGATCTAGCCAACTTGGCACAATTTGCTGTTTCACCCAAAGGCTAGTAGCACAACAGTATCAAATACCTCTTCCACCACTATCTGAAAATAGAATAAATTGTCTCTCCCTGGCCACTTACACCCCAAGAACTCTTCAATATTTTAGTGAATGCCCTCCTTTCATTGAAAGGAAAGTGTAATTATATTGAGTCTGGAAAGACCAAGTGAAAACAAATACAGTTGTCTACCAGATTTAGTCAAATATTATTCTGAATATATACCGGTCACTGCAAATGCATTTCATTTACACTTAGAAGAGACAATAGAAAAAGGAATAGGTAAAAAATGACAGTCTCCCCAAACTACCATGGGTTATTTTAGTACAACAATTCATTATAAGATAAATAAGAGTCTACTAAGAATGAACTTTCAAGGACAAATACTAAAGCAGAAAGCATGCCAGGAGAACAGATGTAAGTCATCACAATTCTGGGAAAAACAAAATGTATTTATCATCCTATGTACATGCTTTCTTTTATTATTTTAACTTTCATTCTTAAATTCTTTTTTTGAGATATTTTAATATACTATTATATTTTACCTGTTCTATTAGTAGAATGCATTTTATTTGTGTGATTTTATTTTTAAGTATATAGGTTTAAATATTCTTACCAAATTCTTATTAAAGTACACTGAATTTTCTTTCAATAAATATAATTCTCTTTATGAATATTCTAAAATCACAATTTTTAAAGTTTTAAAACAATAATCATCAAACATGATTTTATGGAGAATACCAATATCTACATATAAAATAAACAAATAACGTTGAGATAGTTTCTAAATCCAAATAGAAAAATGATATTAAACATTACCTCAAAGGATACACAACAGTCTAATCTAGAGTAATCATTTTTCCTAAAATCCATTTTGTCTCTTTGGTTAGCTGTCTAAAATATTTGCCACCTTTCTCCCAGTAAGTAATATAATTTGTCCAATTTTCTGAGCTTTATTGCAAAAAAAAAAAAAGTAAAAATACTGTCTTACTTAGGTTTACTTGCTGCATTGGGAGCAACTCTGTAAAGGAAGGTCTTCCTGTCTGTCACATCTGAGCCCCATCACTTGCCAGATTTATGGAAATGTTCTATAGTCAATTAAGCTGATGGTGTTTTTCAGTGACATCCAATTGAACTTAGGTTCCAACTATATAATCAACACTGAGAGGACTCACTATCATCAGAAAAGGGTAACAGAAAATATGCCTTTTTTTCCTCCCCTTCTTATGTCTTCTTAAGAAACCAGGAAGAATTGGTAGTAAGTAGTTCATTGCCTGTCACTAGATGTGAATGAATATTTGACAGATTCCTTCAGTTCCCTTAAATTCTAGAACTGCTAGAATAGAAAATAAAGTATAAAATTTCAAGACAGTAGTGAAAGAAATTGGTGATTTGTCTTCAAATGGGAAAAGGGGAAATGAGTTCATTGATAACTATTACTTACTGCAAGTAAAAAACTGAAGTACAGAACAAATATTACTTAAATATTCTGAATAAAAAGTTTGATAACTAGAGAAGGAAAAGAACCAGTCATGTAAAATTTCAAATAAACATAATATTGTTAACGTAAATTACTGAGATTATAAAAATATATTTTTAGAAGACTATTTTATAATGTGACAAATTGATGTACTTTTTTACATCCTCACAATGAAAACCATCAGATGCTTGCTTTATGCTTCCTGCATTATCCTTCTCTCTCCATAAAGTGTGCACTTAGTGGTCTAACTGAATTTTGGACACTGGTACTTTAGGGTTGAAATAAGGACTCCATCATTCACTAGCTGAAAAATGCCTAACTAAGTTATTTCTAAGCCTCAGTTTTACGTGTAAAATAAGAAAACAATACCTACCACATAGAAGTGATGGGTAGATGACATGGAATTTTACATGAAAATGCTTAAACTATTAAAATTATGGATAGAGTTAGAAAAGATGTGATATGATAGAAATATTAGTAGTACATAATTTTTTTATCAGATTAAAAAAAAGTCAACTGTAAAATGTCTTGCCTGTTAGTTTGTGTGAGTGCGTCCTATGGGTTGACTTGTGTCCTTCCCAAGATTCGTATGTTAAGTGCTCTCGCCCAGTACCTACCTCAGAATGTGATCTTCTTTGGGAATAGGGTTGTCGCAGCTCTATTTAGTTAAGATTTCATTATACTGGAGTAGGGTAGGCCCTCCTCCAATCAATCTGACATGACTGATGTCCTTATGAAGAGGGGAAATTTGGACAGACACATATTCAGGAAGAACTCACTAGAAAATGAATACAGGTTCTGTTGCCAGTGCATGGTTTTCTATAGAGTTGGACTGTCCTTATTTGAAATCTCCATACATTGCTTAAGTTTACCTAATCCATCCTCTACCAATTTAATTTACTGCTGTATTATTTTTTAACCTTTTTTTTACCTTATATCTAAACTATTTGGGTATAAATAACTCTCATTGACTCCTACTACAAAGTTATCTTTCTTATTATAACTTAATTATTAGGATTTATCCTAATAATTTATCTTTAGCACATAATTAGCACATAATTTACTAACAGGTAACTTCTGTCTCAAAAATCTTCTTCAATTATCCACTCCTTTGGGATTTTTTCCTAACAAATTTCTCTAAGATTACCATTTTAAGTAACTAATCATAATTAACCGTTTCATTCAGCAACTACAATAACTCTTTTAAAAACATTTCTCCAAGTGGTCCTTTATTGAAAACCATACTTAAAATAGAATCTCAGTCACATAATGACCCACCAGGCTTTATTTCTTCTATATAGGCTTGATATTTCATATTTATATGATCAATTTTTAATCTCATTTCAATAAAATGAAGCTTTAAGAGAACAAGGATTTTTGTTTGTTCAGTTTGATCAACAGAACCTAGAGAAATGATCATGTGTGTTTTCCTTCAACATTATATCCTTAGCCCATATGCATCTGTAACCACAAAAGTATTTAGTAAATTATTTAATAATAAGTGCATGAATGATTGTGCAATAATAATAAGTGCATGATTCACTGAATACCAGGCATCGCACAGATGCAGTGCATATTGCAAGGAAACAAACATGGTCATGATTTATAGGAGCTTACAGTCTGGAGAGGAAGATACACTTTAGCCAGATAATTTCAAAATAAATACACGAAACTGTAATTCAGAATAATACCACAGAGGAGACTTAAAATGTTTTATAGGAGAGGATGAAACAGATGATTTGATCTCATCAGAGAGGCTAGGAAAGGCTTTTCTGAGGAGAAGAATTTTAAACTGAATTGCATCTGAGCCATCTAAATAAAGAAAAGAGGTAACTGTGCTTCATGATGCAGGAAAATCAGATGCAAGCCTCCATGACAGGGTACTGAAAAAGTTCAGAATGGCTAAAATAGAAAGATTAAAAGTATATTGCAATATGAAGCGAATATTTCAATGGGAAATTTGTAAGACATGTTATGGGAGATTTATTTTTATTCTAAGAACAATGAGACTCTTCTGAGATGGTTAAAGTTTTGGGAGAGCTTATACAATCAGATATATGATGGAGAGGATAAAAACAAGATCACTGTGTCTGTAATGTCAAGAGCAGATGGCACGGTGAGTGCAGGTGAACCACTTGGAAGGATATTGTAAAAGTCCCAAAGGGAGGTGTTGTGAGTTTGAACTGGTGACAGAGGGAGAGAAGTGGACTGGATCTTAGAAATGCTGAGGATGAAAAAATACAGGGGCCTTAGTGATAAATTAACTATTGTGAGTGAGGCAGCTGGACATATGGTTTATTGCTAGTTCTGTGACCTGCAAAAAACTCGATTGAACCTTGCCACTTACAGAAATAAATGAAATTTTACAAATTTAAAAAATTTTAAAAATGTACCAGTTAAGGTGTTAAGGAAGGGGAATGACTGAAGTTCCTTTCACATATGTACAATTTCAATTAGGATTTTAGGTAAATGGTTAGCATTCAAAGGAAAAAATACAAGTTAGAGTTATAAAAGTAATGACACATTTGAGTATAGGTGATAATTGCATTTTTGTGAATGGATACAATTATTTAAGGATAGACTATAGTTTAAGAAACAACTAAATAGACAAGATATCAACTTAAAAGTAGGATGGAATTCAAGACAAGTGATTTTTTTTCAATAAGAACATTCTTAGTAGGCTTGAAGTTGCTACAAGTTTAAATAAATTAGGCACTACCAAGGTCTGCTTTATTTTTCCCATACAGGGAAATGGTGATATTGACTCTGAGTGTGTGTGTGTGTGTGTGTAGCTTAGGGAATTACTACTTTAAAAAGTAATTATACAACTCAGATATAACCCAAGCATTGTATCTGATCTCCATATGGTGGCTATAAATCTCTCATTTTGTATTCACTTCTCTTAAAAATTAGATGTTAAACTCTATGATAAACACACTATTTTGTGAGAAAAAAACTAACATCTTGTTTTAGTTTTCTAATCACGCATGCTTTATCCACATTATGAATTCTGAGGGAAAATAATGTTATTTTAAATAAGACAGTTCTTGTAGAAAACTATAGGAAACACTGTATATGTTTCTATATGTATTTTTTTAATAAATAAAAGTATCCATTAAAACATTAAAAATTTGGCACAGAAGCATCTGTGCAGTAGTTATGATTTAATCATAAATACATAGTTTCAATTACAAAGATTCTCAGTCGTTTAGGATTTCTTCTTATTTCTAATATATCAGGCATTACTTTTAGTAAATATATTATTAGAATCCAAACTATAAAATTCCTTATTTTTTCCACAGTCAAGAATTACAGAGAAATCAATTATTCCTAACTTTACAGTAGCACTTTTATCCTAATAAGTGTTTCAAGAAAAAAATTTTTGTTGTTGTTGGTGGTGGTGTTCTTTAGAGAAATTCACTTTCAGTCAAACTCTTCGTTAAAATTTACAATTTTCCTTCTGAATAATATAATGATTCATGAAGTAGTAGATTCAAAGCAGTAGTTGTGAGTATTCAATTATGTTCTCCTTGTAGTAAGATTGAATAAATACATTATTAGTGTATTGGATTCTTGGGACTGCCCAAACAAAGTATCATAAACTGGGTGGCTTAAAACATCAGGAATTTATTTTCTCGTAGTCCTAGAGGCTAAAACTACAAACTCCAACTATCAGCAAGACCATGCTCCCACTGAAACCTGCAGAGGAATCCTTCTTGCTTCTTACTGGATTCGGGGGTTTCTATGGCAATTTTTGGTATTCCCTGGCTTGCAAATACGTAACTCTAATCTCTCATTCATCATCACATGGTGTTCTTCTCATGTGTCTGGCTTCATGTGGCCTCCTTCTTATAAGAACATAAGTCATGTTAGAGTCAGGGTTCACCCTACTCCACTATGATCTCACCTTAACTAATTATATCTGCAATACATAATATATCTCAGCCCAAATCAGGTCATATTCTGAGGTACTGGGAGTTAGGACTTCGATGTATCTTTTTGCAAGACAAAATTCAATGCATAACAAGTAGCGACCATATAAAACCACCAATAATATAAGAGTATCTTTGTCTTAAGTCCAGGAGAGATTATTTTTGTCACTTCATCTATTCATGCATAGATGAATAAATACTAATATAAATATTAATATTTATCAAGGGCATATAGTAGACACATAAATGCAGTGGTTAAAGAATGAGCGCTCTGGAGGCATACTCATAGGTTCAAATCCAGGATCCCCTAAGTTCTAGCTCTCGGATGTTGTAAAAATTACGTACTCTGTTTGTGGCTCAGCTTCCTTATTTTTGAAATAAGTATGATAATAGTATTGAATTTATCAGGTAAAATGAATTCATCCTTAAAAAGCTTATAAGAGGGCTTGACAGCTGATCCATAAGTATCAGCTGTTATTATAACACAATATGTGAAAGATGCTCAAAATACAGTCATAAAAGAAAAATACTGAAAGGCTACCAAGGACTTTTGGTGCTGCCCACAACAGAAATAGCTTCTAGCAAATAAGCCTCTTACTAGAAAGTCTTGGAGTGCTATCATTTCAGCCAGCACTTTAGCCTCCATTTTGCTATAGAACGGAGGATATATTTGAGGTAATTATTAGGTTCAACATGTTTTTATTTTTCCCCAGAGGTTAATTTCTAATACTCAGATATATAAACAGCTCTTTAGGGGTGAAGAGAATAAGGTTTGAGTTCAAAATCCAGCTAAGGTAGAAGACCTTTGATCAATTCCTTTCATTTTAGAGTCTACAAAAAATGGGATTAAGGTACATACTCAAGGTATTAGTGCACACACTAGGATTAAGAACTATGTCCTAGGAATTAGGGCAAAACTGAAATAAATAAGACCTAACCAAATCAAAACACAACTTTCAGAAAATTAAGTTCATTCAATTATTCTGTGCATCTTCCAAAAGGAAATGTGATCTGAACAATATGACTTTTTCCAACAAATGCTGAATATAAAATATTCTTCTCAAGTGCACATGGAACTTTTCCATAATAGGTTATAAGCAGAGTCATAAAGCAAGTCCTAATATTTCAAAAATTGTAATGATACAGAATACAGTAAATGCTGACAAATTACCAGGAAGTACAAAAACGTAGATAAAAATACTTCTAGATAATCCATAGGTGTGAAAAATAAATTAGAAAATACTTTGAAGAAAATAAAAATGCAATATATCAAATTCTGTGATGCAGCTAAACCAGAAATGGAAATAAAATTATATATTTTAATGAGTATATTAGGAAAGAAGACAGATTAAAGATCATTAATGTACATTTCTAACTCCAGAAGTTAGAAAAGTAACGACAAATCAAAACCCACCCAATTGTGAGGTAAGTTTCTAGAGAGTAGAGTAGAAAGACAAAATGAAAAATAGAAATATGAGGTAGGAGAAAGGTAAGGAACATAGATATTTACTACAGCATGTTCATTATCTAAGTCACACAGGAATTTCAAAACAAATTTTACAGATCAATATATAGAAGAAATTAAAACGAAGAATTAAAATCTTTGGAAGGGAGTCCATTTCTAGCAGGTCTGACCCAATGACCAAAAATTGAACTGAATGAACTGCCAAAAATATCTTCAAAAATATCAAAGAAAGTAGGAAAATATCAAGTTAAAATTTCAGTGAAACAGGAACTTAGAGAAGCAGATCTTGTTTTGATGATATTTTCCAAGTCTTATAAAAATTGAACTTCAGTTTTCTTGGCTTTGTCTAAAATGGGAGAAACAGACAAACTCCAGTACTACAAGATGGATGATCCTTCCAAACAAAGCAGAAACATCAAAAGGAAACACTTTCAATGCTTGATGAAACTAAAATATATTTTCTTGAGCCTATACCCAAAGAGAACTGATATAAAAGTTACTGTGGCAGTAAACAAAGTTAGAAGGCAAAATGAGTATCCGAGAAGTTAAAGCAAAAAGCTCACCTTCACGTGCATTTGCAGATCAAATTTACATAACCTAGGTGTTAAAAATACAAATTCTGAGTTAAGTATAAAATACCTGATAGGTAATACTCCCTGGTGCCTGGCATATCAAAGGGTAATCCTTTATGGTGGAAATTATGTTAAAACTGAAACTTTAAGACTCTCCAAAACAATTTCTCAAGAGACTGTGCACAGCTTAAAATTAAAACAAAAAAAATTACAAGGCAACAAAGTATACGCAAAGTATATGCAATAATCGATAGGGAAACAGATCCATGAATATTCATAAAGTGGAATAATCAGACATAGAAGGAAAACAAAATCTATGCTTACTATACTTAAACAGACACACACACACCCCCAAACATACACACAAACACACACACCTTACAATAAAGATTAAAAAGATTTTCAGGGAAGTTACCAGTTTTGCACATAAGGAGCTTGGAAGTTGCCATTCCTCTGAACAACAAGTAAAAAGCCGCACAGTCTGATACATCAACAACTCTTCTTGGATCTGTATAGAGTTGAGGACTCAAAGGAAACCACAGACCCCTAGATTGGAGACAGACAGGTGAATACAGGGAGTGACAGCTTACCTGAGTAGACACTTATGAACAGAAACTGCCATGGGAACCAGTTCCAGGAGAACTGTAATTGATGATTTACTGGAGGCTCAGTGTGGATAAGTCTGAGTAACCTACTATATAAGGAGCCAATAATCAGTGGTCCCCACACTTTTGTGAGTTTTGCCTTCAGAAGCTTGACAAGGTTCTCACAGTAAATATTGGAGAAAAATCCCCTCGTGCTTCACACCAGGGAAGGGGGAAAGGAACCATTTTGAAATACACCACAGCATTCTGTTCTTCTCAACAAGGCCACCCTCAAGGAAAACTATTTAACCAGAACCTAACCTAGGGTTTTATCAGTCTAATTGACTTGGGGGCCAGCGCTAGCTTTCTGCATAGAAGGAGGGAAATACCTAACTCCAAACCACTCTAGCCTCTCTGTCCCACCTAAGGCGAGTGGGAGTGGAAAGAAACCAGGAAGCATTTGTGAAATTCACAGTTCAGAGGCGTAGGCTCACAAAAAGACTAATCATAGACTAGAGAAAGCTTCACCTCCACCATCACATTACTGAAGGCCTGTTTACTGCAGTACCTTTTGCTTCATGTACAGCTATCAAGAAAACATTAGTAGGCATACCAAAAGGCAAAATCACAGCTTAGAGATACAGAGCATAGACATGGCACTGTCAGACTGGAAATTTAAACATCAAAGATTACAATTCTAAGGGCCTTAATGGATAAAGCAGACATATAAGAACAGATGTGCAATGTAAGCAGAAAGATGGAAATCCTAAAAGCCAAGAAGAAATGCTAGAGATCAAAAACACTAACAAAAATGAATGGGCTTTTTTAATGGCCTCTTTGATGGGCTTATTAGTGAACTGGAAACAGCTGAAGAAAGTGTCTACCAGCTTGAGGATACATCAAAAGAAACCTCCAAAACTGAAAAGCAGAGAAAAAAAATTTAAAAAGATGGAAAAAACAGAACAGAACATCCAAGGAGTGAGGGACAACTACAAAAGTTGTAACATACACATAATGGGAATACCAGGAGAAGAAAGAGAGAAAAGTACAGAAGAAATATTTGAAACAATAGTAACTGAGAATTTCCCCCAATTAATGTCAGACAACAAATCACAGCTCTAGTGAGCTTATAGAATGCCAAGCAGGATGAATGTAAAAACTAAAGCAAAAACAAAAATTACTTTATCTGTAAAGGAACAAAGATAATAATTACAGTGACTTCTCAGAAATCATGCAGGTAAGAAAAGAGTATCCCGAAACATTTAAAGTATCAAGAGGAAGAAACCCCATCATCTTACAATTCTGTACTCTATAAAATTATCCTTCAAAAGTGAAGAAGAAATAAAAACTTTTTCAAACAAACAAAAATTGAGTAAATCTGTTGCCAGTAGACCTGCCTTGCAAGAAATGTTAAATGAATCTCTTTAGGGAGAAGGAAAATACAGATCCCATGGACATTAAAAAGATACTGAAGGAATGCTATGAATAACTCAATGCCCCTAAGTTTGACAGACTAGATGAAATGGACCAATTACTTGAAAGACACAGCCTACCGAAATTCACACAAGAAAAAACAGTCGGTATGAATAAGGCTTTATCTTTTAAAGAAATTGAATCAATAATTAATTACCTTCCAAAACAGAAAGCACCAGGCCCAGGTGAGTTCACTGGTAAATTCTACCAAATATTTAAGGAAGAAATTATATCAATCCTCTACAATCTCTTTCAGAGGACAGAAGCAGAGGGAATACGTTTTCATTCTATGAGGCCAAGATTACCTTAATGTCAAAGCCAAGAAAAAAAAAATTACAAGAAAAGAAAATATATACCAATATCTGTCATGAACATAGATGCAAAAATACTCAACAAAATATTAGCAATCCAACCTAATATATAATGTATAAAAACAATTATAGGGCTTCCCTGGTGGCGCAGTGGTTGAGAGTCCGCCTGCCGATGCAGGGGACACGGGTTCGTGCCCCGGTCCGGGAAGATCCCACAGGCCGCGCAGCGGCTGGGCCCGTGAGCCATGGCCGCTGAGCCTGCGCGTCCGGAGCCTGTGCTCCACAACGGGAGAGGCCACAACAGTGAGAGGCCCGCGTACCGCAAAAAAAAAAAAAAAAAAAAAAAAAAAAACAAACAATTATACACCATGACCAAGTGGGCTTTACTCAGAAGTATGTTAAACATATCCAGCAATTTCACTTCTAGGTATTTACTCAAGTAATAGGAAAACAAATACTTATGTGAAGACTTGTACATGAATGTTTATAGAAATTTTATTTGTAAATGCCCAGAACTGGAAACAATTCAAATGTCCTTTACCTAGGTAATTAATAAACAAACTGAGGTACATCCACACAAGAGAATAATACCCAGCAATTTAACAGAGGTATTTATCGATAAATGCCAGAACATAGGTGAATCTCAAATAAATAATGCTAAGGGAAGACAGTCAGACTGAAAAAGCTATGTACCTTAGGATTCCATTTATTTGACATTCTAGAAAAGGAAAATCCATAGAGAAAGAAAACAGATCTATGATTGGGGCCGTGGAGGAGATAGCTGACAAAAATATGGGATGGGCAATTTTTCTTTTATGGTGTTGGAGCTCTTCTGTATCTTGATTGTGATTGCGTTCGCATGATTGTAAATTTTGTCAAAACCCTCAGAAATGCAAACTGAAAAAGGAGAATTTTACTAAATGTAAATTATCTTAATTTATAAAAATGAAAAGAAAATACCAATATTTTGTTCTTGCTTTGTTAACCTGAGTATTCATATATGGTTAAAATTCTGTATTAAAAAATGCCAAAATCCTACACTACTTCATTTACATAATGTTTTCATTAATTTAAAAAAGACTGAAAACAAAAGCTGTCTTATATGAACAATGTAAAATAAGGCATGAGTTCATTCATATTGCTGATTATGGAGAACAAATCAACTTGACTCATTTTTTAAACAGTGTCCTTTGGCTTAGGCTTCCAGTCTAATCAAACTATAGTAGATCCTCATTATTCAATGATTCACCTATTCCCTAAAATTTGTTACCTCAAGACAAATACTGGCAGGCTTTTGTGATCATTTGCAGACGTGTGCAGAGTAACAAAATATCTGTCATGTGATTCACAGCTTCCCAGCTGAGGTCCAAAAAAGCAACATTATGACTTATTGTTTCAGCTTCATATTGTAAAGAAGTGCCCTATTTTCAGGCTATTTACTGCCAGGTTTCTCACACTTTTGTGGGGTTTATTGGATGATTTTTATGTTTAAAATAGCCCCTAAATGTAGTAATGAAGTGCTGTCTAGAGTGGCAAAGAACAAGATGGCTGTGATGTGCCTTAGGGAAAAAAATGTGAGTTAGGTAAGTTTCCTTCAGGCATGAGGTATAGTACTGTTGGCTGTTAGTTCAGTGTTAATGAATCAACAATACTGTACTTTCCAAAAACGGAGGAGGAAATTTGCTGGTCTCTGCATGAGATGGCTCTGGAAGGTGCTAACATAACATCTAAAGTGTTTGATAAAGCTACGGAAAAGATGAAAAAGCGTCTGCATTTGTGGATATGGGTGATGGCAACTAATAAAAAAGCATAATAGACAGCATTGTTGTGAGGCTGAAAGCCAAAGAAATTTATGGTCACATGACCCCGAGTCAGGAAAATGTTAAGCCCTTCTTGGCGAGTGCTGGCATGTACCAAAATGTGATATGGCCTTTTCTTTCTTTCTTTTGAGTGTCACAATTAATTATGCTGTATAACACCCTTACATATGTGCCAACATAGCTGACCGTAGAATAAATCAACAGTTTGAGTAAACTTTGTAAGTTGAGAATAAACTGAAAAATAAAAACCAAATGAGAAAAAAATGCAAAGTGTGTTACAGCTTGAAGAAAAAAAACATGCCCTGCCTCTACAAATTTATCAGCTCTAAACATTCGATTATGTTGGATGTCAGGTATAATTTGAGGAAAAATAAATAAAGTAGACCAGTAGGGAAAAAAGTTCTAAAATTTTATCATGAGCGTTAAAGGTAAACAATAATAATTATAACAATAATAATTATAATAATTAACACCTAATGGAGGAAGGGCTTAGTACACTGTGAATTCTTATCATTTATTTTAATCAACATATAATGATACTGCAGTATAAGTACCCTTAATGCACTTGACCCATTCATATACTTCACCTGTCATAAGGAGCAATGCTAATGAATTTACAATATTTACACTGCACAGATATTCTTAAGAAATTAAACTTGTACACAACTCTGGTTTTAGGTTACTGGGACGATCAACCATTATTTCTTCCTCGGCATATTTACTAAAATCTAGTACCTACATCATTTCAATACAAAACGACAGTATTATAATGATGACCCTGCCAGATCATTATCTTTAGACCAGGATGTCTTTTTCTGTTTTACTTGCTTTTATCTCTTTCCTATTTTAATTTTATACTGTGCTTAAATTGTTGCTACATGTATGTTTAGCTATATATCTAATAACTTTGATTATAATCTGCATTTTGAAGAGTCATATAAAGTTTTGAATTAGAAAATTAAAATTATTCAACAAAAGAAAGCAGAAAAATTAGAAAAGCAGTGCTTTAACAACCATTTAATTACATCTCTGCATAGTTTCTCAGCATTTTTTTAAGAATTCTACTGTGTCATAAGAAACCACCTCTGCATTGGAACTGACCTCTGAGAGGATATTTACCCTTAAAAAGAAATGTACAATAACATAATAAAGATATCAGATATCCATTTAGATACTGAGGTCAGGACTGGGCTGGGATAACGATAATGATGGTAGGAAGTGAGGGCTAGAGAGGAATAGAAAATATACAAAGCATTGCTATCCCTACTGTGATAAGTCCATTCGTTGATTTTAGTCAGAAACTCTTTGCCACACTATTCTGACACATATTATCATCTTTGCATAATATTGGGGAACTTAGTTAACTCTTTGTGGTACAGTTCTTTTCTCCAAATGTTTCATATAATTTATTTTTTTACATAATAATACATGCTATTTGCTTTTTTATATATATAAAGGATGAGTTTGGTAATCCCTCATCATCTGTATAATCATTTTTACCTTGGCCACTAATATAGCTAAGTGCCACAGAATTATCCATATAGATTTTATGTGAGAAGAAAAAAAATATGGTATCAGCTAATTCAGTTAATGAGATTTTTATTTAATGAAATAAATTTGAAATCCTTTTGGAAAAAATTCATGAGGAAATCCTAATTCCTCACTGTATTAATAATGTAAGAATTATTTTAGCAAAGCATCTTCTTTCCAGGTAATCCGATCATTTCTCATCAAATATATTTCTATGAAATGTAAACGCTCTACTGCCTTTGATTACTGTTAGGCAATTTGCAAAGTGCAACATTCAGATTTCTTTTGCAGAGTCCTGTATTTTGTTTTTTTGTTTTGTTTGTTTGTTTTTGCGGTACACGGGCCTCTCACTGTTGTGGCCTCTCCCGTTGTGGAGCACAGGCTCCGGACGCGCAGGCTCAGCGGCCATGGCTCTTGGGCCCAGGTGCTCCGCGGCCTGTGGGATCTTCCCGGACCGGGGCATGAACCCGTGTCCCCTGCATCGGCAGGCGGACTCTCAACCACTGCGCCACCAGGGAAGCCCTGTATTTTGTTTTTAACATCAATTAATGCTCTATATGCTTTTCTAAATACCTGTCATTAACAAGTAACATGTTTTAGTTATACTCCAAGCTAATTTCATGGATATAAAAACCTCAAGATTAGTTAACACTCTATAACGTTTAGCTTCTTTCTCATTGCATCTGTGTGAAATTTTTCCTTCCTTCCAACAAATAGCAACCACTCTTTTATCCGCCAGTGGTTTCCATCTACTGAATCTTCTTTATTGAAGAAAAATGTTTATTTTGTTTTGATTATTTAAGTAAGAAAGCAAAACAAGACATTGACAAAAGGCTGGGGTACAGAGCAGCTGCCTACCATTCACACTAATTAATGGGGAGGGGGTAGGACTCAACAGGGATCCAAAGCCAAGGGTAAGAGTGAACCTTGCAGTTGACCTGGCTCCCCTGTTGATCTATTTTGAAGAGTGACTGTCACCCATTATTCCCAATCTCAGGAGTTAAGCAGAAATAAACATTTTGAAATTGTATTATATGTTGGGTATAAGCTTACTAATATTCCATCTCACTCTTCTCTCATTAGTTCCAGGAAAAGGGCTGGGCAGCCTGAAGGTTATTAAATGCTCATTAAGAAAAGCTTTAATGTGATAGACAAGGGGTAGAAAATAATAGTACTCAAATCCCATGACACAATATTTAATGATCTTAGTCTACAAGTGCATGTTAAGCAAGAGTTTTTAAAGTATCATGTTTCATCAGGGCTTCAAAGAGTAATTAAAAGGCAGTTACCGTGCTGACATTTTTCATTTCTCAGGAGATATATAGAGAAATTTAAAAACTGAGTTATAAAAGATTTTTTTAGTCTTATTTAAGTTTAAACTACATAAATCAAAGACTAAATTTGCCATTCCTAAGCTTTCTCACTAGCACTTGATACTCTTTCTCTAAAATATCTATATGTCACTGATGTCCTAAAGGGTCAAAATTTATTTACTCCTGATTTTAGACCAAAACTTAATTGTACTAGTGCAACAAAAAATCATAGTATCAATCATTACCTTAACATAGCATGTGAAAAACATATGGGGAAAAAGATAACTATCCCTCAAATCTTTACCTTCTACCTGTTGGGAAAAAGAAAGAAAGAAAGTTGCATGTGAAAGGAAATATATCACAACATGGAGGAAAATTCTCAAGTTTGGGAGGAATGTTCTTGTCTGGAAGAATAGAAGAACTGTGTCATACGTAGAGGACACTGCTAGTTAATCTCAAAGTAATGTCCACATTAATGCCTTCACTTCCTCCCCTTCACCACAGACCAAACCCACTACCCATGAACCCATGTATTCTTCAAAACACAATCAGCACAAAATTGGTCCTCTGCTGTCCAATTTATTCTGAGTGCACAATAAATGTTGCTTTATTTCAGTTTCTGGTTTACTATCTGACTCGCAGTTTAGATACAGGCTCTGTTAATGACATACTTCCTGAATTAACCTTTTTGAGATATTATTCTTATTACAATTATTAGGATATTTTCTATTCAAAAAACAAAACTGAAGACAACAGTTTAAAATCCCCCAAAACAACCTAGATGAATAAGTAATACATAAAGATTCTAGCAGTTGGAGAATTTCTGAAGGAATAGAGCTCTAAAATCTAATTGCTTAGTGTTCTATAAAGTGTTGATAAAATGACTAAGGATAAAACATAATATTTTAGTTCCAAGTAACTATTTAAACATGTGACATCTGGCTTCTGAGAATGAACTATGATTAGATCATCAGTTCTCTTAGTTAAAACAAAATTAATTTAAGGTGTTTATGATACATGCCATTAATGGTACTAAGGACGAATCTTAAAATAATTTGACTTCTGGGCTTCCCTGGTGGCGCAGTGGTTGAGAGTCTGCCTGCCAATGCAGGGGACACGGGTTCGTGCCCCGGTCCGGGAGGATCCCACATGCCGTGGAGCGGCTGGACTCGTGAGTCAGGGCCGCTGAGCCTGCTTGTCCGGAGCCTGTGCTCCGCGACGGGAGAGGCCACAACAGTGAGAGGCCCGCGTACAGCAAAAAGTAATAATAATAATAATAATAATAATTTGACTTCTTTGTCATTTGTTTAAAGCACCTTCTTTCTGTAACTGTTCTTATATCATATATCTATATGCTCTGAGTAAACTGCAATGATATTATCTTTACCTTCTGGGATTGATAAGCTAAAATTAGACCATCTAGGGTGGAAAGAAAATCAGTATTCTGGTAATAGGCTGTGGAAACTTTGCTTATAAAATTACTATCAAGTGAATTTTAAAGATTATTTTTAATGCTTTAAATGGTGTACCTTTTAAACATGAGTTGTTTTTCTAAATTTTTATAAAATATTTTCTGAAATTAATTTCATCAGGTTATTGCAAGCAAATCACAGAAACAAACTGAACCAAGTGCAAAGGCTCTGCTTCTGCTTCATGAAAATGAGTCACAAGTCATATATTTTTCCTTCAGTAAAGATGCTTAATATCCATCATATGAGAGAACCCCCCCTAAAACTGAAGCTCCCACTGAAATGTAAAGCATAGGGGTTCCTTGTGTCAACACAGTAATAATAGTTGAATAGTGTCTATGGGTTGACTAGTGTTCCCCCAAATTCATTCACAAAGAAACCCAGAATGTGACCGTATTTGGAAAGAGAACGTTTGTAGATTTAATTAAGGTAAGAATCAAGGCAAAAATCATAATGGATTAAAAGGGGCTCTAAATGCAATGAGAGTGCCCTTATAAGGGTACAGAAAAAGACACACAAACGCACAAGCAGAGGAAAGCAATGTGAAGACAGAGTCAGAGGTTGGAGTTATGCTGCCACAAGGGAAGACACACCTGGGGCCCCCAGAAGCTGAAAGAAGCAAGTAATGACTTTCCCACAGAGTTTCCTGAGGGAGCATGGCCTGCTGACAACTTGGTTTTAGATGTCTAGCCTCCTCAACTATGAGAGAATAAACTTCTGTTGTTTTAAGCCACCAGGGTTGCAATAATTTGTTATGGCGTCCCTAGAAAACGAATACAAGTAATAACAAAATGATGTCTCCTCTCTCTCCAAACTAACAGGAGTGTTTTTTAGATAAGAGAAGTTTCAGAGGAACAGTTTTGAAAAAAGTTGACTCAAAATAAATCCATGAGTACAAGGTCAATTTAGACTATAAGCAAAAATCTGAGTCACAAATTAGACATTTATAAGACATGAAAAGTTATGTAAGGAATATGAAAAATATAAAGAGTATGATAAATATAAATGCTACTGAGCACAGGAGAAAAGAGAACAGATATAGTTTTTCTGAAGAACAGTTAATTTGCTAGTTTGTTTTCACAAAGTCAGGCAATCTTTTGATTGAAAGGAATCTTAAAGGTTATATAGTTTTCTATTTGAATATCTCATCAGATATTTGAATCTCCTCTTAAAATTCTGTCTGAAGTCACTTCAGCTTCTTTTTGAACAACTCTAGTGGCAGAACAATAATTATATTTTTAGACAACCTTGTCAGTATCTTATTCATTATAATAAGCCCAAACCCCTGTTCTGCATAGCAAATCTTCAAATAGTTATCTCTTATTCAGGCAAAAATTCACACTTCCTCTAAAATTCCATATAGGGTATGATTCATTTTCTAGCTTTCTCTTCATCCAAATGAAACTCCTATGTAAACAGTATGGCTCATCTATGGATTTCTTAAAATAAGAATTCCAAAATTAAGCACAATTCTTTTGGTGTTTCTAATCAATGCAGTAGAATTAGACTGGCTCCTCTACTTACTCTCTTTATATTATTTCAGCTTAGATTATGTAAGCTTGTTAACAGTCAAGTTACTCATTAGAGATGCAGAACACCACTGGTGTACATTATTTATATGGCTGTTTCTGAATTATTTTTCTCTTACATATTGTTTTCTGTGCTTAAAGACAACACATGTTACTCTCATTTCTTATTGTTAGTCTAGTGATCCTCCATCTTTATTCTCAAGGTTTCATCTACCAATTTCGTAAGGCAAAGGGTGAGATGTTCCCATGACCCGTTTAATTTGCAAAAATGAGGAAGTGCATCTTCTATTTTAAAATATGGTTGTATTTATAATGTTATTAATTTGTCGACTAAGCTAGATCTTGAACTAACACCTTCCTTCTCTTTGACAGTGACTCCCTTTACCCTAACTACAGTGTTAGGTAAACCCCTATCCAAATAACTAATTAACATTATTCCTGACTGTGTAGAGTGGGTCCTCTATACCATTCAATGGGGATTTTATCAGCAGTAATTTTGATCATGTGATATATGAAAGAAATATAGATCAGACTACTTTAAAGATATTTAAGAAAGAAGTTACTATATAACTTTTCTCAAATAAATGTGAAATTAACCTCTTATACACCTGTTAATGACTGAAAAGTTATAAGGGGATAAAGTATTTCTTAGGAAGGCTAGCTGCCTGACAATGAAAAAGCCTCCAGAGCATGGATATTTTCTTCAAAGAGTCACCATATACTAAAGTCTGGTTATTAGAGTGGCGAAGAAGAAAACTTAGCTATTTTTTGTGTATCTCAGCTGATTGAAACCAAGAGAAGCCAAGAAAATGCTCTCACCATCATCCAGCCTATGAGAAATTGATATATATGCTAGAATGCACTAACTGAAGTCTATATAAAAAATAAACTGGTTTAACAATTCTTTTGCTCAACATTCTCTCTTCCGTTAGGAGTCAATTTGTGAATTTAAGTTACAGTCACTGAAATGTTGATGAGATTTGAATAACAGTAAGTACAGTTAGCTGAATTATTTAAACAGCTAAAAACTAGTTATGAAAATATAAAATACTGTCGACATAAAATCATTTTGGCCTTCCAAATCTGACAATGATACTCTAGGCAATTTGGGCTGAAATTTCTGATAAGGACATACAAATGAAAAAAAAAAAAAAACGTGCAAGGTAATAAAAAAATAAATTCTATAAATAAAAACATAAAATTAAAAATTCAATGGGATTTTTAACATATAAGACAAATTAAGATACAATTGAAAAAATGAAACACAGTTCAGGAAAAAATCCAGAATGAGCAGACAAGTACAAGAAGGTGGACAAAACAGAAAGAAGTATAAGATTAATAAAGGACAATTAGTTGGAATCAAAGAAAATTAGACAATGGAACAGAGCAACAATTTAATATATAACAGCTAAGACGTGTTCAAAAGTTATGAAAGTTCCTTCTACAGATTCAAAAGGCACCATGAACCCCAAGCGGAACAAATCAAGATAAAACTATGCCTGGTAAGTTCATAATAACAACTATGAAAAAATGAAAAGATAAATCTGAAAATTAGTCAGTGTTCAAGGCAGATGATGTTCAAAGTAGAAAAACCCAATTGATACATGATTTCTCAAAGAAAATTGCAAGTCAGAGGAAAGTAGAATGGAATTTTCAATATCAGGAATAAGTAAAGGTCATTAATAGAGATTCCAAGGACACCCAAGGGATAATAAAGTTAACATTTTGCACAACTATGCCAATCTATTTGCAAACTTAGAAAAAATTGACAGAAATTACCAAAACTGATATAAAAAGAAATAGAAAACTCTGATCAACCTATGTCTACTGACGACATTCTTATCATAATGTGAAACTTTCCCACAAACACAACTCCATACTCAGGTAAAGTCACTGACTTATGCTATCACATTTATGGAAGAAATGACACAAAGTCTATATAAAATTAACCAGGAAGTACAAAAGGGAGCACCTTTTTCAGCTTATTTTATGAGGCTAATAAGTTCTTAAAAACCAATACCAAGTAGTGCCTTAAAAAGAAAAACTAATCTATAAATCAATATCACTCATGAACATAGATATTTAAAAGCCTTAACAATATGAAAGTAAATGGAGTCCATTAATTATAAGGAGAATAGGAGTTTATCAATGGAATGCAACATTTTATTTTTATTCAAAATACATCTATTTACCATATTAATGGGACAAGGAGAAATATGAAGTGATACTTTTAATAGATGCATAAATGGCATTTGAAAATTCATCATCTATTTATGATAAAAACTTTCAGCATACAGCTGGTAAAAGGAAACATCTCAACTGATAAAGGCATCCATGAAATACTACAGGTATCACCAACAAACAGTGAAAGACCAATTTCTCTCCAACTAAAGATTTGGCCCAAGGCAAGAATGGCCAGTTTCACCACTCTATATGACACTCTAATGGAGGTCCTAGTCCAATTCAAAAAATAAAATTCACACTGATTAGAAAAAAGTGAAAACTGTCATTATTTGAACAGCCTGGTTCTGTTAACAGACAGTTTTACGAAATCTACAAAAAGCTTTCTGAAGTGAGCATTAGCAGTTTTTAAAATATAGTTAATTTTATTTCTATATAGTTAAAATAAATAATTGAAAAATAATTCCATTTACAATGACATCAAAATACATAAAATGTTCAAGGATGTAACAAAATATGTGCAAGATTTCTGCACTGAAAACTTCAGAGCATCACAGAGAAATTTAGGATCTAAATAATTACTGAGATACACCATGTTCATGTGTTGAAAGACAAAGTGTTATGTTAATTTTCTTTGAATTTATTGGAAAGTTCAACAGAATATCATTCAAAATTTCATCAGGCTTTTGGCAGATTTTGATAAGCTGACTCTAAAATTTAAATGGAAGTACACAGGATCAGAATAGACAAAATAATCCGAAAACAATTCTAAATTTACCCTGCCAATTTCAAAACTTGAAATAAAGAGGCTAGAGTCCTAGATTCCCCTTGTCACAGGAGGCTTTTAGATCTTTGTGTAAAATTGTTAATTTCCTTCCTCAAGGACCAGGTACAAATAACAGAAAACCTTTACTGATCACTTACTATATGCCAGCCCTTGTTTTAAGCCTGTTCTATAGATTATCTTGTTTGATTGTCAAAGAAACTCTAAGCCATAGGTCTAATTATTATTCTGTTTCACTAAACCACAGAAAGGTTAAATAATTTTCCCAAGGTCACACAGCACATATTCAACCATACACTAAATTTCTCTTCTACCAAGGAGAAGAAAATCCATCCTTAAACCACAAAAATGTTCTTTTTTTGTTGTTGTTATAACTTTCTCCCAAGAGAAAGTTTACTTTTTTTGGTAGAGTATTCAACTTTCCTTGGGTCCATGCCCTTCTACTCTGCTTTTATAGCTCCTCCCTTCAAAAGACAGAATATTTTCATGGCCCTCAAGTTTGCTCGCCAGTGTGACATGCTCTGGCCAATATGATGCTAGCATGTGTGAAATAAGCAGAGATTTGAAAATGCGTTTGTGTTATTTGATATACTCTTTTGCATTCCTGCCACTGCCAGGAGAAGGACATGCTTGTGCTGGCCAGCTGGTCCCAGAAAAGGATGAGACACGTGAGAGCACAGCTTTCCTAGCGAAGGCACCCTAGGCAAGCAGAACCCCGAGTCCCACATGAGTGAGCCCCTCCAAAAACTGCCCTTCTTACCCTGGGGAAGCCTCCCAGCGCACCTGGCTGCCCACCCAGCTGCCTACAGAGTCATGAGATGTAGGAAGTGGTTGTTGATGTATTCTACTCAATTATACAGCCAAAGATAACTGATGGACTTGTTTTTTATGGAACTTGGAAGGGCCATTCCATGGATTTAAAAAATAAATCCACATTCCTGTGGTTACCTAGATTCTGATAGCAAGTTATTAGCAACTATTTATTTGTAGTTTTTCTCATTAAAATTTTATCTAATCCGGGCATTCAATTTATATAGAAATGGAAAAAATTATTATTAACATTATTTTTATCTTTATCAATGTTATTATAATGTATATTATAACATTATAATAAATTTTAAAAATTATATTTTATTGTCTACTATATGTGCCAAGCAGTTTACATGTGTTATCCATTATTTACCTCTCAAATTCTCACAACAAAACTTTAAGGCAAGTTTTATCATCTCTGATATACAAGCGAGGAATTGAGACATTGAAGGGTTAAGTTTCAGTTCCACAGTCAATAACTAGTAAGTGATAAAGCCAGGATTTAAAGCTAGGACAATTGGACTCAAAGATTAGATTAGATTGCTATAAAGAAAGCACCGGATTTTAAAGTCACAGGATCTGAGTTTAGAATTCTAGATCTTGGACTTAAATAGCTGAAAAAGCTATTTTCCCTCATAAAGCCTCATTTTCCTCCCTGTAACATGGACATGTTGAAGATGAGGTGATAGGGCAGGGAGATGGTTATGCAAGTGTCCATTTCTAAGAATCGGAAAGAGGTCCTGACAACTACTGAGAGTACCCAGCTATATTTTCTTAAGTACTTCGATTGTTATATGAGCACGTTATCTTCTACACCAGTTAGCTACTTTGATGGAGCTGTACTAATTTCTAAGTCGTTCCATATTTTCTAGAGAATAGTCCAAAATAAAAGCAGCTTGTTGATGACTGTGGAGAGGACTGGGTCAGGGACAGAGCCTCAGTATCCAGGTATCTGTTCAAACCACCCTCCTCCTCAAACAGTCCTACTATATTCTATGCTATTTTCTTAATATAGACACTTAATTATGTCTGGACTTTGTCTGTTTATTAATTCCCTCTACTAGAATAAACGTTCCTTGAGATCATGGGCTATGCTAGGGTTCATGTTGTTTCTAGCTTAGAGAGTAGACACCAAATCAATATTTAATGATCGATTGATGACAAGCTTTGTGAGGAATGCATATATATATATGTACGTAATACATTTCTTTATTTATGTATGTATTCATTTAAACACACACATTTTCCTTTCTCCTTCTCTTTCCCCTTTCCTGTAATTCATCCAGGTATAATATAAGCAAAGAACATGAGATGCAATTGGGTGGAAAATTTATTTTCCCCTTGGAGTTTGAAGAAGCATTTTGTTCAGCACATATGAAGCCAAGATCAGTAGAACTACTAATTTTGAGTGTGGTGTACACAGTACTGTGTTCGATTATTAGATTGCACTGAGACACAATGGCTCACTGTTTTTTATCTCCTCTACCACTAGAATAAGGCTCTTTTATCACTGCAATAATGGAAATTGCTAGAAGATTTACAGCACAAGCCCTATGTGAGTCTCAGAACACCTCCAGTATAGAACCAAACAATAAAGTCATATTATCCAAGTCTCTGAGACTATGTCCATTATCCCTGGCATCTCATCAGTATCGAAGCTAATATTGCTTAGTGCATAGTATCAGTTCCCGGTCTTTTATTTGTTTCTTCTTTCATGTTGGCTTGAATAGCCCGAGGTTAAAACTGAATGTTATGATAAACATTCCAGATTTCAGCTGCCTTTGTGACTGAAGACTCCTGACACTTCTCTATAATCAACTTAATTGGTCACAGTTCTTTGAACAAAAGCAATCATATTGGTTAATTACAAAATAGAAATATCTTAATGGATTGACGTCATTACATAAATGTTCACTTTTATCTAACAAAACTGAAATTTTGTTGTTATAATTTAGGCCATTTTTGCAACATTCACAAACCAAATCAGAACATAGAATACTAAGAAAGCCAGATTAAGAAAAAATGAAACAAAAAAAAAATGTTTTTTATAAAAGCATTCACTGAATTTAATTTGCTATGAAATTGTGTTTAACATCACATTTCTTGCGCCAATAAGAAGGGGCATGATATCTATGTTTTAACTAGTAACTCATACTATTTTTTGAATTACAAGATACAAATATGAAATTATAGATTTTAAAGTAGTCATTCTGATAGTTTTAACTGTATAAAGACTCTACATTAAAAGTGCTCAATTTATAGTCACAGTTCAAATGCTAAATTCTATGTGGCAGAGACTGACCAAGTCCATTTTCTCATCTTCATGGACAGCTGGGCTTCATTTTTCAACCTCACGACCGTTAGTTGTGGTCAAGTCACTAAGTCCTTAAGAATGGGAATTAAGTAGATGTTATGTGAACTGAAACCAGATCTGAGAAATTCCACCCCCGACAAAACAGACTCTCTGCCAGGTCTTCTTCCTCTCCTACTGACTAATGGCTCAACAAGATTCTCATTCTCTCTCTCTCTCTCTCTCTCTCTCTCTCTCTCTCTCTCTCTCTCTCGCTCTCTCTCTCGCTCTCTCTCTCGCTCTCTCTCTCTCGCTCTCTCTCTCTCTCTCTCTCTCTCTCTCTCTCTCTCTCTCTCGCTCCCTCTCTCGCTCTCTCCCGCTCTCTCCCGCTCTCTCTCTCTCTCTCTCCCGCTCTCTCCCGCTCTCTCTCTTTAGGTTTATTATGAGGAACTGGATTACACAGCTGTGGAGGCTGGCTGGGGTGACCCATGATCTGCATCTGCAAGCCGAAGGCCTAGGAAAGCCAATGGTGCAATGCAGTTCAAGTCTGAAGGCCTGAGAACCAGGGGAGCTGATGATGTAAAGTCTGAGAGCAGGAGAAGTGAATATGAGATGTCCAGCTCAACCAGTGAGGCAGAATGGGATAAAAAAAAAAAGAAAAAAAATGTGGTGAATTCCTCCCTCCTCCACATTTTGCTTTATTCAGGCTCTCAGCAGACTAAATAATGCCCACCCAACTGTACTAAGGAGGGCAAACTACTTACTGTGTCCACCAATTCAAATGCTAATCTCATCTGGAAAAACCTTCCTAGACAATTCTAGAAAGAATGTTTAATCTGGGAACCTTGTGGCCCATTCAAGTTGACGCATAAAATTAACCATCACGAGGAACCATTAAAATCATATATTAAAGACAACAAATCCCTAAGATGAGAAGACCCAGGGTCTATGAATTACTGTAGTCCCTGCCAATTAGAAACACCATCATTTTTACTTTATTTGAGTCAGAATTAAACTTCTTTTCTGTAGAACCATTACACAATGTATATTTTCCTTAAGTGTTAAATTTAACATGATTCCTTAATTTCTACATTAGTTATCATTAAACTCTATGTGATTTTCTTTAAAACTTTAAAAAATATATTAAAAATAGAACAAATTAAAATAAATTTGCTTATACTGCTTTTTTAACAACGGATTTTAATATTCATTCTCTCTCCACATCCAAGAGCTGCAAATTACAATCATTTCTAGCTCTACAATGTCTCCTTTTTGACAGGTAGAGAATGAGGGGAGTACGTTGGATTTTATAGACATAGGTATTAAAACAACTTAATAACTCACATAAAGTGCTCTATATAAAATATTTCAAGGTTGCTAACTTTGTAAACTAAGTCACTTTGTATTATTACATAAGCAATCCTTGTTTGATAGTGAAAACAAGGATTATAGTAAATGTTCTTTCCTGTTTTCTAAAGAAATATATCAAAAACTAAGAGTGTTGGCTCAGAAAAGAGAGCTGCATAGGGCAGTGTATAAACTTTACATTTCTTCCAAAGACTAATTGTGATTTTCTCTCTCTTTCAAAGCCTTAGACAAGACTCAAAATTCTAGCTCCCAAATAAATACCTCTTATAATAGAGGCAGAGATCAGTGACTCTCCAAGATGATGACTTGCCAAATAAATAAAAACAGCCTCACTGATGATAGGAAAATACCATCTTATAACAATGTTAATTATAAAGCATTCCAGTGAGTACATATTTTACTTTACTACTGATATTTATTATTTTTTGCTATTTATAAAATAATATTCTTTTTTATTTTATTGCCTTCAGAAATATTTTTGTGGCAAATATTTATTTGATTTTTATATCAAGATAAAGGTTTGATGAACTGAAAATTTAATCTCAAAACACAATTAAGATGCTTTTTATTGTCATCGCTCTGGCTGGACTGATCAATGAACTGCACAACCAACTCACTGCATGCATTTGGTAAATGCTTGCGTATGTAAATGTGTATTTTGAATCAGAAAATATTAGTAGTTTATATAGTCTTGAAAAAGAACTTCAGCCTACAGATCTTGGTAAAAATAACTTTGTAAGGGAAAAAATAAGGATATAAACCCATTTCCATATCATTTGGTTGGTTTGTTACACATTCATTTTAACGTTACATCCCACGTATCTTAGTTTTTTTTTTTTAATTAGAATTTTTTTAACATCTTTATTGAAGTATAATTGCTTTACAGTGTTGTGTTAGTTGCTGCTAACAAAGTGAATCAGCTATTCGTATGCATATGTCCCCATATCCCCTCCCTCTTGAGCCTCCCTATCACCCTCCCTATCTACCCCTCCAGGTGGTCACAAAGCACTGAGCTGATATCCCTGTGCTGTGCGGCTGCTTCCCACTAGCTATTGATTTTACAGTTTGGCATATCTCGGTTTAAAATGACATGTTTTAACAAAGTTTCCATGCTTATTAGGAATTACTTAGGATCATCTTTCTCTTTCTCCCTCCAATATCAATTCCTCATATATTTATTATTTCTCAATATATGATGTTCAGTATACAAAGATTATGACAATTTATTTAGCTAAAACAGAAAAATACTTTAAATAGCCTGGGTTCATACCAAGGAGCCTCTTCAAGGTGTTTATTTTATAATTCTAACAGATATAAAGGAGAAAAATTACTTACTATATAGCAACTAGAACCTCCACAAGCTATTGATCCCAGTATTTGGCATTCAATTTAGGCAAAAATAACACATATTAAATCTTATTTTTAATAAGATTTATAAAATTCACATAAACTCATGGGAAAAGAAACAAACAAAAAAATGACCTCAAAAACTAAGTCACTGAATTACTTAAAAAAATATAAAGGCAAAATAAAACCTGTAACCCCACAAACATAAGGAATTTTTCTGAGCACTGGGTGAACATCATTTCAGGCATATATAGGCACACCTCGCTCTATCACGCGCTTCCCAGATACTGTCGATTTTTACAACAGTAGGTTTGTGACACCCCTGCATCCAGCAGGTCTCTCGGCACCATTTTTCCAACAGCATTTGTTCACTTTGTGTCTCTGTGTCCCCTTTTGTTAATACTTGCAATATTTCAAACTTTTTCATTATTATTGTATTTGTTATGATGATCTGTGATCAGTGATCTTTGATGTTACAGTTGCAAAAAGATGACAACTTGCTGAAGTCTCAGATGATGGTTAGCAATTTTTAGGAATAAGTGTCTTTTAATTAATTTATATTGCTCTTTTAGACATAATGCTATCTCACATTTAATAGACTATACATAGTGTAAACACAACTTTTATATGCACTGGGAAATCAAAAAATTCATGTAACTCGCTTTATTGCGATATTCACTTTATTGCAGTATTCTGGAACTGAAATTGCAATACCTGAGGTATGCCTATAACCATTACATGTACTATTGATCTCTATGTATCAATTTCACTTATAAAAGTATGTTAATTGAAATGGAGAGTGTTTTCCCTTCAATTAGTAAAACTGCCTGCTGTAGAGCCCATAGGATTTCTCCTCCCTAGTTTGCTTGAAGCTCTACTTCAGAGGTCAGAAAACTATGGTCCATGGACCAAACCCTGACAGCCACCTACTTTTGTAAATTAAGTATTATTGGAACAAAGTCACATGTATTCACTTACCTATTACCTGTTGTTGTTTCCTCACTACAAGGAAAAATTTCAGTAGTTGTGACCAGAGACCATTTGTCCAACAAAACATAATACATTTACCACCCAGCCCTTCACAGAAAAATTTTGTTGATGCTGCTGTACTCCATACTGTACAAAAAAAAAATAGTTATTTTCATCTTTCTAATTGCTTTTCCTTTTCCTTATATGTTAATAATGTAGCGAACTGCATAGTAGAGGTAACGTACTTTTTATACATTTACTTGAAAACTATATATAAAATGTATATATTACATTCAAAATCTAATTGTTATTCTATCAATGTTTCGTAAATCTTTCCATTATAGAATCAATCTGAGTTGCCACATAGTAAATAGTCCATAGTATGGTGTATCAAGATTTATTTAATGATCCCCTATTGGAGATCACTTAATTGTTTTCTAATTTTCTTTCTTTAAAAAAAAATTTTTTGTTCTATTATGATTAATGCAGCAATGACTATCTAATAGAGCTTGGTTCATATTAGGGGCATTTTTTTAGGGTTCATATCAAGGAGTATAACTGCAGATAGAGTAGATATCCATCAGTACATTTAGCTACCCAATTTAAGCCTGTGTCTGAGCAACCCTCTACCTTTTAAGATAGATCCCACCACCCAATATAAAAATTGTAAAGGTCAAATACATATTTTTTTTTTTTTTTTACCATCTTTGAATTTGTGACTTGGGCTATCAAAAGTGGTTGTTTAGACTTGGAATTAGAAGTTATTAATGAAAAAATAAAATATAAAAAGGAAGAGGAGGAAGAAGAAAAGATAAAAAGGCCCCACCCCCTCCATAAAAGAGGGACCACATGGAATATTTTTCAGTGCAATTGAGGAAACAACATATACTTTCCATAGTCACACTTTAGGTGCACAGACTTCGGCATTGATAATTTTATTGCAGCAAGGTACCTTGTTCTAGTCTGGTGGTGGCATAGTGAGAACCTCTGAGAGTTCTGAGGCAGGTTGCAAATATTTTTTCCTGCCTGTCCAGTCTCCAAATCTAGTTTTCTGGAGCTGGCAGGGATTCATAAAGGCATTCAGTCTCTTTTTATTAAATTTGTAGTGTTCTTAAATTAGCCAGATGTGATTTTTGTTTCTTGAAATTAGGAACCGTGGATGATACAGACATTTTTACCAGAAATGACTGTGGGCAACTGACCCTCCGGGTAATGGGTAGAATTTTGAATTCCTTATCTGTCTTCAAAAAGCTAATGGTAGTGAGTACAGTTAAGGGCCTGGAGACTGCCAGCTCATAATATGCACTGTCCAAATAATTAAATTATTGCCTGGATCTACTGTGATAACTCATGGGATCACTAAAGCCAAGTGCCTTCTCACTATAAGCAAACTGACTGAGTTTGGCAGAACTAGTATGCCTTCACTATTTTTCCAACTACAATATACTCAGTTCTAAAAGATACTGTGTAAATTTATCCATGAAGAAGAACAGAGAGCCTTTTTAAGAATTTGAGATTCCCTCTCAGCCATTCTGTGAATAAGCGTCCTATCTTATACCATTTACTTACACCTGCTGCTTGTGATTATGGGGCCACTTTGGAATGTGTTGCTGAGATTTTTCCAGTGTCTGGATGTCCGAATTATCTCCATTCTTCTGAGCTCTGGTCAGCCATCCATGTCACTTTCTGTCTCCCTAACCCAAACATACCCATTCTCATATCTCAGTTGGGAACAAACATCTCTGTTGACTAGGTTTTCTCTTAAGAGGCACAGAAAATAACAAATCTACCTGCTTTTCCTTATCTGGTGATTTCAAACATTCAACTGAAAGTGGCTCCCGGAGTTCTCCTATTCTGTGAACATTTATAGCATTTCTTTCTTACCTTACCTCAGGCTACAAATTACTTATTAAATTGACTAAATTTGCCCTATTCTTTCTGTGATTTCTCTTAATTTCTACACATTCTTCTGATATTTCAGAGCTGTTCATTAATTTGTTCTGTATTCTCCGATTTAGGGTAGAAGAGAGACCCAAAGCCAGGGACAGCCTCTAAATCTTGATACAGTATCTGAAGTTAGGTTATGAGATGTCTTGACATATATCAATGTGTAATATTTGGGTTTTTTCTTCCTTTTAGTCTTTATAAATACAGAGCTTTAACCACTTCTGTTTCTGCCAGATAGATTATTTGTTGTTGGTGGTGGTGGTGTTACTTCCAGAGAAAATACTATTCTTGTTTTTGTCTATAAAGAATTCAATAATATTTTTCTCATGTACATTCTGTGGTTTTAACCATGCAAATGCTCTTTTTAACTTCCATATGGTAGAATTCATACACGCCATATGTTTTAACTGGTTCTGCCTCAAATTTTTATTTTACCAAAAAATACTAGACCTATTTTCTTCAGTAAATACTTGTTTTAATTATGATCATATTATTAATCAACACAGTAAAACTTCAGTTTACTATAAATATTCACTGCAACTTTTGGCTTACCTGACTATGTAAAAAGTTAAAATGTTGTTTTATACAATGTATTCTAAACCAGTCAAATTTATTAAAAAAAAAAAAAAAGACCTCCAGAAAATATAAAATGTTAGTAAAACATTAGAGGACCAAGATACTTAATCAGAGAAATTGAGGAATGATATTTAACTGAGGCTTTATTATTATAGCTTCTGGGCAAACACTGGCTAGTTAGAACGAGCTATATACCCTCTGTAAAACAAAATTACATTTATGTAACTTGCCAGAATTCTTTGAAAAAAATTAGTATGATAAATATAATTTTCTTGCCTTTTGAAAGTTCTTTTTTAAGTTATCATAGAAATCATTTTTGCTTTCTGCACTTGAACAAAAGTTAAAAGAATTGTAAGTACAACTGAATTGGCCTGGAAATAAAGAACACTATCATTAATTTTCCATGTAGTACAGTCCCTATGTGTTATATAGATGCTATGTAATGTTAAATTATAGTGGGTGTGCTCTAGATCAGAAAATAATCATAAGTTCTATGACTTAAATAACTAAAATAACACTCACTATAACTGATTTATTACATCTCTGTTTTTAAATGATTTGTTCACATAATAATATATATACTTTCAAAGAATGTTTCTGATGTAAAAATGTATTTACCATTCGTTATCAAACTTGAAATAGAGTGCTAGATACTCTTCATAGTCAGACTTTGTCTGTCTTATACGTCAGCATTCTTTTCCCCTACTTACAATATATTTGTTCTATTTATATTGACTATCTTTTCTAATCCCTTTATCTCCAACTCCTAAAAGAATTACTGTGCGCTATATAAGCAAGGTATTAAATAAATATACATTATCAAAAAATTAATTTTATTAACATACAGAAATCAAGACCAGGGTCTACCAAACTGAACTAAGAAAGCTGTGGATCCTCTAAAAATAAAAAACACTTTAAATACGCATCCACACTTTGTAAGACCAATGTGAGAGGGCTCCTTGCTCCCAACTGTCACTTTTCATGAAGAGATGGTCCAAGGAATTCCATGTTAAAAACATCTACTCTTGTACGTTCCTCAAAATTCACTCTTCATTTTCTTACAAATAAAAACAGAGACTTCAAGTCCTGACCAAGATATTCTATCGAACTTTCCCTCCCTACAAAAAACACAGCAAAACAAACAAAAACAACAAAAAACCTATGAAAGTTGGATATGTTTAAAAACACGAAAACCTCTGACAGCATGGAACAGCAACTACAACAGGCAGGGCTTGAATGGTTATACTCTATGGGAGACTGAGATACTGTAATTATGCACTTTCTTTTCCTAGAGAATACTAACAAACTCTTTGAACAGAATTCAAAGAGAAATGACATTCACATTGGCTGAGGAGGCAGAGTTTATATTTAGGGATGCCACAGCAAATGGGGCTAGAGGACCAAAATCCCAGAAAAGAGGAGACCCCAGTAAGTGAGCCCATATTTTGGGCACACTTTTACCTTTTTTGAGGCTGTAAAATTCTACAAATTTCAAAGAAAGTGTCTTGCATCCAAACAAAAATTTTAAAATGCTATGAAGTAGAACCAAATTCCCAAAGACAACAATAAAACAGACAACTGAAAGAGATCCATGGGCATGGACTATAAAGCAATTAGTGCAAATGTGTATCAGAAAATTTTGGAAAAAGCAGAGAATTTCCAAAAAAAAAATTAAAAAAAACCCAAGTAGATTTAAAAAACCCCTCATTTTAGAACTAAAAACATTTTTTAAATGACAGTTGACCCTTGAACAATACAGGTTTGCATGGGTCCACCTATCTGCAGATTTTCTTCAATAATATATTGGAAAAATGTTTTGAGATTTGCAACAATTTGAAAAAACTCATAGACAAACCACATAACTTAGATATGTTGAAAAATGTAAGAAAAAGTTAGCTATGTAATGAATGCATAAAATATATGTGTGTGTATACACATATATATTTTATATAACATACAAAATATGTGTTAATCAACTGTGTATGTTATCAGTAAGGCTTCTGGTCAGTGGTAGGCTATTAGTAGTTCAGTTTGGAGGGGGTCAAATTTATACACAGGTTTTGGACTGTGTGGGGAATCAGCATCCCTAATCCCCACATTGTTTGAGGGTCAATTGTACAAATTAAATAAAAGGTTAAGTACAGAAGTACAGAATAGTAAATTGATACTGGTGTAAGTAAAATTACTCAGATTGAAACACAAAGAGAAAAAAAGGGAAAATATAAACAAGAGTATGAGAGCTACATGGGACATTGTAAAAAGCTCTAACATATATGTAATTGGAGTCCTAAAAAGGGAATGGGGAAGTAAAACTATTTGAAGGAATTAAACAACTAATAATTTCCCAAAACTGATGAAAGAAATAAAAATACATATCTAAGAATGATCCACAAATCTATGAGGATGCAGCAAAACCAGTTCTAGGAGGGATGTTTATAGCAATACAAGCACACCTCAGGAAACAAGAACATTTTCAAGAAAATTCAAAAACTTAAAAAAAATAGTAGAAAAAAATCAATGAAACTAAGAGCTGGTTTTTAAAAAACATAAACAAAGTCGATAAATCTGTAGCCAGGCTCATCAAAAAAAAAGAGAGAAGGCTCAAATAAATAAAATCAGAAATGAAAAAGGAAAAGTTAGAATCAATATCACAGAAATACAAAGTATCATAAGAGATTACTACAAACAATTATATCCCAATAAAAAGGACAACCAAGAAGAAATGGACAAATTCACAGAAATATAGATTTTCCCAAGACTGAATCGGGAAGAAACAGAAGATATGAACAAACCAATTACTAGTAATTAAATTGAATCAGTAATTTATAAACTTACAACAAACAAATGTTCAGGAGCAGATGGCTTCACAGGTGAATTCTACCAAACGTTTAAAAAAGAGTTGTTATTTATCTTACTCAAAATATTCCAAAAAATTGAAGAGGAAGGAAAGCTTCTGAAGTCATTCTATGAGGTTAGCATCACCCTGATACCAAAACCAAGGACACCACGCACACACAAAAAAATTACAGGTCAATATCACTGATGAACATAGATGCAAAAATCCTCAACAAAAATACCACTTTTGAGTATTTTTAAGAAGAAAACATAAACACTAATTCAAGAAGATATATGCAGCCCTACGTTCATTGCAGCATTGTTTACAATAGCCAAAATATGGAATCAGCTTAAGTGTCCATCAATAGATGAGTGTATAAAGATGTGGGGTGTGTGCATATAAATACACATACACACACAGAGGAATATTACTCAGGCATAAGAAAGAATGAAATCTTGCCATTTGTGACAATATGGATGGATCTAGAGGATATTATGCTAAGCGAAATAAGTCTGACAGAAAAAACAAATATTGTATGATTTCATGTATATGTGGAATCTAAAAAAAAAAACTCATAGATACAAAGAACAGTCTGGTGGTTTCTGTAGGTGAGGGAGTTAGAGGATGAGTGAGAAAGGTAAGGGAGATTAAGTTACAAACATCCAGTTACAAAATAAATGAGTCACTTGGAACGAAATACACAGCATACAGAATATGGTCATTTATATTGTGTTATCTTTGTATGGTGACAGATGGCAACTAGACATATCTTGGTGATTATTTTGTAATGAATAGGGAAATATTCAATCACTATGTTGTGTACTTGAAACTACACAGTGCTGTAGGTCAATTATACTTCAATTAAAAAAAATGTAAACACTGGGAGGAAATGCATCAAAGTGTGAATAGAGTGGAAGAGAAGCTATTGGTTTCTGGATAGAGGAGAAATAAGCAAACATTTTTGAAGATACTGTTGGGGGGGAGGCTTTAGTTAATTACAAACGCTTGTGATTTACCCCAAAGCTTTAATTTATAATGAACAAGTATAATGTTTTCTATCTTCCTAGGATAGTATACTGCAAGATTTCCAGAATTCAAATTAAAAAGAAAATGTTATGTTACGAACTACTGAAATAAAGAATAAAAGATAATATGTTCATGTAGATAGAAATTTTGATTGGGCTAGAGCCAGAGTATACATTTTATATATTAAGGTATTATAATGCTAGGAAATCAGAGTTAGGTACATTGCATTGTGTTGAAAATTTGGAAATACATATTTTGGAGTTATATGATTTTTGACTTTTTGCAAAGGGAAAAATGCTGACGTTCTCTCTTTCAGATTTGATTGAAATGGAGATTGACTTTTTTTTCCAAGTATGAATCCCCAAATAAAAGATCTAATGAAATAGTTAAGGCTGCTTCTAAACAGTGAGCATCTCTAGAGCAGAGACAATGCAGTGGACTCATATGATCTGTGTTGGGTCAATTTGAACTGAACGACTTAGAGGTGATGCAGGCAAACCACTGGGTCTGTATTTCTGAACGCTACTAAGTGGTCAAGGCAATGATCTGCAAGATGTTTTATGTACTATTTGCTGTACTTTCTGAAAACAATGCTAAAAACATTTCTTTCAGAGGTAAATATAAAGTCATGAATATTAAGTGATGTTCCAGCTCTATGAATCTCACATTGCAGAGTAGCTTGTTTGCAGAAAATATTTTCTTTAATAAGTATAACTTTAACTTATTTGTGTTTACATTAGTTCAGATTATTACTTAAAATTTTCTGCTTGTTATACATGACCCTCAAAACTTAGGATTTTTTCCAAGGTACAATCATTGTATTACAATTATCTGTAATACAGTTTTTACAAAATTCTGTCAACCCAGTATTTTAGACCCTGGCTAGAGGCCTGTCAGTTAGTTCCCCTTTTTTGAGCAACTGATTAAGTCCACAAAGCCAACCACTTCCCTTGTAGAGCTCTCACTCTCTGGGTCACTAGGCATCCACCCTAATAGCCAGGAACCAGACAACTAGGGACTGTCCCCGTGTCCCTAAACCAGTGAAATTACTCAAATTAGTCAATCCACAGAGAGCAAAGTCTAGCTACCCACCTGTCCCTGTATGCCATACAGGAGCTGCCCCTAAAGCTCCAACTTGTTACCCTGTCCTCAAGAGCAACCCCTCCTGTGGCCATGCTAACAGTCTTCTCTCCCTTGGAACTATAAGTAACAAAGAATTCTGCCTTTCATTTACCCAAGTGTCAGTCTGTTGTATATCCTACTATCAAAGAATCGTTAAATCTTGTAAAACATTATTCAACAAATATATAACAGTGTGTGACAGAATCATAAGAGGCAAAGATCACTGACTTTCTGAAGCATACATTTTATGTATCATCTACCTGTCTATCATCCATCATCAATCATCTATCATCTAATATATATATAAACCATTACATATAAAAAAATATACTTTTTATATAAATTTCATGTTTTTTGGTATCTCATCTAAGAGACATTTGCCTGCTTCAAAGTTGTAAAATATTTCTTCTATGTTTTTCTAGGTATCTTAAAGTTTTACTGTTTATATTTCAGTCTGTGATTCATTTCAAGTTAACTTTTGTATATCAAGAGGTAAGGGTCAAGTTTATTTATATACAGTTGTTCTGTTTACCATTTGTCAAAAAGATATTCATTTCTCTCATTGAACTGCCATCATAACTTTGGCAAAGATCAATTTACTATATCTGTTTGGGCCTATTTGTGTACATTCAATTTTCTTTCCTGATCTTTATGTCTGTCTTTTTTTTTTTTTTTTTTTTTTGTGGTACATGGGCCCCTCACCGCTGTGGCCTCTCCCGCCGCGGAGCACAGGCTCCGGACACGCAGGCCCAACGGCCATGGCCCACAGGCCCAGCCGGTCCGTGGCACGTGGGATCCCCCTGGACCGGGGCACGAACCTGCATGCCCCGCATCGGCAGGCAGACTCTCAACCACTGCGCCACCAGGGAAGCCCTATGTCTGTCCTTTTAATGGATACCAAACTGTCTTAATCAACATTGGCTTAAATTGGCTCTTAGCATCTACCATATAATCCTTCATTTTTTCTCTTCCTTTTTTTAAAACCTCTTTGGCTATTCTAGGTCACTAGCTTTTCTATATGAATTATAGAATCAACTTATTAATTTCTACAACAAACCTTGCTGGGATTTTTATTTAGATGGCATTAAATCTAGAGATCAATTTGGAGATAACAGATGTTTTAAGAACAATGAAATCTCCATTGGGTAGACAAGATATAGCTATTGATGTGATTCCATCTCATTTAATTTCTCTCATCAGTGATTTGTAATTTTCAATAAACAAGATTTACACATTTTAAAAAATCTATTCCTAAGTATTTTTAGTTTGGGATGCTATCTACATATCTTTTTCTTTTGGTGAGAACATTTAATTCCACTCTTTTAACAAATTTCAATTATACAATACAGTGTTATCAGTTATAGTCACCATGATTTACATTAGAGTCTCAGGATTTATTCATCTTATAACTGAAAGTTTGTACACTTTTACCAACCTCTCCCTATTTCTCCCACTCCCCACCCACTGGCAACTACTTTTCTAGTAGCTTCTAGAAACTCTGTTTCTATGAGTTTGACTTTTTTTTTTTAGATGTCACATGTAAGTGATACCATAGGTGATACCATGTGGTATTTGTCTTTTACTCTCTGGCTTACTTCACTTAGCATAATCTCTCAATGTTCATCCATGTTGTTGCAAATGTCAGCATTTCCTTATTTCTCATGGCTGAGCTGTATTCCACTGCATATTCATACACACCACATTTTCTTTAACCATTCATTCATTGAAAGACACTTAGGTGGTTTCTGTATCTTGGCTATTGTGAATAACGCTGTAGTAAACATGGGAGTGCATACATCTCTTTGATACCCTGTTTTCATTTTCACTGAATATGTATCCAGAAGTAAAATTGCTGGATCATATGGTAGTTCTATTTTTAATTTTTTGAGAAACTTCCATACTGTTTTCCATAGGGGCTGCACCAATTTGCATTCCCACCAACAGTGCACAAAAGTTTGTTTTCCTGCACATCCTCATTGACACTTGTCATCTCTTGTCATTTGGATGATGGCCATTCTAACAGGTGTGAGGCAATATCTGGTTGTGGTTTTGATTTGCATTTCCCTGATGATTAGTGAGGCTGAGCACATTTCCATGTACCTTTCCATGGTTATTTTTATGTCTTTTTGGCAGGGGAACTGTCTATTCCATTCCTCTGTTATTTCTTAATCAGATTTTCTATTAAATTGTAAAAGCTCTTTACACATTTTAGTCTTTAATTCCTTATCAGATATGATTTGCAAATATTTTCTTCCATTCCATATGTTACCTATTCACTTTGTTGATGGTTTCCTTTGCTGAATGGAAGACTTTTAGTTTGATATGTTCTCACATTTTATTTTTGTTTTTGTTGCCTTTGTTTTGGGCATCAAATCCAAGAAATCATTGTCAAGAAGCTTACTGATTTTGTTTTCTTCTAGGAATTTTGTGGTTTCAGGGCTTCTGTTCAAGTCTTCAATCCATTTTGATTTTTGTGTACTTTGTAACATAGGGCTCAGTTGTTCATTCACTGCTAACACATTTTTGTTTAAAGTTTTATATGAATGTATAACACCTGATTTAAAACGTTTGTCCAATTCACCATCTCTGCCCATTTGGACTTATTTTTTTGACTAGGTCACAAATCCCTATGTTTGCAAACCTTTTTCCCTTTTTTTTTTTTTTTTTTTGCATGTCTGCTTATTTTTGGTTGAAAATTGGGTCGGCACTGTTGAGATTAGACGGCAGCCATTCCCATATTCTGTTGTATTCCTTTCAAGGTACTTTCTTGCTGATGTTGTTGTAGTTGTAGTATGCAGTTAACTTGCCTGGACTCAAACTGCAAATGTCGTCTCTCTTGTAGTATGCAACAGCTGTTCTCTCTCCTCTATTACGGATTTCCTCTGCTGCCTTTCAATCAGGCCCCCTGGGGCTCTCCATCATTTATGCATAATTTGGCTTTCAACCCAAGATTTTTTCAGAGCAGTGGCTCACTGTCTCTGTGATTTTCTTGAATCTACAGATTCTGCCCCAACTTATAGCTGCTTTATTGGCCTCAAATATTCTTTCCTCCGATGCATCAATCCTAGAAACTGTTAACTTTCACCACTTGAACTGCTCATGGCTAAGGAATAAACTCAGCTGAAAATATCAAAAACGATAACAAAAAAGCAAAGAAACATATCTAGCCTTACTGAGATCTAATATGCAAGAACATATCCTCTCTTGCCTCTGCTTGCATTAACACTGGATCCTCCTGCATACATACCTTGTGTGTATAAATTTCTATTAAAATAAAATAAGTAACTAAAATTTTATTTTATTTTCTAATTATATCTATATTTAAATGAATATATATTTTAAAATATTTGTCCCTATTTATTTTATCTACATACTATAGGATTTTAAAAAATATATAAATATGGCAAAGATGGACATTTAGCTAGCAGGGGTGATGGTGATGTCCACTCCTCAGTGAGGATGCTGGGTGGCAAGGACAGGTTTGGACATTGTATTTTTAAGATACCTACAGTGAATCCAAGAGAGACAGTCAGCTAAGCAGTTAAATACATAGCCTTGGAGCTCAGAGGTGAGATTTGTGTTAGAAAATAAGTCTGTGACTGGTGCAGGCTGGTAGGCAGCTCACCTCTACCAGGGCAGCCTTACTGGCTGTTCATCTGCTGTCTGCTCCGCTTGGCAGCACCCAAACCGTTATAGGTGAGTTTCCTTTTCTCTCTCACTATTTCCCTTTCCCTTCCTCTCCCTCTGACTCTCCTCTAGCATCCCCCACTGCAGCCCCGAACTCTACCTCCCTCATTTCGCTTCAGGCTGTCCTTCCCACCTTTCCTCCTCAACCTCTCTGTACCTTCTTTTCTCTCCTTTTTACTCTTCCTCTTTTCTTGAAATTTATGTTGAGCCAGCATTTTCTGCTTCTCTCTATTGATTTTGCTTAAGTTCTTATGTCCAGCTGTCTTCTTATTCTTTTATCTGTCACGTACCTCTTTTTTCTCCCCTTTTATTTCTACATGTATCTGTTTTTTTCTTCCTTTTCCCATAGCTGACTGTATCTCTTCTTTCCTCTTTAAAGAAAAAAAATCTTTTAACTTTCTTTAATCTATAAATAAACTATATTTTAGTTTTCTGATCCTAATTTTGAAAAGCAGGTGAGTTGAATGTTTACAGTTTCTCCAAGGAAACAGTTAACACAATTAATTCTGCCTTGGAAGTTTTCCTATGGTCCGTGATTGCTGATTAAAGCCATTAGGAGAAGCCTTCCGCTGGTATCATTGGGTGTTAATTTCATTATTGCTCATTTTATTCCAATCTGTTGTCCCACACATTTTCCAATTGGTTGTCACTTGTCCCCTTTTTACCTCCTGTGGAAGTTCACAGATTATGTGTGAAGTCAGGTCCAAAGCATTTCACAGTGTTGCTCTGATTAAAATGTGAAAACCTGGGGCTTCCCTGGTGGCGCAGTCGTTGAGAATCTGGCTGCTAATGCAGGGGACACGGGTTCGAGCCCTGGTCTAGGAGGATCCCACGTGCCGCGGAGCAACTAGGCCCGTGAGCCACAGCTACTGAGCCTGCGCGTCTGGAGCCTGTGCTCCGCAACAAGACAGGCCGCGACAGTGAGAGGCCCGCGTACCGCAATGAAGAGTGACCCCCGCTCGCCACAACTAGAGAAAGCCCTCGCACAGAAACGAAGACGCAACACAGCAAAAATAAAAAAAATTAATTAATAAACTCCTACCCCCAACATCTTCTTTAAAAAAAAAAAAAATGTGAAAACCCAAGAGAGACAAAGTGATTGATTGCTAAGTTCCTAAGTCACTGACACAGTTGATGGTTACTTCCTTAAACTAAATCTTCCTCTGGGTTCTGTAACAACAAATGTAAATAGCCATCTTCTGTCTTGTAATTTTTTCAAAGATAAATAACAGGAAGTTTCCATTTAGTAGACATACACCGAATGAATGTGGTGTGCAAGACACCCAGTTTGTTGCTAGTACAAAGATAAATAGATCATGGTCCTGTCCTTGAAATGCACCTAGTCTTTTAAGAATCCAGTAATAGGAGTACAGACGGGGTCTATATAGACAACAATTGCAACACATCCTGTCTTAAATAAAATCTTGGTTATATTTTAAGAAATATGAGCTGTATCCTAGAGCTCAGGGGAATAATCTTGATTACCATCTCTTTGCAAATAATAGCATTCATATCCTTATTCACAGACTCATTTATAGACCATTCAGTGAAGCAATACCATACAGAGTTATGATATTACCATTATTTATTTGACAGTATATATGTTATTTTACACTATATCTGAAATTACACCAAAGAGCAAACTATTTCTCAAAGAAATCTATGAGTTTAAAGTAAATAGCAAATAATGCCTGAGCATTTTAGGGATGAGTTCCTGTATATGTTGTTATTTTGTAAAGAGTGCTTCTAGAGGCCATGATGTCTGGTAATTATTACTACATCGTTTAGGTTTGATAAAAATAATTCTAGAAAGTCAAGAATTTGGGGTTTATATATAGCTTTAAAATGAAAGAAATACCCTGTCTTCTAAGAGAAAAAACAAACCAAACAAAAATCTTAGGATACACAGAGAATATTTTTAGACTTCTAATTAAGCTTTTTCTCAATGTATTTAAGTTCTATGTGGACAGTTCCATTCAATAGGGAAAAAAGATATGTATTTTTTTCCCAAATAGTTGTTTTTCCTTTGTTTGTGCCTACCAGGATGCTTATTGATGTAATTCATAAGTGCTTGCCTAAAGGTCTCATATGTATCCAAGATTCAGTTAGGGACTGAAATAAAGACTGTTAATTTTGATGCTAGGAAACACAGCTTTTGTCAGGGATGATGGATTAAATTTCATATTAAATAGTACATACGGCACATGGCTGCAAAGGATTTTAAAATAGTATAACTCAGTTATCCTCGAAACAACCCAAAGAAGTAAGGTCAGAATAATCAGAAAGAGCTCCTAGATCTTTTGTTTCCAGTTCTAGTGCTCTGTCTTTATGGACTCTTCATATTAAAATCCATGTTTGTGCTGTTAATATTTGAGATTGGTTTGGATATGACATAGGCATACATATACAGATACCTTTATCAACTAAAGAATGGATGAAAGCTAATAAAACTCTTTAAAGTTAGTTTATAGACATGGGAGATAGGAATAGGTAAATTTGAATAGTGTAAGTGATAAAGACATTAAATAAAGATAGTATTGTACTTATTTTAAAACTGTCTAAATAGCAGCATTAACTATATACCCATAAAGTAATTCAGTAAATTACGACGAAGCCAAACCTCTGAGATTCTGGAGTTGATACATACTTATGGCAAAACAGAAAATTCAAAACATAACAAAAAAAAGAATTTAAGAAATTCAAGTAATGCATTGTTTCTCAAACATACTTGTGACCAGTCTAAAAATAATTAAATCCGCAGGGAATAGGCAACCAGGTAAATGGAAGATTATTTAGAAAGCTGTATTCCAGAAGGGCTAAGGAGGAAAATAAAATAAATGGAAAAGGAAGTAATCAAGTCTCTAATAGCTGGGAAAACTAATAACCCAGGATGCTCTTGTGACTCATTAGAGTAAACAAGAGGAAATGAAAACCTGTATATAGATAGTCCAGTCAACATTTTTAATCCATGAAAATTAAAGCTGGAAAGAATATTGTAAAATAAATTCACAGAAAATCCTGACATGCCATTTTAGATTTTAATATCTTCAATTTTATTACACCTCTTTCCTCTGTTATCTCTCTTCTGTCATCTAACACTTATATATGAAAGCAAAGCGAGAAAGAAAAAAAATTATGAAATTAACATTTATAGACCAAATAGTCTCTAAATATATATTGTGCTGGAAGCCTTAAATTTTTTCAATACTACCAAACGTTTTATGCATTCACCGAACCATCACTATTCCTAAATCAAGACTCACCATCTTCAAGTCACCATGTATCATCACACCTGTTGTGATTGTGCTAATGACAAAAATCTTCAGTGAAATATCCTTAATTTTAAATAAATGGTTATCTCACTTTCTTTCATTCCTATAATCAATTATTTATACATTTCTTTCAATTCCTTCTTAAAAATAGGCAATCTACCTATCATTCTCTGGTCTATTTTTTTCCTTTATCCTAGGTTTAAATATTCTATGTTTAGATTTTATTTTGTACCAGTTCCAAGTACATTTTGACATATTAAGGGTGCTCAAAATACGCTTGATTTAAGAGTGTACGAAGTGTATTATGAACCACATGATAGTTGATTTTATACGAATCAAAATCCTATTCTAATATATCTCTGTAATGCTTAGCATTGCTTATCTTTTATAATCATTAAAGATTGAATGAATTAATATGGAAAATGCAATTTTACTGACTATATAAACGTACTGCATGTATTTAAATATACTTAGTGACAAGAGTTTGTATATTTACAGATGTATGTCTGCCTGGGATGCATACATTTAGAAAAACATTAAAAAAAATATGAGGCACCAAGAAAGCAAATAGACCCCAGAACCTGTAAAATTAGTCTAAAGCCTCAACAAATTCACTTTGCTGAAATTAACTAAATTAGGGCAACACTTTCCAATCCAGCCCCCTTCCCCCACCTCCTCTCTCCTGTTGCTTCCTCTGCCCAAGTTCTGAGCTTTGATTCTTACTCACTTCTAGATAATTTCATTTGGATTTCTTATAACTGACCTTGTTTGTTTTCCTCTATTCTACCCTGTGTCACTGCTACCATATATCATGTTTCTCCCTCTAATTCCATTACTGATTTCATTTGGAAGTTTTTTGTTTGATTAGTTATTATACTTTGCACTACTGTATGTGAGAAAAATAAGATCAAAAACAAATGAAATGAGAGATAGCTTGGAAATGTGTAAATAAACTTATTTACAGTGAAAATAGTTATATAACTGTGAATATATTTTCACACACAAACACGTCAATAGATGGAGTAATTAACACGTGTTTCATCAGCAACACAGCCAGCTCCCTGCAGCAACAGCAAAATCTTCTCTTTGACTCTTGTTACTGGAGCACACAAGTCTTAGACAACAGAAAATGGTACCACAGATGGGATTGTTTCCCCTCACAGGATAGAAGTGATTGCAATGAGGCTCGAGAATTGTCACCTTCATAGATGAATGTATTTACAGTTTTTCTTATTTATTCACTTATATCTAACTCTGAATCAGATAATTCCTCTTGTCCTCTTGATACTTTTCTTGATGATACATTATGGTTACACGATTCTATATACTTATTTTAAAAATCCTTAATCTCTATTCATATTTGCTTTTCCTAACACACTGAAATAAATATTTTATATTATGATATTGAACCATTATGATATTAAGCAACTTGCTAAAATAAAATCTTATATCTCCTAAGTCAGGAACAAAACTCAGATGCTCCCATTTTTGGTTCAATGAGCTTTAAAATACTTCACAGTTTTTCTCATTAAAATATTTCAGATTGCTCTTCTCCTATTGACTATTTTAACTTAAATTTCAAAATCTGCATGTTCCTTATTCTACTTCCTTGACTGAATTCCAGCTGGATTCTTCATGTAATGTGTTTTGTTCAATAATTCTGACTGGACCCAAAAGAGAGGGAAATTAATGTATATTGGAAGTATAAATGTTATCTTATTGCCATGGTGTGCTAATATGAAATATAATATTTTAAATGAGAGGATTATATTATTCAATAATTTGAGATTTTCATACCTTGCATATAGAACATATTATATTTTGTCACCTTGATTGAGTCATTAACTGGCATGAATGTATATTTTATGCCCTTCTGTTTGCTTTCCTTCTAGAAGAGTTCCTGGCACATAGCTGGAACTCAATAAATATACATTAAAAAAAAGAGTAAATAAAAAATAATGTGCCTCTGTTCCTCTTGTAATAGAACTTAAATATAAATTAGTATTTCAGATTAACAGATTGGCATATTAAAACTAAAGAGAATATAAGTAGTACTTACAATGTACCATGTATAGGTTTAGAGAGGAAGATAACTGAACAAACTTGGTGAAGATTAAGCCACTTGATACAATGTTCTCTTGTCACTGACAGGTTTTCATTCAAAGACAATTCCCTCTTATGGTTTCAAGATAGGCGAAAGTATCATATCCACACACAACAATATCCAGAAGCACAGAAAGGACGCTTGGATGTCTTATGCTTCTTTTGTAGGGATAGACCACCCCTTATTGGATGTTCCCAGGAGACCTCTCCCAAGTCTACCTGGGCATCTGCTTCCATAATTTTTGTCAAAAATAGAATCCCTCCCACCATCCCAGGGCATATTTCACCAGAAATACTAGAAGTAAATATTAAACACTAAGTACTCAAGCCATCTGACTTAGAAATCCTTAGATGTTTGGTTTGTTTTTATGAGTTTTATTGCTAATCAGAAATGAGCAGCAAGATGATACTAATAAACACACTGTGAATTCAGTTAGGAATCAAGCTGATATTCCTCATATATACTTTAAAAAAGAAAAGTGGAAGATTATCAGCAGCTTATTAAACTTGTTCCAAACAAATGTTCCTTTTCAATGGATTTATATGAACAAAATACTTTTGTTTCAAAATCATAATATTACAACTTAGTGATCAAAATTTCATTCTCTGTATTGGAGCTCACAAAGAATACAACCTTTTGGAATTTTTTTTTAAAGAAAATAGCAAACTATCTTGTCAGAAAATATACACCATTCACAACTAACAGAAAATGTTCATTCTCACAGATTCACATTGCTTTGCAAGGATAAAGGAAAGAAGGTCAAAATGCTATTAATATTAAGTCACTTGAAATATATTTTACAGGCAACTTTATTTCCTAGTGTTCTTCACACTGTCCTAATTTACATAACATTCAGAGACTTTATAATCACACTTCAGAAAAATGTAACACATAGAAAAGATAATAATTTTCATCTCTACCGATCTCTTTGATTACAGAGAAAATAAACATTTCATAAGGAAAGTAGGTATACAATTCTTCAGATCCTTTAGTGGGGGAGGGAGCTTCTTCAAGTCACCAGATATGAGATTGACAGATTAATTGATAGATTAATTAGTACCTTTTTGGCTCACCCATGTTCAGTCTTGGTAAATCACAATGAATTGGTCAAGAAGAATCATTGTATCATGCTTATCAGTACAATTTCAGTAAAGTTAAATTAGTAATGGCCTCCTGAGCAAAATACACATTCTAAAGACCATAACATTTAAAAAGAATATTTATAAGCTCTCTGAGTACAGAGACTCTATCTTCTTCCCTGTGAATCTTGATTACCTACAACAGTACTTGGCAGATACAATTAGAGTAAACTCTCAAAAATATTAAATGAAAGGATTTTAAATGAGTTTCCTATCATAAGGCAACACTCCATAGCAAATAATTATTTGGATAGTAAATGAGAGTTAATTGAACCGGATAATGCAGATTAATTTTAAAATACCTATGAAAGTTTTACCCTTATACAACTCTTTTTATTGTGAAATATAACACATATAGAAAAGAATGTATAAAATAATTATACACTTTTATTTTTTATAGTGTGAACACTCATAAAACCCTCACCTTAATAAAGACATAAAACATCGTCAGGACTCAATGACCCTCCATATGGATTTACATTGACTGTGTTTTGCATTTTCATTTTAGCGTTTAGTCATTTCAGCATACATTACTAGAATTTAGTCTGGCCTGTTTTGAACTTAGTATAAATGGACTTAGGCAGCGTATGTCATATTTTATATCTTTCGCTTTGCATTGATTGCGCCTCATCCAGGTTATTGTATTTAGGTACATAGTCCACGTATTTTCAAGGATATATTGCATGTCACTCTATGAATTAATACAATTTACCTAATTCCCTGTTGTTATATCTTGTTTTACCAGTTTGTAGCTCTTTTTAATAATGCAGTTATGCATACTCTTGGACCTGTCTTCTGTATATATGTATGCAAGTATATATGCATGGATTTCAGTTGGATATATACTTAAGAGAATGAAATTACTGTATTATAGACATGTGTGTTTAACATGAGTGATGTTAATTGTTTTCTAAAATAGTTGAATCAATATTTATTCTCACTAGCAATGTACAAAACTTCCATGACTCTAAACTCTCACATTATACCATCAATCTTAAAATTTTAGTCACTCCAGTAACAGTACCTTTGTACTTCATATTTTTAAATTTATCCGATTACTAATGAAGTCAAACATGCTTTCACATGTTTATTTGCCATTTAGATTTCCTGTTTGGAAAATTAGCTATTTGATTCTCTTGTCCATTTTACTAGTCATCTGTTTTTCTCTTATTGACATGGTAGTCTATTATATATTCTCAGCATGAGTCCTTTGCTGGTTATATATTTCACTAATATAGCCTGCCCATTTTGGGCTCACCTATTCGTTTTTCCTAATACTATTTGCTCATCAAGAGTAAGTTCTTTATTTTAATGCGGTCATTTTATAAAAAAGTAAATTTATTTATTTTATTTTTGGGTGTTGGGTCTTTGTTGCTGCACACAGGCTTTCTCTAGTTGCGGCAAGCAGGGGCTACTCTTCATTGCGGTGTGTGGACCTGTCATTGCGGTGGCTTCTCATGTTGTGGAGTATGGGCTCTAGGCATGCAGACTTCAGTAGTTGTGGCACATGGGCTCAGTAGTTGTGGCACGTGGGCTCTAGAGTACAGGCTCAGTAGTTGTGGCACACGGGCTCAGTTGCTCCGCAGCATTTGGGATTTTCCCGGACCAGTGCTTGAACCTGTGTCCCCTGCATTGGCAGGCAATTCTTAACCACTGCGCCACCAGGGAAGCCCAATGTGGTCATTTTTATCTGTTGTTTACTCACAGCTAGTGATATGTTTCCCTATTTAAGGGAAATTTATTTAAGAAATACTGTATTAATCAGAAATCAGCATGATATTATGTATAATACAATATATTCTAAATAATTGTATTTGTTTTTAAACTATTTCTCCCCCTTAAGAATATTAAATCCATGAGGACAGTGGCATTACTATTTTGATGTCTGCTGTGTGAGTATAACATAGAATAGTGTATAACAGAAAGTAGACAGACAATAGTTATAGATATATATATAGATATATACCTATCTATAGCTATATATCTCTATCTATACATCCACCTATTAACCATTGAAATATCCATCCACAGATATGTGCCAACATGGCAACTCCATACAGTAGGATATAATAATATTTTAATTATTTTTCTACTTAATTATTAGAAGTATCCCAATCTAAATCCAAATAAGATAAATACATTTGAAGTTTTCAACAAAATGGATACTTTTGTTGGAGCTCACTTCTGATGTACATAACCCTTTACATGAGATTTTTTATTTAAAACATTTTAACATTTCCTTTAATTAGAAGATATGAGTCATCCTGTTACGACTCCAGCGCATAAAAACTGTCACTAGGGCTTCCCTGGTGGCGCAGTGGTTGAGAGTCCGCCTGCCGATGCAGGGGACATAGGTTCATGCCCCGGTCCAGGAAGATCCCACATGCCGCAGAGCGGCTGGGCCCGTGAGCCATGGCCGCTGAGCCTGCGCATCCCATGCCCGTTCTCCGCAACGGGAGAGGCCACAACAGTGAGAGGCCCGCGTACCGCAAAAAAAAAAAAAAAAAAAAAACTGTCACTAATATTTCTACCAACTACAGTGATATTTCTCATGTGTGCAGTCAGGCTCCTAGATTCCTAAGTGTTCAGACATTTGACTGCCATGAACCCTTAGAATCCTATTAGATGTATGCCCAGCATACTGTAGTTATACAAATGTTCTTTATTTCATCCAAATGCTTTAGTTCCAGTTATTACATAAACTCCCTCTTTGGAAGATGTTTGGTTCTTTATGAGCCATGGGGACTAGTCCTCTGGCTTTAGTGGCTCTCTTGTTGCCTCTTTAATTTAGAGAACTGGGTTAAATCTTGGCTGTTGAATTCTTTACATTCTAATGTTAGAAGTAAAGATTGCCCAGGAGAAAAATAGTTTCTTCCAAGGGCAAGAGTAAACTGTTTTAACCTTTTGTGCCATGTCCTGGAAATCAAGCTGACCCTTCTTGGCTTTCTAAGGTACTTGCAAGAGCGTCCCAAGGGCTAAGACATTCTCCCAAGTGATGCCTACACATAACTTTCTACAGTAGTTGTCTTGGTTTCTACTTTCTACAGTAGTTACATGCCTTGCATGTAGTTCCAAGAGGAAAAAAGAATAAAGCAACAAGAGCACTTCAACAGAGATGATAGGAGAGGAACAAATCCCAAATACTATATACTCCGTATATAATAAAAAATTTGTATCCATTTAGGTCTTCTCATGAAAATTCTACTCATTGATACCATAGGCCCAAAGAACACATGACTGTGACCTTGACTGTAGGGCTTGATTAGTTATAGAGAAGGAGATGTGCAGAAGAGAAAGCCTGAGTTTTCACAGAACATTTAATATATAATTTAAAATTAATGAAAACAATATCGAGTATTAAATTTGAGTGCCCATAATCTCTGCTCCAGTAACACAGTTGATAAGGTTTTACATACAAATATATTCAGAATGGTATTATTTATGAAAACGAAAAGTTGAAAACTACTTATGCCCAATATTAAGAAAATGGTTAGTAAATTAATGGTATATCCATAGGTATTATTGAGACAGTATGAATAACTTTACATGGAAAATTTTTTGCATTAATAAGCCAAATAAAAACAGGATTTTATATTTTTTTAGGACTGAAATAATATAAGTAATGGATAGATGTGATGGCTTTTTGATATGTTACTTTGGCTAGATTACTGTCCCCGGTTGCTTAGTAACACTAATCTACTGCTCCTGTGAAGGAGCTTTATAGATGTAATTAGATTCCCTAATTAGTGGACTTTTAGTGATATTTTTCTGTGTGCCTAACTTAATTAGTTAGAAAGTTTTAAAAGCAGAGCTAAAGAATTCCACCTGTGGACAACAGCTTTGGCCCTTGTTCATGGAATTCCAGCCTGCCCTACGTCTTCCCATCTTGACGGTCCGGTCCGTGGACAACAGCTTTGGCCATCCTGTGAGGTTAATTTGGATTTGCTTAGCTGTCTCCACCACTGTATAAGCCCACTCCCTATGAAAAGTCCTTTAGTATGTTATCTTACTGTTATCTTATCTTGAACACTGACTGATACAACAGATAATATGTATGCAATTTGTGTACAAAATAAAATATCCCAAGGTTAATTGTAAATGTTTCCAGGTTGAATAGGTTTAAGGTTTTTTCTTTTTTCTTTTTTCATTTCTATAGCTTATGTAGATAAATCAGACTATCATAGTTAAATGTCATTATATTTGAAACTTTTACATATAACTCTCTTGGTCTTTTTCTACTATCAACATTCAACTTCATTTTACTTACTCATTTTGAAGAACAAACTGCATTTAGAATGATAATTGCTATAAGTGACTTACTGTCAACTACAGGATGATTTTCATTTTAAATTATAATTGGATTTAAAATATAATTGTCATGACTGCAGAGAATATGTGTTCTTTGCAAGGTTATTTATACCCTGTGTCTCCATACTGCCCACCTCTGGGCCAATCCCTGTCACCTGGGTTTAAAGTAGTTGAATAGGCCACTCTTGATCAAATTCCCTCCTCAGTGACAGCCAGCCTTATGTCTAGAAATTCAGATGAGCACTTTGTAATAAACTGACTTTGGAAAAAGTGTATCATTAATTCGTTCAATCAAAAAATTATTAAGTGTTTTCTCTGTTCGAGATTCTGTTTTAGATTCTGGGTAATTTAAGACAGTTTCAGGCTTTCAGTATGGAAGAACTTATTTAAAGGTAGAATTGAATGAGAAATTTTAACACAATGCAATAATCTTCTTAATAAATATAAATATAACTGGGGTATAATTCTAACCCCAGTTAAATTACTTTAATAGTCTCCACATTTTCTAAATTCACTGAACACTACTGTTATTCTAGGCTCATACTATATTACAGCAAATATATTCCAAAAAAGCAATAGACAGAGTAGTATTATACTGACTGTTCTGTTTAGAAAGAACATGTAAAGGAGGAACTTGAATGCAGATGATCTTACATGTTAGAAAAATCACAGGAATTCCTAAAATATAAAACAAGATGGATCTTCCAAACCTGAGCATCTTAAGGATATGACAAAGATTTTGAATAATTAATTGATGTTTATCTATGTATATACATAATAAAATGAGACACTTAAGTCTTCCTATAATTACCAACTTGCTTTATTTCAGCAAAACCTGCAGAAAATATTTTATGTTCTCAGATAAAAAAGAAAAAAAATCTACTCTTCATAGCTCAAATAATGACCTCACTAAAATTTATCTGCACATGCAAAGCATAACGTATTTATGAGGGGTTCATCAAAAAATGAATTATGAAGAAGGTTGACATGATCTATCTTGCATTATTGGCAAAAGTTCCATGCACTATCTGCACCCTCTAAAATGAGGGTCTATTCTCCATTTGAAATGTTGCCTGGGCTTTATTGCAAATGTATACTCATTTCTCTCTCATGCATTTTTCGTATTCTAATTTCTCTGTACAGCTTACCAGTCATTACTATTATAATTATTATTGCACTTGAATTTTTTTTTACATGAGAATCATTTCTCTTTATCAAAACAAAGCATGTAATCTGTCTAATTGATATTTAATCCTATATGCCAATAAATAATATTTAATATATATATATATAATGTCTTATTCATGTTATATTTTTATACATAATACTTCTAACCAGAGAAGAGGACTTACTATTTTTATTTCTCTTGGCAGTAGCTTGGTTACATACCAGTAAATTCAGAAGAAGATTGTATTGCACTTCAAATATCTGTAATTTGTATTTTTTTTAAATTATTTAAAATGCACTAACATATAAACTAATCTATAAATGTTTTACCTAAACACAACTTACCTTAATATTATTTATACACATGCCAATATATATTTTTTCTTTTTATGTAATCTTACTGCTTACTGATAGATATTAGAAAGTGAACTGTCAGAGAAAATTTATAAAACCTATCGACTTAATAATGCCAATATTAAATATTAAAGCAATGTGCAATTTAAAATACCAATTGAAGTTCATAAATATGAAATCAACATGGATAAGATATTTAAGGAAAAATTAATATAAATATTTGATACTGAACATGAACTTGAAGAAGGGGTGATATTTGGATGGAGAGTGGTAAGAAATAGTCTAAGTTGTCAAAAACTTAGGTGAAAGGATAAATGACAAATTAGCTTTTTTCGAATATTTACAAAACTGACTAGAACAGTCTTACAAAATTACTGAGCTATAAATGAGTTATAAAGTATCAATTTGTATTAAGCTGTGATTATTTTCAAAAGTGTCTTCAAATACCAGAGTCTGGATTTAATAAAGTTACTAATCACCTGACATCATAAAAAAGAACAATTATTACAGTGAAACAGAGCTTAGTTTGTACTCTTGTGAATCTGGTTAATTATATTAATTACTAGCTCTGTGAACTTGGGCAAATTAACTTACTTCTGTGTCTAGCAGAAACCCTTGTACATAGTTCAATAAATACAGTTCTCATTTTCCTCATCCATTTCTTTGGGGTAAAATTAAAGTAAAAAAGAAGAGGAAACAAGGTTGTACACACACAAATGAGGAGATAAAAGCTAAAAGTTATTTATAGATCAAAGACAAATTGCAGGTAGTATTTGCATATTCAAGTTAATTTCTGTATTTTGGATCTTTTGCCATAAATCTAGACACAACCTCATTTCTAAAAATATTGATGAAAAGTCATTTAGTGAGTTCTAATTGATAATAAAACACTAACTGAAAATATTGTTGTAAATCTATATTCACTGCTATTTTGTTAACAAAAGTGGAAATGTTTACATCACAAATGTTTAATTAAATTGTACTCTGGATGCTTTATCAAATATTTTGTATAACCTATTCCCATTTATTGATGTCAGAAGAATGAGTCAAGAATGCAATTGAACTATACATGGAGACAATATTAACATGTTAAAAATAAGTTAAGTTACATGAATTTAAATCTCACGTGACCACAAATAATTTATAAAATCAAATTATGATGTAAAAGGCAACTTTGACTTTAGCCATTAGAGGCCAAGATACATTTTTTATGCAAAATTAAAATACTATTCAATCAAACCCATTACGATTTTTATTACCATCAAATAAATGAATTACCAAATGTTGTTAACTTGCATCTCAATAGATTGGGATTTGAAAAATTGCATAGTGACATTTTGCTAGAAAATTAAACAACATAAAGATGAAAATGGAATATTAATAATGTCATAAAAAGCTTAGAAAAAGTTTATCTTTTTCTCAAAATACCATTAAATATGTTACGATCTGATATTGACTGGTATACAGATTGCTAATATGACACTATATTTGCTTTTGTACGACTTAAATAATATCTGAATGATTTAAAAATTGGTCATACAATGGTAGCTTGTGATGTTAACTTAATACTAAGACATTTATTTTAATAAACAAATGCTTAAAACAATATATTCTTGTGTAAGTACCACCTACATCTATTTTTACAAAACTTTATATTAAATGAATTAATATGAAAAGGACACTTTTTTGCTAAAGCAAAAATGAAATAGAAGTTGCCTCAAGTTATGTTCAACATGAAAGTATATGTCAAAACAAGATTTGAGAAATTACACTTGAAATATTTTCAATTTTTCAAAAATTTTAAATAAAAGCAAGCTAATATACCTCAACAACTTAGCTAAATATTTTTAAATGTAAAATCTACAATTTTTAATATGTCTTTTCATCTATTGCCATGATTTAATAAAACTGTATTCTTTCTTTTTTTTTTTAACATCTTTATTGGGGTATAATTGCTTTACAATGGTGTGTTAGTTTCTGCTTTATAAGAAAGTGAATCAGTTATACATATACATATGTTCCCATATGTCTTCCCTCTTGCGTCTCCCTCCCTCCCATCCTCCCTATCCTACCCCTCCAGGCTGTCACAAAGCACCGAGCCAATGTCCCTGTGCCATGCGGCTGCTTCCCACTAGCTATCTACCTTATGTATTCTTTCAATTGTTCTTATAATGACTCTTCATCTACAAACGTATTATTTTATTAATAAATATCCATCTCCTGTTAATATTTTCCTAACAGAGAAGGAATAAAACAAATAAAAGTGGCAGGTATCAATTCTTACTAAAAGGATTGTTGCAGATCCTCTTATTCACTCCAAAAATATTTATTAATGCTAAACATGTACTAAGTATATTTTTGGTGCCAATTACAGAGTGGTTAATAAAAGTGGAAACAAAACAAAAATTATCTTAGTACACATTCTAGGGTTTGTCTCAGCCAAAAAACTCCCCTGTTGTCCCACTTTTTTACCAAGAGATTCACAGCTCCATTCAGGACTCAGTGAGCCCTTCGCTGGGGAATGAATCTTGCTTGACCTAATGATCTCTCCTTTCATCCTCAATTCCTACCCTCCTCTGCAATGAACAGTTGTGTTCAATGGGACTTGGAAGGGAGCCAACTAGGGTACTTCTGGCAAAATTTTTCCTTGCTGATAAAGAGAGCTCTCTTATCCTTTCCTGCTGGTCGTGCTCTTATTTGAAACATATTGGAGCTTCATAGCTAGCTGAATTTAAACCATGAGACAAGAGCCAAGAAAACGTCATTAAGGTCAACTAATACCTTCATTTATTGAGTGACTGAACTAACGTTAGAGCCACATACCTAAATACTTGTTTACATAGAAAAAACAAACCATTAATTGTTAGGTAACTACTAGACAGGTATTCTATTATATCCAGTCAAATCAATTCTTATTGCTGCAGTGATAAGAAAAGTACGAGATTTATCATTAAAGTAATTTGCTTTAGGGCTTCCCTGGTGGCGCAGTGGTTGAGAGTCCGCCTGCCGATGCAGGGGACACGGGTTCGTGCCCTGATTCGGGAAGATCCCACATGTCGCGGAGCCGCTGGGCCCGTGAGCCATGGCCGCTGAGCCTGTGCGTCCAGAGCCTGTGCTCCGCAACGGGAGAGGCCACAACAGTGAGAGGTCCGTGTATCACAAAAAAAAAAAAAAAAAAAAGTAATTTGCTTTAACTTTTGGAAAAAGCCATGTAGTAAAATGTAAATTTAAAACAGGGGACTCTACGGTTTTTCTCCTTCAATTTGTTAATATGATGTATCACATTGATAGATTTGCGTATATTGAAGAATCCTTGCATTCCTGGAATAAACCCCACTTGATCATGGTGTATGATCCTTTTAATGTGCTGTTGGATTCTGTTTGCTAGTATTTTGTTGAGGATTTTTGCATCTATGTTCATCAGTGATATTGGCCTGTAGTTTTCTTTCTTTGTGACATCCTTGCCTGGTTTTGGTATCAGGGTGATGGTGGCCTCGTAGAATGAGTTCGGGAGTGTTCCTCCCTCTGCTATATTTTGGAAGAGTTTGAGAAGGATAGGTGTTAGCTCTTCTCTAAATTTTGATAGAATTCACCTGTGAAGCCATCTGGTCCTGGGGTTTGTCTGTTGGAAGATTTTTTTTTTTGCGGTACACGGGCCTCTCACTGTTGTGGCCTCTCCCATTGCGGAGCACAGGCTCTGGATGCCCAGGCTCAGCGGCCATGGCTCATGGGCCCAGCCGCTCCACAGCATGTGGGATCTTCCCGGACCGGGGCACGAACCCGTGTCCCCTGCACCGGCAGGTGGATTCTCAACCACTGCGCCACCAGAGAAGCCCCTATTGTAAGATTTTTAATCACAGTTTCAATTTCAGTGCTTGTGATTGGTCTGTTCATATTTTCTATTTCTTCCTGGTTCAGTCTCGGCACGTTGTGCATTTCTAAGAATTTGTCCATTTCTTCCAGGTTGTCCATTTTATTGGCATAGAGTTGCTTATAGTAATCTCTCATGATCCTTTGTATTTCTGCAGTGTCAGTTGTTACTTCTCCTTTTTCATTTCTAATTCTATTGATTTGCGTCTTCTCCCTTTTATTCTTGATGAGTCTGCCTAACTAAAAATAGAACTACCATACGACCCAGCAATCCCACTACTGGGCATATACCCTGAGAAAACCATAATTCAAAAAGAGTCATGTACCAAAATGTTAATTGCAGCTCTATTTACAATAGCCAGGACATGGAAGCAACCTAAGTGTCCATCATCGGATGAATGGATAAAGAAGATGTGGCACATATATACAATGGAATATCACTCAGCCATAAAAAGAAATGAAATTGAGATATTTGTAGTGAGGTGGATGGACCTAGAGTCTGTCATACAGAGTGAAGTAAGTCAGAAAGAGAAAAACAAATACCGTATGCTAACACATATATATGGAATCTAAGAGAAAAAAAAAAAAGGTCATGAAGAACCTAGAGGTAAGACAGGAATAAAGACACAGACCTACTAGAGAATGGACTTGAGGATATGGGGAGGGGGAAGGGTAAGCTGTGACAAAGTGAGAGAGTGGCATGGACATATATACACTACCAAACATAAAATAGATAGCTAGTGGGAAGCAGCCATACAGCACAGGGAGATCAGCTCGGTGGTTTGTGACCACCTAGAGGGGTGGGATAGGGAGGGTGGGAGGGAGGGAGGTGCAAGAGGGAAGAGATATGGGAATGTGTGTATGTGTATAGCTGATTCACTTTGTTATAGAGCAGAAACTAACACACCATTGTAAAGCAATTATATTCCAATAAAGATGTTAAAAATAAATAAAATAAAATAGAAATAAAACAGGTGACTCTATAATCTAAATTTCATTACTGTCAGAATAATTTGTTGTACCAGTCTGTTGCTACTAGCCTTTTGGTATATCTAGTTATTTTATATTTAATGATGGGCATTGTATAGAAAAAGCTACAGATTCTTTGAGGCTCTGTGCATGTCTTTTTCTCCAGAAGAATTCTAATTTGCTTCTGAGAGGCAGCTAGGCTGAATATACAAACACTCCTAGATTAGAAATATCTAGTCAGGGATCAAAGTGATTTGATCTGGGCTTCAGCCCTTATGAGAGCTGGACTTTATTCTGTTAACCAAGGTGTATCACTTTCGAGATTCATCCCAAAGCCTTACAGAGCTACCTACCTTGTACCTATCTTCCTGAGTAACCTTGAATTTTAATCTTTATTCCCCTGTCCCATGATTCAGGTGAGTTCTGCCCTGCATCTCAGCTGTGCACCAGAATCATCAAATCCCGTATAGAGGAAAAGAAGTCTGAAATTTTGGGCTCACTTCTCTCAGCTTCTCTCTTCTCCTATTCTATCTGTACATTTTTTTCACTGATTTGGCAAATGTCAGCTTAATTTTAATATCTGTTCAGGTTAATTAGTCATCACCTAGAAGAGAATTATTCCAAAACACTAATCTGTCATACCAAAATATAGCTACTCTGAATTCATATTAAATATTGTGGCAGAGGGAAACATACATAGAAATTTAACATAAGTCCATAGAGTTGAACTAAAAAAAAAGAAAAACTGAAAAAAATCCTTGTGGCATTCTTTATGCAGAAGAACTGCACTTACCCCTTGCCTAAACATTGACTACTTTTCTAAGGAAAATACACGAAATAGGTAATTTGTAATCATATTTCTATCCAGGTAGACAATAATTACATATTTTGAAATAAAACTTTGCTTAGAATCCAGCTTTTCATGTTTGTTACGGCAATAAGATGGATTTGGGCCAAATTAACGGCTGTAAATCAATAAGACATTTTTAGGTCTTATATTTTTAGGTCTATTTTTAGATCAATAGATATCACCTTAGTATCCCATATAGTATTATACAATCACAGAGCCTTTACATTACTTCAAGTTCTTATTACTTCATAATATAAAGATATTTTTTTTCATTTTATACAAACAGCATAATATTTTGGCAAGATGCATTTTGAATTACTGCATTTTAGTGTCAGGTCCATTCAACAGAGACTGTGTAATTTGTTAAAATCATCATAACCATTTTTCATTTTAAAAAGAAATAAAGTTGACATTTTGCTACCTTCATAGTTTTCTATCAAAATGACACATTAAGATTGCACACAATAAAATATTAATTACTGTAACGACTAAAAACAAGAGTGGTAGTAATAATGATAATGGTAATCAATTTTTATTTTATTTATTTATTTTGGCCATACCACGCAGCTTGTGGGATCTCAGTCCCCTGACCAGGGAGGGATTGCACCCAGGCCTTCAGCAGTGAGAGCATGGAGTCCTAACAACTGGACTGCCAGGGAATTACCATCAATTTGTATTTTTAAAACAAATAATGTCCGAAATATGTGTCCATAATATGATACTGGACTATATGTTTGTGTATATGTATATATATATGTTCACATACATATATATTATGGATATAATTTTCTTTAAACTTATTACTATCAACAGAAATCAGAGTTTGCGGGGTGGGGAGGGGTGGTAGGCTGAGTAATGGCCCCAAAGAATATCCAGGTTTTCATCCCTGGAACCTATGAATGTGACCTTACAGGGCAAAGGGACTTCACAGATATAATTAAGAATCTAGAGATGGAGAGATTATTCTAGGTATCTGGATGGATTCTAAATATAATCAGAGGTGTCTTTATAAGGGGGAGACAGAGAGAAAAGGAGAAAGCAATGTGGGGACAAAGGTAGAGAGAGGAATGATGGACCACCCAGAACTGGGAGAGGCATGATATGAATCCTTACCTGGAACCTCCAAAGAAACAGCCCTCTGACACATTGTCTGTAGCTTCATAAGACTTATTTCACACTTCTGGCCTGTAGAATTATAAGAGAAAAAATTTCTTTTGTTCTGACCTACAATGTTTGTGCTAACGTTTTACAATGGTAGAAAACTGATACAGGTGGTGTCTCAATGCAAGGACAATTTAACTTTTGAGTTAGGCTCTAGAGGACAGGTAATTCAGATGAATAGAATATAACACAAGGAAGACTGAAATATATAAATATGGCATTAAAACTTGTGCATTAGACAAGGTTCTTCAGAAAAACAGGACCAATACAATATGTATATACACAGAAAGGGATCTATTTTAAGGAATCGGCTCATGCAATTATGGAGGCTGGCAAGTCTAAAACCTGCAGGGTTGACCAAGGGAAGAGGCTGGAGACCTAGGGAAGAGCTAATGTTGCAGTTCATGACCAAAAACCATCTGCTGGAAAATTCCCTTCAGTCTTTTGTTCTATTCAGGCTTTCAACTTATTGGGTGAGGCCCACCTACATTATGGAGAGCAATCTGCTTTACTCAAAGTCTACCTATTTAAATTTAATCTTGTCCAAAACTACCGTCAGAGAGACATCCAGAATAATGTTTAGCCCAATATCTGGAAACTGTGGCCCAGACAAAAACTCAAACACGTCTATTTCCTTTATACCACATGGGTAGAACTTGACATGTTCTATATAATAATTATTGTTCTCCATCTTAACATTACCCTCTGAGATGTGACTCCCTTAATGGCAAAAATTCTCTTCCTTGGCATCCCCTGTGCAACTTGGCCTAGTAGCTCAAATAGTATATAAACATTCAGATAATTAGTCTTCATTCTGAGCCTCAGCTTCATCACTTGTCAGGTGTGTGACCCTTGATAATTCACTCAGAATTACTTGAAATTCAGTATTATATTCTAATATGAGGATAATAATAGCCACCTGAGTTAATTAAGACTTTTTTAGCTTGTAAGTAACAGAACACACCTAGTTCATATGGGATAGGAAAGTATTAGAAGATTTGTTGGACAATCTCATGTACTCAGGACTCAAGGAACACACTGAACAGTTAAGCTTCAAAAAAAGACATGTAGGGCAGCTTAAGCAGGAAAGATTAATGGCCATTCCCTGTAGAATACCTACAATAAAATGTTTAAATAATCTTCAATCTAGGAGTACAAGGAATCTTCCCCAAGATGATGAAGGGCATCTATATAAAAACCTACAGCTATTATTTTACTTTCAGCAGTGTAAAATAGATGCCACTGGAATATGCTTCCTTTTGTCACTGATTTTCATATTCTTTACTGCATTTCATTTACATAAAAAACAATTACTATTCTTAAAACCATTTAACATGCTCGTGACAAACAAAACAAAATCCTATCTTCACTAGTAGGAAGAAAGGGAAAAGACATGAAAAGACAAATGTGGTTGGGAGTCCTCAAGACCACTACCAGATTCAATTAATTTCCTAGAAGGACTCAAAGAATTCAGAAAAGCTGTTAACTTATGGTTATAGTCAACTATAGCAAAAGGACTAAAAACAGGAATGGAAAAGGATACATAGGTTAAGATCCAAGAGCAATGAGGCACAAGGGTCCGTCCAGTTGTCCTCTCCCAGTGGAATCATACAGATAGTGCTTAGTTCTCCTAGCAGTGATGTGTGGCAACATGACGGGGCACTGCCAACCAAGGGAAGCAAACAGAATCTTGGTGTCCAGGGATATATTGGGGGTCAGTTGCATTGGCATGGCTATCCACTCATCTACTTTCCATCTCCAGTTTCTCCTAAGGTCAAACTGATACCACGTGATCCGAGGCCCCAACCCCAGATCATATTGCTAGCAATAAACTATCCAGTATGGCCCAAGAACTGCCTCCATAAAGGACATTCTTAGCTTAAAGTATCTGGTGTGGCCCATGGCCTCAGGTAAACAAAGACACGGTTAACAGGAAATAATCAAAGGCTTAAAGATGATATCCCAGGATCTGGGAAAAGCCCAAACCTCTCTGTGGAACGTGCAGACTTAGGAAAACCCAAACCTGCTGAGATAACTCTTTGTTTCATAAGAGAGAACCCCAAATATTATTCAGGAGGTCTAATACAGTCTAACAGTTAAAAAAAAAAAGAAACACACACACACAAATATTAGTGATATTTCCTTTCTCCTTTTCTGGGAAATAAACTTACTCATAAATTAAACATTTCTGCTAAGCCAAACAATGGCAGTTTGACCTTGGTTGCTCCACTAATTGTCATGTAATGTCTTGAGACTCATTAGCATTATCTTACCTTTCCAGACCATCTGGCATTTGACAGAACTAGGTATAAAAAGTACAAACAAAATGATTTTTCTGTACTTCTAGGTCACTCTGGCATGAAAGTCTATTCTATTTTCATGCTTCTGCACATGTACTAATACAGATATTAATGGCAAAAATTGTTTTTATAATGACATGAAAAGTAAATTATTCACTGACATGGTAGAACAAGGAGACGCAGGGAAAGTTTTTAGTGTGGATTCTTCAAATTGAAGTGAAAATTCTTCAAATTCTAGATCATCATTAATGTTATACTTCTTGCTCAACAAAAATGTTAATGGATAGAAAGATACAAAGATAACAAGGTCATCTTGACAAATTACTTAATGTTTCAAAAAATCATAAATGATGTTATTTTCTTTCTCCCATTTACATATAGGAAAGGATAAATAATAGTTCGTTAGAAAACTATATTCAACAGTTATTTGTGAAATTTTAGAACTGTAAAATAATGCTCTTGTATGAGAAACCAGCTACTTGTCAAGAAGTTTTACAGAATGGTGTTACTGTGGCAAATTCTGTGTTTTTCCATTATATCTGAGGGTCCTGAAACTTATTTCATCAAGGGAGAGCATGTTTTCCAATTTTATGGAGATACTAATTTATACAAATTACCATATGTTGGTATTCTCATTCAAAGTGTCTTTTCCTTTCAGGATGACCACTGTTTTAATGGGTACTCTGAACAAAAAGCATTGTCTACATAAATAGAGAGTCTGGCTTACAGCCATAAAATCAGCCATTCTGTCTATCTAATTACTGAGAGTCATTGATGGCAGACACTCATTTATGGGCATAATATGAAACACAAAGATACATACACCCCCAGTCCCATATGTCCATTGCCTCACATCTCCCTCAAATTTCTGTGTTCCATTTCTTTCAGTCTTATTCATTCCAAGCTTCTGACAACTACCCAAGACATTTCCAGTTGCTCAAGAGTTACCATATATCCTCACCTCTTACTATTTTCCCACATCTACAAGTTAGTTATTTAAGTATATTGCTTTCAGCTCTGCTACTAAGAATACTTTTCTTCATGATTGTCTTTCAGGGCCATGTGAAAGTGGGCATATATCAGATAGAGTGTATCGGGAATCTATTTCCAGCTATTCCTCCAGTCTATCTGGGAAATTGAGCCAAATACCTTCCGTTCTTTTCGTTGTTCATAGAAAAGCCTCTATGAGACCAGTGATATGATTAGAAGGAGAGGCCCTGCCCATGAAGGAAGTAGATGAAATGGGAGCCTTGGTCATCAGGTCATGTAGTTTACTTGATCCTCTGGACATTATAAAATCTTATCCTGGACAAACTCTGTCATAATTTTATTAATAAGTTATTGTTTAATAACAAACGACCCCTAAATATAGTGATTTAAAAGAACGATCATTTATTTTACTCATGCATCTGTGAGTAGTTGAAAGTCAGATGATCTATGTGGGGTTTAACTTTGAATTCAAGTTGCAAATTGGGTCTATGTGCCCTCTATCCTCCTTGAACCAGTGAACTAACTGTAGCAGGTTTTTCTCAAGGCAATGATAAACCAAGAGATCAGTTTTGGGACTGCATATTTTTGGCAATTTTAAATTGATAGATGTGGTCTGTGTTCACCTTCCTTGAATCTTGGCTAATCTGTGACTGCTTTGACAAATAAAACAAAAGTGCCATTATGGGGAGACCTTCAAGATGGCAGAAGAATAAGACGCAGAGATCACCTTCCTCCCCACAAATACATCAGAAATACATCTACACGTGGAACAACTCCTACAGAACACCTACTGAACGCTGGCAGAAGACCTCAGACCTCCCAAAAGCCAAGAAACTCCCCACGTACCTGGGTAGGGCAAAAGAAAAAAGAAAAAACAGAGACAAAAGGATACGAACGGGACCTGCACCAGTGGGAGAGAGCTGTGAAGGAGGAAATGTTTCCACACACTAGGAGCCCCTTCGCGGGCAGAGACTGCGGGTGGCAGAGGGGGGAAGCCTCGGAGCCGCGGAGGAGAGCACAGCAACAGAGGTGCGGGGGGCAAAGTGGAGAGATTCCCGCACAGTGGATCGGGGCCAACAGGCACTCACCAGCCCGAAAGGCTTGTCTGCTTACCCAACGGGGCGGGCGGAGGTCGGATCCCAGGGAGAGGACTGAGGTTGGCGGCGTGAACACAGGCTGAAAGGGGTAGTGCGCCACGGCTAGCCGGGAGGAAGTCCAGGAAAAAGCCTGGAGCTGCCGAAGAGGCAAGAGACTTCTTCTTCCCTCTTTGTTTCCTGGTGCGCGAGGAGAGGGGATTAAGAGTGTTGCTTAAAGGAGCTCCAGAGACGGGCGCGAGCCGTGGCTATCAGAGCAGACCCCAGAGATGGGCATGAGATGCTAAGGCTGCTGCTGCCGCCACCAAGAAGCCTGTGTGCGAGCACAGGTCACTGCCCACACCCCGCTTCCGGGAAGCCTGTACTGCCCGCCACTGCCAGGGTCCCGGAATCCAGGGACAACTTCCCCGGAAGAACGCACGGCGCGCCCCAGGCTGGTGCAACGTCACGGCGGCCTCTGCCGCCGCAGGCCCGCCCCGCACTCCGTGCCCCTCCCTCCTCCCGGCCTAAGTGAGCCAGAGCCCCTGAATCAGCTGCTACCTTAACCCCGTCCTGTCTGAGCGAAGAACAGAAGCCCTCAGGCAACCTACACACAGAGGCGGGACCAAATCCAAAGCTGAACCCCAGGAGCTGTGCGACAGAGAAGAGAAAGGGAAATCTCTCCCAGCAGCCTCAGAAGCAGCGGATTAAAGCTCCACTATCAACTTGATGTACCCTGCATCTGTGGGATACCTGAATAGACAACAAATCATCCCAAAATTGAGACAAAGGACTCTAAGTGATATTTGTCTGCATACCTTTGCTTTTACCATTTGACCTAGGGTTCCTGTCCATGTTTTTGTTTTTGTTTTTTACACTACATAATTTTAGCGCTTGTTATCATTGGTGGATTTGTTTCTGCTTTGGTTGCTCTCTTCTTTCTTTTTATTTTTTTAATTACTTTTCAATTTTTATTATTATTATTATTTTTTTGCAGTACGCGAGCCTCTCACTGTTGTGGCCTCTTCCGTTGTGGAGCACAGGCTCCAGACGCACAGGCTCAGCAGCCATGGCTCACGGGCCCAGCCGCTCCGCGGCATGTGGGATCTTCCCAGACCAGGGCACGAACCCGTGTCCCCTGCATTGGCAGGCGGACTCTCAACCACCGCGCCACCAGGAAAGCCCCAATTTTTATTGTTTTTAATAATTTTTTAAATGTTATTTTAATAACTTTTTTTCTTTCTTTCTTTCTTTCTTTCTTTTTCTTTCTTTCTTTCCTTCTTTCTTCCTTTCCTTCTTTTTTTCTCACTTTTCTTCTGAGCTGTGTGGCTGATAGGGTCTTGGTGCTCTGGCCAGGTGTCAGGCCTGTGCCTCTGAGGTGGGAGAGCCGAGTTCAGGACACTGGTCCACCAGAGAACACCCAGCTCCACGTAATACCAAATGGCGAGAGCTCTACCAGAGATCTCCGTCTCAAAGCTAAGACCCAGCTCCACTCAATGACCAGCAAGCTACAGTGCTGAACACGCCATGCCAAACAACTAGCATGACAGGAACACCACCCCACCCATTAGCAGAGAGGCTGCCTAAGATCATAATAAAGTCACAGACACCCCAAAACACATCACTGGATATGGTCCTTCCCACCAAAAAGACAAAATCCAGCCTCATCCACCAGAACACAGGCACCAGTCCCCTCCACCAGGAAGCCTACACAACCCACTGAACCAACCTTAGCCACTGGGGGCAGACACCAAAAACAATGGGAACTATGAACCTGCAGCCTGTGAAAAAGAGACCCCTAACACAGTGAGATAAGCAAACTGAGAAGACAGAGAAACACACAGCAGGTGAAGCAGCAAGGCAAAAACCCACCAGACCAAACAAATGAAGAGGAATTAGGCAATCTACCTGAAAAAGAATTCAGAGTAATGATAGTCACGATGATCCAAAATCTTGGAAATAGAATGGAGAAAATATAAGAAACGTTTAACACGAACCTAGAAGAACTAAACAGCAAACAAACAATGATGAACAACACAATAAATGAAATTAAAAATTCTCTAGAAGGAATCAATAGCAGAATAACTGAGGCAAAAGAAAGGATAAGTGACCTGGAAGATAAAATAGTGGAAATAACTACTGCAGAGCAGAATAAAGAAAAAAGAATGAAAAGAATTGAGGATAGTCTAAGAGAATTCTGGTAAAAAATGAAATGTACCAACATTCAAATTATAGGGGTCCCAGAAGAATAAGAAAAAAAGAAAGGGTCTGAGAAAATATTTGAAGAGAAGTTGAAAACTTCCCTAATATGGGAAAGAGAAGTTGAAAACTTACCTAATATGGGAAAGGAAATAGTTAATCAAGTCCAGGAAGCACAGAGAGTCCCATACAGGATAAATCCAAGGAGAAACACACCAAGACACATATTAATCAAACGATCAAAAATTAAATACAAAGAAAAAATATTAAAAGCAACAAGGGGAAAACAACAAATAATGTACAAGGGAATCCCCATAACATTAATAGCTGATCTTTCAGCAGAAATTCTGCAAGCCAGAAGGGAGTGGCAGAACATACTTAAAGTGATGAAAGGGAAAAACCAACAACAAAGATTACTCTACCCAGCAAGGATCTCATTCAGATTTGATGGAAAAATCAAAAGCTTTACAGACAAGCAAAAGCTAAGAGAATTCAGCACCACCAAACCAGCTTTACAACAAATGCTAAAGGAAATTCTCTAGCAGGAAGCACAAGAGAAGGAAAAGACCTACAGTAACAAACTCAAAACAATTTACAAAATGGTAATAGGAACGTACATATTGATAATTATCTTAAATGTACAGGGATTAAATGCTCCAACCAAAGGACATAGACTGGCTGAATGGATACAAAAACAAGACCCATATATATGCTGTCTACAAGAGACCCACATCAGACCTAGGGACACATACAGACTGAAAATGAGGGAATGGAAAAAGATATTCCACGCAAAAGGAAATCCAAAGATAGGTGGAGTAGCAAGTCTCATATCAGACAAAATAGACTTCAAAATAAAGACTATTACAAGAGAAAAAAGGATACTACATAATGATCAAGGGATCATTCCAAGAAAAAGATATAACAATTGAAAATATTTATGCACCCAACATACAAACACCTCAATATATAACACAAATGGTAAGAGCCATAAAAGGGGAAATCGACAGTAACACAATCATAGTAGGGGACTTAACACCCCACTTTCACCAATGGAGAGATCATCCAAAATGAAAATAAATAAGGAAACACAAGTTTTTAATGATACATTAAAGAAGACGGACTTAATTGATATGTATAGGACATTCCATCCAAAAACAACAGAATACACTTTATTCTCAAGTGCTCATGGAACATTCTCCAGGATAGATCATATTTTGGGTCACAAACCAAGCCTCAGTAAATTTAAGAAAATTGAAATAGTATCAAGCATCTTTTCCGACAACAATGCTATGAGACTAGATATCAATTACCAGAGAAAAAACTGTAAAGAACACAAACACAGGGAGGCTAAAGAATGCACTACTAAATAACCAAAGATCACTGAAGAAATCAAAGAGGAAATCAAAAAGAAAACCTAGAAACAAATGACAATGAAAACACGAAAACCCAAAACCAATGGGATGCAGCAAAAGCAGTTCTAAGAAGGAAGTTTATAGCAGTACAATCCTACCTCAAGAAACAAGAAACATCTCAAATAAACAACCTAACCTTACACCTAAAGCAATTAGAGAAAGAAGAAGAAGAACAACAAAAAACCCCAAACTTAGCAGAAGGAAAGAAATCAAAAGATCAGATCAGAAATAAATGAAAAAGAAATGAAGGAAACAATAGCAAAGATCAATAAAACTAAAAGCTGGTTCTTTGAGAAGAGAAACAAAATTGATAAACCATTAGTGAGAATCATCAAGGAAAAAAGGGAGAAGACTCAAATCAATAGAATTAGAAATGAAAATGGAGAAGTAACAACTGACACTGCAGAAATACAAAGGATCATGAGGGATTACTACAGGCAACTATATGCCAATAAAATGGACAACCTGGAAGAAATGAACAAATTCTTAGAAAACCAGAACCTTCTGAGACTAAACCAGGAAGAAATAGAAAATATAAACAAACCAATCACAAGCACTGAAATTGAAACTGTGATAAAAAATCTTCCAACAAACAAAAGCCCAGGACCAGATGGCTTCACAGGCAAATTCTATCAAACATATAGAGAAGCACTAACACCTATCCTTCTCAAACTCTTCCAAAATATAGCAGAGGGAGGAACACTCCCAAACTCATTCTACGAGACCACCATCACCCTGATACCAAAACCAAAGATGTCACAAAAAAAGAAAATTATAGACCAATATCACTGATGAACATAGATGCAAAAATCCTCAACAAAATACTAGGAAACAGAATCCAACAGCACATTAAGAGGATCATATACCATGATCAAGTGGGGCTTAGACCAGGAATGCAAAGATTCTTCAATGTACACAAATCAATCAATGTGATACACCATATTCACAAATTGAAGAAGAAAAACCATATGATCATCTCAGTAGATGCAGAAAACTATGACACTGATGAAAGAAATTAAAGATGATACAAACAGATGGAAAGATATACCGTGTCCTTGGACTGGCAGAATCAACATTGTGAAAATGACTATACTCCCAAAAGCAATCTACAGATTAAATGCAATCCCTATTGAACTACCAATGGCATTTTTCACAGAACTAGAACAAAAAATTTCACATTTGTGCAGAAACACAAAAGCCTCCAAATAGCCAAAGCAATCTTGAGAAAGAAAAGTGGAGCTAGAGGAATCAGGCTCCTGGACTTCAGACTATACTACAAAGCTTCTGTAATCAAGACAGTATGGCACTGGCACAAAAACAGAAATATAAATCAATGGAACAGGATAGAAAGCTCGGAGATAAACCCACACACATATGGTCACCTTATTTTTGACAAAGGAGGCAAGAATATATAATGGAGAAAAGACAGCCGCTTCAATAAGTGGTGCTGGGAAAACTGGGCAGCTACATGTGAAAGAATGAAATTAGATCACTCCCTAATACCATACACAAAAATAAGCTCAAAATGGATTAAAGACCTAAATGTAAGACCAGAAACTATCAAACTCTTAGAGGAAAACATAGGCAGAACACTCTATGACATAAATCACAGCAAGATCCTTTTGACCCACCTCCTAGAGAAATGGAAATAAAAACAAAAATAAACAAATGGGACCTAATGAAACTTAAAATCTTTTGCAAAGCAAAGGAAATCATAAATAAGTTGAAAAGACAACCCTCAGAATGGGAGAAAATATTTGCAAATGAAGCAACTGACAAAGGATTAATCTCCAAAATTTACAAGCAGCTCATGCAGCTCAGTAACAAAAAAACAAACAATGCACTCCAAAAATGGGCAGAAGACCTAAATAGACATTTCTCTGAAAAAGATATACAGATTGCCAACAAACACATGAAAGGATGCTCAACATCACTAATCATTAGGGAAATGCAAATCAAACTACAATGAGGTATCACCTCACACCAGTCAGAATGGCCATCACCAAAAAATCTACAAACAATAAATGCTGGAGAGGGTGTAGAGAAAAGGGAATCCTCTTGCACTGTTGGCGGGAATGTATATTGATACAGCCACTATGGAGAACAGTATGGAGGTTCCTGAAAAACTAAAAATAGAACTACCATCTGACCCAGCAATCCCACTACTGGGCATATACCCTGAGAAAACCATAATTCTAAAAGAGTTATGTACCACAATGTTCATTGCAACTCTATTTACAATCGCCAGGATATGGAAGCGAACTAAGTGTCCATCGACAGATGAAGGGATAAAGAAGATGTGGCACATATGTACAATGGAATATTACTCAGCCATAAAAAGAAACAAAATTGAGTTATTTTTAGTGAGGTGGATGTTTGTCATACAGAGTGAAGTAAGTCAGAAAGAGAAAAACAAATACCGTAGGCTAACACATATATATGGGATCTAAGAGAAAAACATGGTTATGAAGAACCTAGTGACAGAAGAGGAATAAAGACACAGACATAGAGAATGGACTAGAGGACACGGGGAGGGGGAAGAGGAAGATGAGAAGAAGTGAGAGAATGGCATGGACATATATACACTACGAAATGTAAAATCGATAGCTAGTGGGAAGCAGCCGCATAGCACAGGGAGATCAGCTCTGTGCTTTGTGACCACCTAGAGGGGTGGGATAGGGAGGGTGGGAGGGAGGGAGACTGAAGAGACAGGGGATATGGGGACATATGTATATGTATAACTGATTCACTTTGTTATAAAGCAGAAACTAGCACACCATTGTAAAGCAATTATACTCCAATAAAGATGTTTAAAAAATAAATAAATAAAATTTTACCGAATTAAAAAAAGAAGTGCCACTATGCCTGTTGCAGACCTAATCTTTAAAAGAATTAGCACATTCCACCTTAGGCTCTTAAAGGTCTGAGCCACTTTGTAAAAGATTCAGCTACCTTACTGGAGAGACTATATGAAAAGACTCTGAGATTACATGGAGAGGGGAAAGGGCTTAGGTGACCACAGACTCCCAGGGGTCTCCACAACAGCATCATGCATGTGAATCAAGCCTTCTTTTCCTTTTCAAACCAAACCAGCCCAGCACAGATGCCAGGTGAATGTCACTAAGTGACCCCAGTCATGACATACTGAGCATAAGAGTCTCCCAGTCAAGCCCTGCCCAAATTTCTGAACCACAAAAGTATGAGATATAATGAAATGGTTGTTGTTTTAAGTTACTGCAGAGCTGCAGTCCCCAACTTTTTGGTACCACCGGTTTCGTGGATGACAGATTTTCCCCAGACGGGGTGGCAGGGGTGGGGGATGGTTCAGGTGGCAATGCCAGCGATTGGGGAGCGGCAGATGAAACTTGGCTTGCTGGCCCACTGCTCACCTCCCGCTGTGCAGCCCACTTCCTAACAGGCCGAGGACCGGAAGCGGTCCACAGCCAGGGGGTTGGGGACCCCTGTCCTAAAGGGTAAGGAATAGAGGCAGGTAGTTTTATTTATTTCTTTTTTCAGTTTTTAAATTGATTTTTATTGTAGTATAGTTGATTTACTATGTTGTGTTCATTTGGGGTTTTTTTTAAGAGTTTGTTTGATGTGGACCATTTTTTTTTTTTAACATCTTTATTGCAGTATAATTGCTTTACAATAGTGTGTTAGTTTCTGCTGTACAACAAAGTGAATCAGCCATACATATACATATGTTCCCATATCTCCTCTCTTTTGCGTCTCCCTCCCACCCTCCCTATCCCACCCCTTTAGGTGGTCACAAAGCACTGAGCTGACCTCCCTGTGCTATGCGGCTGCTTCCCACCAGCTATCTATTTTACGTTTGGTAGTGTATGTATGTCCATGCCACTCTCTCACTTCGTCCCAGCTTACCCTTCCCCCTCCCCATGTCCTCAAGTCCATTCTCTAGGTCTGCATCTTTATTCCTGTCTTTCCCCTAGGTTCTTCAGAACCTTTTGTTTTGTTTTGTTTTAGGGGTTCTCTTTCACATGTGAGAGAACCAAGGGTTGTTCAGCAGCTAATTATACATTTGAAGACTGGAAAAATAACCACAGGACCCACTATGAATTGTGCTCAGACCAAAGCTCCAGTTATAATCTAACTTCCCTAGGCACCACTATAATTGGAAAACCTTTGAGTTTCTTGTTATTAGAGTCAACTTAGTAACTATGTCTAAAATTTTTCAAAATGTTGGTGTATTCCTCTTCCTCTAGTGTACTGCGACACAAAAAATGGTCGCAAGGCCTTCTGGGAAAGAACCAAAATGGTATCTGTTGTATATTTTTATAGTAGTGTTTCCAGGTTCTTCCTCTAGAGAAAGTCACCTCCGCTTCTGTCAATAGCTATGGGATTTTGAAGTGCCTTACGTTCTGAAGGGTGGTAGTAACAAGCACCACCTTTCTGCTCACCGGTTCTTATTGTTAGCTTTGTGATAATATCAAAGTCAGCAACATTGTAGTGTCTGCCTCACGCTGTTACTCCTAAAGTAATTATTATATATCAGATATTGCTCTAGATCCCTGTAGATCTGGGCATCCTGAATTTCAGTCTCCCATTGCTGCACATTATGGTGATTTTGTGCATCCCATCTCCGATATTTAAGTGATGCCACGTGGCTTCCACTGTCCTAGAATTCCATTATCCCCTTGCATATTAAAGAGGCTGGTTCCATGGAACAATTTGCCACCATTAAATGTAGTTTGTCACCACCACTGAGCAACTAAGATGCCCCTGTGTTCTTCATCAGGGCATTAGTGATTTGACTAAGTGAAGGAACATAGCCAAGTGGTGGATATTTACATCTTGCAAATTAAATTAAATCTAACATTCCTACTTCCTTGAGACTTTTAACCTTTCCTCAATATTACAATAAAATGTCCCAACATTACCACCCCATGAACTAAGGCTATTATTCTGTCCAAGCTTTAATGAACCAACTCAGCAAACTCTTAGAACTGTACTCTTGCCAGACCTGGGAATCTCCAGTTATGAGTGAGTTCACCCATGTCAATCAATTATTTTCCTACAGCCTCATACTTCATGCGCTCCCAGCCTAAGACCCTTAGAATCTACTCTTACATGTATCTGGAGTCAGATTACCTATGTGTTTGCAAAATGTCTCCAGTGCCTAACATTTGTGTGAATTTTGGTAATTCACTTAACATGTGCCTCACATTTTAGCTACATATAAAAACATAATCATAAAGAAAAATCCTACCACATAGCGACAGAAGAAAATTAATTAAGAAAGTATATAGGAAGGGCTCAAAACATTGCTTTCAAATAGTAGGCAACTGTTTTGGTTGAATTGTGTTCCCCCAAAAGATATGTTGAAGTCCTCATCCCTGACAACAGAAATGTGGAAATGTGACCTTGCCTGGGAATAAGGCGTTAGCAGATGTGATCAGATTAGTATGATGTCACACTAGGTTAGGCTGGGTCCTAATCCAGCGACTAGTGTCCTTATTAGAAGAGAGAATTTGGACACAGAGAAGCAGAGACACACAGAGAAGAGAATGTTATGCCAAGACACAGAAGACACAGACGAGGTGACCATGTGGCGATGAAAGCAGAATGCATCTACAAGCCAAGGAGCACCAAGTACTGTTAGCAACCACCAGGGGCTTGCAAGAGCCAATAAAGGACCACCCCCAAAACTTTGGAGAGGCCACGGCACCGTCAGCCCCTTGACTGCAGACTTCTGGCCTCCGAAACTGTGAGAGAATAAATTTCTGTTGTTTTGAGCCACGTTGTTTGTTTTACCTTGTTATGGCAGCCCTCAGAAGCTAAGATAATATCTAAAAGTGTTAATCATTAAAATTTTGAATTAAAAAATGTATATTTAGGGATTTTTGGTATATCCCTTGTCCTTATTAAAATATTAACTGTTAAAATATAATTATTAGCCTGTAATAATATTCCTAAGGGATATTTAAGTTTTTTTACACTGTTAAACCTAAAGCAAAAATGTGAGCTTAATAACATACTAAAACTATAATTAACTTTCACTGAATGCTACTCTATGCTAGGCCCTGTACTGAGTAATTTGCATATATTACATAAATTTTCCTTATAACAAACGGGGATGTCACTGTTTTAAAAATGAGGAAACTCTGAGGCAGAGAGGATATTCAAGTTCTCACATCATGGAAGTAACAGAAATGTGATTCCTGGGATTCTGCCTCACTCTTAGCCAAACTGTTTTATAATATCAAGGATATCTTTTGAAGTATCAAGGAAGATACAACATTTAATAATGCTTTATTATATGCCAGGCACTGAAGATATGCTTCTCAAATGCATCATCAAAATTAATACCCTTTACCCCTACAGTGCAAAAACAAACAAAACTTTAAAAAGATTAGAAAACTAGTAACATTTCAATTACACAGATTACAAAATGAATTACATTGGATGTTAATTTCCTCAAGAAAATGTGATTAGTAGGTGATGAAGCAAAATATAAATTTAAGAAGAAAATGAGATATAAGAAGGCAATGATGCAGCTTGCCATATGCAATACCTTTGTTATTAGTACCATGGTATCAATTACTCTTTTCAGAATGTCTGTTGTACTTGAACATGTTTGTGTAATATGTCTTCCCCTTTAGATGGAGCATTCATCAAGGTGAGTGATATATCTTTTTCTTTTTTTTTTTTTTTTTTTTGCGGTACACGGGCCTCTCACTGTTGTGGTTTCTCCCGTTGTGGAGCACAGGCTCCGGACGCGCAGGCTCAGCCGCCATGGCTCACGGGCCCAGCCGCTCTGTGGCATGTGGGATCTTCCCGGACCGGGGCACCTGAACCCGTGTCCCCTGCATCGGCAGGCGGACTCTCAACCACTGCGCCACCAGGGGAGCCCGTGAGTGATATATCTTGGTGGTCCAGCTGTGCATCTACAGCCTGTACCCGGCCCTGATGCTGGCAAATAGCTACAACTTAAAAACAAGTTGCTTCATGCAAATAAACTGAAAGTTTTAGGAATGTGACACAATTAAAATATATGACAATTAGGATTTGACAACAAAAGGAATACTAAGTTGACTTGTCTGAAAGGTTAAACAAAGTCTTTTTTGTCGTTTTAGTTTTTGTTTTTGTATTTTTTTATCGAGTGGATACCACCACCAATCAATGGGAATATTACTGTTTGCCATTTAACATTGCCCCACACAATGCAGGATTTTGACATCTCTGACATTCATACTCTACATGCAGGTAGAAATATTCAGTCATTAACAATCAGAAATGCCCCCCAAATTTCCAAATATCATTAAAGGAGGCGGTACCAGCCCTAGCTGAAAATCACTGAGAAAGAAGACAACAAAATAGGTTGGAAGGTGGATTATGAGGTTGTAGGCAGCTAAATGCTGTGGCTGACATTGTAGAACATATACCCAGGGCCCATTGCTAGTCTTCATTATCCATTACTTTCTTGATTAGAAAGAATGGGCAACCAAACACACTGAACTTTCCTTTCAGCTAAGGGTGAACATGTGACCCAATTCTGCCAAAAAGGTACACGCAGATGTCCCTGGGCTTTCTTCCCTTCAAGAAAATTTAAAAATACAACACAAGGAGAAGGATGCTTTCAGCTTCCTGCCATGATAATACAAAGACCAAGGTGCAGCAGACATCTGATGGGAACATAATCATGAAGGTAACCTACTAAATAAGAAGAAATATAAAGACAGAAGAAATCTTGTTTCCTGATGATATCAAACATTAGTAACAGCCCTCCACTGATAACTCTTTCTGTTTTTGCTGGTCAAAGTATTTTGGTAGTTTTCTTTCAATCACAGCTGTGTGATCCTATCAGACACATTGTGAGGTAATCTATATATATATAGAGAGAGAGGGTTTTTTTTTTTAAGATCTATGTGAAATTATGTCGCCTATGGGTAGGAGAGGTTGTGATCAATAATATAGATGGTTAAGCTATTAGAAGGCAGACAACAAATCATTTCCATTTGAGAATAGAGAAGCAGAGATAAGGATAATAATTGGTAGGGTGATTAAGAACACAGGGAATAATTTATTAGAGCTTATGGAATTATCTCTGTAAAAGATAGGTTGAACTAAATTTTTAAGACTAAGGTTCAAGTGGGGAAAGGAATTGGGGCTGTGAAAGAAAAAGAGGAAGTTTAGTATAGGAGTATTTTTAGGTGGAAAAGAAAAAAACTCAGCTACTGATAAAGAAGAAATGTAGATGGAAAGAAACATGTGGCCAATAATATATGATAAAATGAGAAATATCAAAAATGGAGCAATTTGAATGATTAAGAAGTTAGCTGATTTTTGTAAATAACTGTAATACATTTTTGCATAAAGACATGTGTCCAACTTTTAAAAGCCCCTCCCCTGCTAATTAAATTATAATCATTTCAGAGTTCTTCTACTGCAACTAATAATTAGGATAACAATTTTAAAATCAGTTTATTATACCTTTAAAATATTTTTAGCACAACATGGTAAATTAGTAGCACTGATTTTTATATAAAAATGAAAAATATAAAGTAATTTTATTTTCTAAAGCAATGTGGAATTATGGAAGTGAGTAGGAACCAAATGCAAAACCAAGAATGCACAGCTAGTTTCCCATGAGCATAAGCTACCCCATTATCAACTTGCTATTGTCAAAACGCATTTTCTTTGCATCTCATTTTCATCTTTACACTTACACATTACTTTAAATTGCCAATAAGAATGAAGTATTTGATCTAAAAGAGAAAAATAAAGCATCACTAGTATAAAAAGAGACGGAGAAAAACAAATGTGACTCTATGGTGTAATTTAAAATTGGTGGTCTTTCTGGAAATATTTCAGATGGTTAGCATATCTCATGGAAAATGCCTGTGATCATTTTTTTAAAAGCCTTCCCAGCTAATCTAATAGACAGTGAATAAACTAGAAATATCAGATTTATAATTCACTTGAATAACTTTTATTTGTTAAATAATAAATCTAGGAGAAAAGATTCTATGTGGCAAATTTATGAGGATTTGACTGTGTTACTTACAATGCATCAGATCCCCGAGTTTTATATATGCAACTTTATTCTGTACTCCTTAGGAGTGTATTGATAAAGTGAAAGAAAATTTATCCAAAATAAAGGGCCAAAGGAATAAATTAAATTTATTATCAGAGGAAATAGAAAATGTCTGTAAATTACAGCATCTATAGACAGCTATGTTTGCAACGTCCCTTTCACCATGCCATGATATTTGCTAACCATGCTTCTGCTATTTGTTCTTATTACAGACGCAGATGGCCCAGGTTGATCTTTAATTTGTTAGGCTCAAAATAAAATATTGTCCTCTCCAGAGTTTAACAAAGGTTGCCCAACTTTATAGCTTAAGACATTCCAAATAAATCTGTTTCACACTGCAATTTAGCCAAAGGCTGGATATAAAGATTAGAACTTTTTCCTGAGTCTTCCCAGCTGCTCAGATTTAAATACCCTTATTGCTTGACCATCCTACTTTACTTCCTGTAGGATCTTCTAGCTCGAGTCACTAAGGAACTACATATATATATTTTCTTTCTGCGTAACATTTTCTTGTAAGATAGTCATATCCCTGATGGAGTGCTTTCAATGGGAAAGTGGACTGTATACACCTTTTGGGATAAAAAATGCTTCCTCCTTCTCTTCCCCCTCTATGGTATTCATTCACTTAATGCACTGCTTCTACTTGGTTTCTACTTCTATTCATTCCTACTGTAATTAAAAATGATTCTAGTTTTAATTTAAAAAATAGTGTATGGTAGGTCTTCCCTTGTGGCGCAGTGGTTGAGAGTCCGCCTGCCGATGCAGGGGACACGGGTTCGTGCCCCGGTCTGGGAAGATCCCACATGCCGCGGAGTGAATGGGCCCGTGAGCTATGGCCGCTGAGCCTGCGCATCCGGAGCCTGTGCTCCACAACGGGAGAGGCCACAACAGTGAGAGGCCCGCGTACCACAAAAAAAAAAAAAAAGTGTATGGTAGAGGCTTAGTTTCTATATGGTAAAGTGACATCTTGGTTTGAATTATTTGATGCTACATAACAAATGTTCTTTCAAATACAATTATTTTAGCTATTTTATGAATACTTTTTAAGATATTTAAAAACAATAAGCAAAAGTAGGTTTCCTGATTAATAGACAACTCTGCTGTAGGGGTACTATTTTAGTAATGCTCTGCATTGTATTTAATTGTACACATGTGATGGCATTATACTGATTTATTTAATATATTTTTGTTAAATATCTGTCATGTTTAGGTGCTGTGTGAGATACGGAGAATAAATAATGAGCAATGCTGAAAAAGTCAAACAAAAATAATATCTTAATACATATTACTTTAAATAGACTGGTAAGAGAATAAATGGCCAGCTGAATTCAAAATTATTGTACAAATGAATAAAATCGAATAGAGGATGAGGAAATTTAGGAAAGACACACAGGGAAGAGAAGTTAATTCATATTGTTGCTATGCAAAATTATTTTTACCTTTTTACTTAGGCAAATGAATCTACTTTATTTATTTATTTATTTATTTATGCCTGTGTTGGGTCTTCGTTGCTGCGCCTGGGCTTTCTCTAGTTGTGACGAGCAGGGGCTACTCTTTGCTGTGGTGTGCAGGCTTCTCATTGCAGTGGCTTCTCTTGTTGCGGATTCTTAATCACTGCGCTACCAGGGAAGCCCCTACATTTTTTGACGATATAATATTTCCTCAATTTTTATCTAATTCATATTCAGCGTGGAGAAATTTCTTGAAGAAAATTCTTATTCCTTTAATACTTCTTTCAGTGTGAACAAGCCATCTTTAATTAGCTATTAATGGGCAAACGTATGCAAATAACTCTGGGGATTAGATTAAAAATTAGCAGCTGGTGAAATAATGTGCATGAAAAACCTAATGTCAGACACAGAGGAAGTTCACAGTAAAAGTTCACAGGAATTGTCTTCCTTCTCTACGACTCCCACTTTCCACACCACTGCTTTTACCATTAAAATGATAACACAGTCTGTTGCAGTTTCTAACTCCATACATGATGCTTATAAGTTCTTAATTTCCTTTAGGATTATATATTATCTATTTAGTACAATGTATTCATACTCCTTTTCACTGAGGTGGATTTTTATAAGCATGTCACTTATGACCAGTAACTGGACATATTTTGCACTTCACTCACAATAGAGACAAAATGGATATCTCACTTAACAATCTCACCACCTTATCTATTCCATGTAATTGTAAACAAGAAAATTAAGAGCATAAGCAAACTGGGGGGAAAAAAAAACACAGCTTACAAGAAATGTTAAACTTTCTAATAAATAACTGTAGTGTGAATTGACTTGTACTTATGGTTTTGTTTATAACAGTCTTTTATGAGAAAGTACAAAAATACCTGTCATGCCCACCAGGATTACAACACAAACCCTTCCACATACATATGCTATATTGTATCATGCTGACAGGTTGTATATGGAGTGGCCTATCAAAAAATATGATTTATAACTGACCAATTACATGCTAAAATATGCAAAAACTGAAAGATTTCTATCAAAAGGTAGTAAGGGAAAAAAGTAAGAAAAAGCTAATAAAGTATTAAGGGAAAGAAGAAGGTGAGATTAAAAGTAAAGAAACGGAGGTACTAAATAAGGAAGCAAGAGTGACAATCGGCTTTGGCCTCAGTATTTAACCAAAATTTAGCCTTCAGCTTCTTTTTCAATTTCAGCTTTGGACACTGGAAGAATAAATAGCTAAAAACTGTCTATTTTGATATTATTTTTGATAGCCTCAAACATTTGCATAATCAAGTCATTTATTGTCATATATAATCACCATATGACAATAATACCAGCAAGATATTTTATTGGGATTTATTTTAAATATATGAATAATCACTTTCAAATACTGGTGAGCATTCAAGATGTACTTATAGCTACATGATGGAATAGCCAACAATAACATGCTTTAAAAGATGCAAAAGAATACCTTTTTATTGTATTTTTCAGATAGCAATACTAACATATGAGCACTTACTAATGGTTGCTTGCAGAGAAAATAGTTCCTTTGCTGGAACCTGCTGGATAAGTGACCACAGTGATGTACCTTGAGGGTGCAAGGATTTCTTGCATGACATCAAGGGCAAAGATTTTACTATATACATATATAATACTAAGTATATGTCTACTTAGTGTTTTGTTTGTGTAGGAATTATAGGAGCCATTGAACATTAGAGAAGGCTAAAAATGATTGCCTCTAAATCACAATGCAAATTCTGAGAACCTGAGAATTAAACCATATAACAATAAAAATATAATAAAAATAACTCCAAAATTTAAAAATCAAATTTGTTTTGATTTATTTTTATATCATAGTTTACTATAATATAGGATAAATATTAGGTTTCTTTGTCTCAGGTGTGTTTTTGCAATGGGGTTGATACCAACCACAAGCAAGTGAAAATTCATTTGGGGATGGTGGAAAAATCTTAGACATTGCAGTGGTTTGTGGTCCTCCAAAGGGCCACAGCACATAAACAGCATAAACAGCATTCACGAGCAGCGCTGCGGGGTATGATAAGAAAAAAGTATCTTAAAAGGCTGCTTCTTGGAGTGATCATGAAAAGAAAGGTTGAGAAACCCTACACCAGAAAATGGTGGGTATCTCTGAAAAAAAGGTAAAATCAAATTAAAATTTACCTTCTTACTACCTTAAAAACTTTATTCTATTTTGCACACCACAATTTACAGCACTAAAATTAAATAAATTCTAAAAATAATAAAATGTTATATAGAATAATCAAAGAAATAATTAAAAGTTTAAGATAAATTGTATAATATGTATAAACAATATTTAATCATTTACACAGATAAATATATGTATACATGCAAAATTACCAGAGAAATCATCAACTAAGTGAATCTGCAAAATCTACTGCATAAAATTATATAAAACAAATGACTAAATTTTACTGCTGTACAAAGAGTAAAATTGTTCTTATGACAACATGGTATTGGAATCTCTTTCCGTTCTTAATGTTTTGGAAATCATCAACTTTACTCAGTGTAAAGCAACAGATAAAACAATATTCAGTGTAAAGAAACAAATACAGTAAGAGAAAAGAATTCCCAACAGCTTTTTAATCTGAGAAAAGGGACCTATTGCCTTAGCACATCACACAGAACTACATTTCCAGATGGAAAGGTAAAGTGGTCTATTTACTTGTGTGTTTGAAGGTAACATTGTCAAAAAGGAAACAAATGTAGGTTTGACAGTTTTGTGATTCCCCTACGAGACTAGAAAATCCATTTAGATGGATTGTTACACAGCATCTGGTATATCAAAAGCATTCTGTAGAAGAGGACTGTAGCTATGAATATGATTACATACATCTAGTAACTGAAGGCCAGTGATTATCTTGAGTACTGCAGACATAGCAGTTAGGTATCTGTACTGTAAAATAAGAAAATCCTATTTCTAGTATCATTTAGTAAAACAAATTATAATAAAGCAAAGTTTATAAAAGTAAAACACGGCACAAAACTCAAAATTGTGGAAAATATTATAGCACCTATATCTGGGCATAAGAAATGTGTGACAGGTGATAAATCCAACACATTATAAAAAGTAACAAGAATTAGAAAAAAATAGGTGACATTCAAGTGACAAATATTACAAAGTGAATAGTGTGAACAATGCTTCTGTATTTTTCTTTGCTGCACCATCAGAAACATAGTAATTTCCCTGTCCTTTAATATTTCTGGAATAATTTTTAAAAATCAGATTAAGCATACAGTCCATGGTTATACACTACACTACACTACAATGTAGGCAGTATTCATAAAACATAATTTCATATATAGGGTTGACATTCAAGTGGATTTACTTACTTTAAAATAGAACACTTTGGTTATGATATTGGCCTGGGAAGAATTTCCTGAGGTTTTTTTTTTTTTTTTTTTTTTCTATTCAATACTTGCATTGTTGTACCACCAGTAAATAAAATGGGTTACTGGTGGAAATGTGGAAGAATCTAAGGACATCTGAGGCTGTGAGTTTTACAAAGGAGAGATCTCACAGAGAAAGTTGCTTGTTTTACTGATGTTGGGGAGAATCCATTTGGAGAGAAAAAGGTTGTCTCGCTGGAAGAAGCTAGGAGAAGACCTCTCACTCTATGGCTGCCTGAATGCACAAGTTGCTCTCTTTAGTACCCTAAGGAGAACGGTTTCCCTGTCCCTAACTGCCTGACCACAAATTCCTCCTAAGAAAGTGAGAGCCACAACAAATTCCCTACAGAATGGGTGAAGGCCATTCTGACTGGTAGGAGAGGACTTTCTCCATCCCTGTCCACCACTTATTAAAAATTAAGGACAACAAAAGTACTTGGCAAGGAAGTCTCATCAAATAAGGAATTTGTACTTTGTTCACTATCTAGCCATTGAAATATAGGATTTTACTGTATCGTTTACCTCTTGCCAGTTAAGGATTCCAGAGACATCCTAACAGAATGGCCCTTTTGACGACAGTGGAAAGCAGCAAACAAGGGGCTGTATTACATGAGTAATGTATACATGAGTGCCCTAAGAAGAAATAAACATACTAAATGAATAGAATAATGTAAGGAAGACACACAGCTGAATCAGTAGCACAGGTTGTTCATATTGAAATAATTTCCCCAGTTTTGAAACTGGTCTGGCCTTCTGATCTGCTTTGGCAAGTGAGAAAGCAGCAAACATGATATAGGAAGAGAGTTCAAAAATCCCTCTTTCAGAACTTGTTAAACTTCTGCCAGGCTATTAGGCTGGCAGTGAGAGAACACACCAGGCAGAAAACACCCTCCAAGCTGGGACCCCTGAAAATTAAACTTGTCCTCAAATGAAATGGAATCTGATTGTAGCTACATGAGCAAACCCATCCAAAAGCAGCTGCTGAACTGCCCAACTGAAAACAAGCAAAATTGCTTACTTACAAGTTAAAAAAATAATTTTTCATTTAAGCTACTAAATTTTAGAGTAGTTTGTTTGGTAGCAAAGTCTAATTGATATGTCCCTTTTTTTTGTCATATAACATTCTTTCTTCTATTTCTTTTAACCTAATAATGTAGATCATTTATAGTCTGTCTCCGGGAAGTTCAAAGTACCCTATCTAAATTCTTACTCATTAGAATCCACTGCTTTTTTTCCTGCTGGTTCTTGCTTATGGTACTATGATCCATTTCTGTTTTGTCTCTTTTTTTCTGTGAAATTTGTTGTTTTCTTCATAATTGTGAGTTCATGTTCCTTGAATTTTATCTGTGAATCCTTTGAAGCCTGGATTGAAAAGTCATTCCTCCAAAGAGGATTTGTGTTTGTTTCTTACAGTTGATGGGAAAAAATTTGTGGAAAAGATAATTTAAATGAAATCTGAAAATTTTAAGGATCACCAGATGGTGCAAGGCATATCCTCATGCATCCTCCAGGGAGATACATGTTTTGCTTATGTCTTGGCTTCCTCTCTCAGCATTAAAGTTAAGATAGCCACTTTTCTATTGCAAGTTGTACTCATCTCTCCTTCACAATTACACTGAGCATGTTATATTTGAGGAAATCATATTTATGTGGGGATCTACTATTAGACCCCCCGCCTTGTGCAGGCCCTGAGCTTTATTTCTTATCCTCTATAACTCATGTAGTCATCAAAACAGAATTTCATTGTTTTCCAGGTACTATGGACTGAATGTTTGTATCCCCTGAAAATTCATATGTTAAAAACTAAAACACAATGCAATTGTATTTGGAGGCAGGGCCTAGGAGAGGTAATTAGGTCATGAGGTTGGAGCCCTCATGAATGGAATCAGTGTCGACATAAGAAGATACACTAGAGAGATGACCTATCTCTCAGCCATGTGAGGGTACAGCAAGAAGGCAGCTGTCTACAAGCCAGAAAGCAGCCCCTCTCTAGATACTGGGTCTGCCGGCATCTTAAACTTGGACTTCCCAGCCTCCAAAACTGTGAGAAATAAATGTTGTTTAAGCTACCCAGAATATCGTGTGTTTGCTATAGCAGCCCAAACTGTTTAAGGTACCAAGTCAGTAGAAAATCTCTGGTAAAAAAAATGTCTTGATGTTTGATTACCTCCCAGAGCTCTGACTTTTGCTTTGCTTTTAGCCTTTGAAAATTCATTCTTTTGTGAGACAGGAAACTGATTTTAATTTTCTCATAGAAGGGTTGTTCATGGTTTATTCTCTACTGTATTGCCACTAATCTCTCTCATATAATCTACTTGGCTACCTAATCTACTATAGAAACCATTCGTTTCCTTCCATTATCTTTGCCTTCTCATACATTTGTATGTGCATCAGGTTTTGTCTTGAATCAGACTATTAGCATACTTAGTTCATTTAGGTATATTTGTGGTCAGTCAATGTACAAACATATCAGACACCAGTCTTATGGAAGGTTCAGCTGACCCAAACTCTCAGGCCGTTGACTTGCAATGATGCTTGAAAAGCCAACATTTCTAATCAATCATTTAATGACTTTTACGTGAGATTCTTCCTAAATATGTGAGAAGAACAATGAACAGGGAGAAACTGAAGACACACATTAATTTGCCTCACTATTTTGCCTAGGGCTGGCCCTACATATAACAGTGTATATTTTTCATTAAATAGAATAATAAAAAATCAAATGCAATTAACTGAACTAATATGAAGGGACAAGATAAATGCTATAACCTAATAGAATTCGATTGCTAACAACTTCAAGCCATAGCTGTCTTATTTGTGGACTACAGCAAATAACATTAAGCTAAAGAACCAACTAATGGATGATTAATGTTCCTTATTAAATTAGATGAAGGAAAATAACAATGTTAGTTGTTAGCAAGTCACCAGAGTGGGGAGAAAAAAAAAAAGAAACTTTGACAAGGATAATTTTTCTGAAGTTTTATTTTATAAAGATGGTGAATAAATTACCCAGAGAAATGGAATTCTGTTCTACTACTGACTGTAAATTTTCTTTCTAATTCTATCTTAAAATACAGTTTATGATTTATGGTTGCTTTTACAAGTGGATAGCAGGCTGCACCTTGGTTATAAACTTGTGTGTACATAGTATACGTCACATTTACAATATCTTTTTCATGATCTCATAGGAAGGCCTTTACGGGTAACTTTGATTAAAGGCAGATTTGTGGAATAGTCTTACCTAAAAGATTATTTCTTCTCTTTACTTAACATTATCTTTTATAGTATTTTTATATAATCTTCTTCTTTCTGACCTTGATCACAAAGCCACACGTGGAAAATCAAATTTTCCTTAGTACTGCAATGAGAATCTACTTTTGTGCATTAATTATATGATCAAGCAAAGAATCAAGAGACTGTTCCAGAAGGAGCTTAAAATGTCTTCATGCTTGAATAGTCTCCAGGTTCATAGTACATGAAAGACTAATGTTCAAAGTACATTAAATAGAGAGAGACAAAAACTCCAGTTAAAAAACAAACATTGTGAAGTTGATTTAAAAAAAATTAATCCAACTGAGTTCTTCATACAAAGCACCCCTAATTCTTAAGGATAGAGAAAAGTTGAGAGTAAAAGTGAAATACGCCATAATATGAAAGCACTAACCAAAAGAAAATGGGCATAGCTCTATTAAGAGCAAACAATATAATTTTTTTTGTACAAAAAGTACCAGTTATAAAAATAATTTACTTCACAAAATAAGCATTCCAAATGGATAATAAATATATGCAAAAAATCCACATTCAAACCCATGAGTAATCAGGAAAAGGTAAATTGCAACTCCAATTAGAAACCATTTTCCCCTAATCTAGTAGCAAAATTATAAATACTGAAAATGTCAGTCAGGATGTGAAGAAATGGGAAATCTCTTACCCTGCTGGTGAGAATGTAAACTGACACAACCTTGTCAGGAAACAACTTTCCTTTACCTTGAAAAGTTGAAGGCTAATTTTATTACTAAAATTGTACAGACCAGCAATTTCATGCCTAGCTGTATGTTGGAGAAAACGCCTTGAAATATGAATCTGGAACTACAATGCCATCAAAGTAGACTTATTCATACGAATACAAATTAAGAGGGAGGAGATATGGGGATATATGTATATGTACAGTTGATTCACTTTGTTATAAAGCAGAAACTAACACAACATTGTAAAGCAATTATACTCCAATAATGATGTTTAAAAAAAACTCTCAAAAACAACATTACAGAAAATGCAATGATTTTAGAGGATATCTTTTATAACAGCAGTCCCCAACCTTAAAAAAAAAAAAAAAAAGCCAAATGTGCACCCATGGTGGAATAAACAGATAATTGGTAATTTACATATCTAATAAAATACTATAGAGAAATAAAAATGGACAAGCAATAATTATACTCTAAATTGACACTTCTCAATTTGTGGTCTGGGAACCTCTGGAGATTCTTGAGATCTTTTCAGGGTGTCCACAAGAAACAAGAGAACTATTTTTTTAATAATACTAAGAATAATTTTAGCCTTCTTCCACTCTTATCTTCTAGTGAATATATGGTAGAATTTTTTAAAAGCTACATGGCACATGATTATATCATAGCTTTCATGTCTAATGGCATGTGTGTTTTTTTCATTTGTATGTTCTCTTAAGTTTTTCAGTTTTAACTTTCAATATGATAAATTGTCAAAAAACTAATACCTAAGAATTTTATATCTAAATTATGATCATTCTACTGACTACCATGGGACCTCTGAGTGATGTTTCCAACGCTTGCGACTCAAAAATTTCCTCTTAGGGCCTTCCCTGGTGGCGCAGTGGTTGAGAGTCCACCTGCTGATGCAGGGGACACGGGTTCGTGCCCCGGTCCGGGAGGATCCCACATGCCGGAGCGGCTGGGCCTGTGAGCCATGGCCGCTGAGCCTGCGCTCAGCGTCTGGAGCCTGTGCTCCACAACGGGAGAGGCCACAGCAGTGAGAGGCCCGCGTACTGCAAAAAAAAAAAAAAAAAAAAGATTTCCTCTTAAAATGAGAAAGGTCAAACCAGCAAAATGTAACACTCTAAACGTCAAGTTGCTCGTTAGCTTAGCTCGGCCACACTACTCAAATACAGAGAACTGGGGAGAATAAGTCAAATTAATTTTCTCTAAAAGTGTTTATTTCTAGCAACTAAGACATTCTTAAATTATGGAACACAAGCAGCATTAAATTTTTCAAATAGCATGAATAAAGCTGAGTTCATCAAAAGGTATGTTTCACTCTGTGAATATTATTAGGGCTCCAACCTAATAACACATTCAAATTAAATTTCAGTGAAGTCTGCTAGTTTGAAAATTAACAAGTATGTTTTTCACATACCTGCTCACTCTTCCCTATGTCGGTTGTTCAGTCTATGAGCCCATGACATTTCTTAGTTAAAATATGTGGCATGCTTATGGAGTTTTGGTTTTATTATAGATAAAAAGAGAGAAGGAAACTTCTGGTGTGTTGCTTAGTTGAAGGCAGAGGATTTAAAAGTGGGTACAGACAGATATAAATAATATATTTTAAACTTAAGGTTTTTTTGTGTGATAAGCATGCTTACAATTTCCAAGTTTTCTTTTTAAATAGTGTAAATCAGTATACATTTTATCACATTATTTAAATTATATTCTTGAGTCTTAAAACAGGTTCATGACAATTATGATATCAAATTAATTAAGATAGTGTTTGTGAAAGAATTTAGCACAGTGCCTGCCACTTACAGGTGCTCAAAATTTTCTGTAGAATTGAATATTAAATTCGTGATTTGTAAGCCAAGAAATTATAAGGTACATTTTATTCAATATTGTTAAGATTTTATATCTGTATTTACCTACTTATCCTGATACAGGACACGAGGTCTCTGGATCAAACCACAGACTATTACACATAGAGCATCTTACTGCCAGTTCCCTGAACTCCAGTCACCATGGGGTATGTAATAAAAGCTGGATGTTACTGTGTATATGCATTGGTTACAGTATAGGAGAAAAATCCCCAAATTATGATATTCATAGCTTAATTAGAGATGCTGTCACTTCTGCTCTTCCTTTTTTCCAGAGAGAAAGGGACGTTAGCTCTAGAATATAAACAAAACTTCTGGAGAAAAAATGGATGGTCCCTAGGTTTTCATTACTCTTAAGTTAGTTAAGTTAGAGATAATAATTTAAATCTCTCTAGAGATATTCACTGTCTCTTACTTCCAAGGCATGTTTGCTTTTTAGTCATCTTCTAGGCATTTACTTTGTGCAGTAAGCCTTAATTATGCAGAAATGTGAAAATATTCACAGACGATTATCTCCTCCAAAAAAATATATTATAAAATATTAGAAATGCTTAATTGTATTAATGAAGTTAGATCTCTGGGGCATCATTGTGTAATTCATGGTAATTACAAACATTTTATATTCTAGAAAGAAAAGAAAGACTTGATATAACCCCGTTATTCATATGAGAAAATGAGGTCCAGAGATTCATAAGAACACATCTTGAATAGTCTGTTAGATACTTACAAGGAAAATCTGTATGAATAAAGTAAATACAGGGTTTCGCATTTCCACAATTACCAATACCAGAAGTATATACTGAGTTGACATTTAAAACGTATGTTAATCAACATTATTTTATTTCAGAAAGATCTTCTCCTCCAGAGTTTAATGGCTAATATGAATATAGTGAAATTCACCATAATTATTGTCTATGTGGGCCAGTATATGCAATATATGTGTATTTTTCATATGAAAGAAAACACTGCTGTAAAGAGAATTTCCATGTACTGGATTATATTCTTGATTGATAACCTGTCTAAGATGAGCATTTTATACCAATGTATATCAATGGAAGCACAAAATGTAACATAGGTTTCTTTGTCTTTAAGATTAGACAAAATTTTTGACCAAATGCATTTTGTTAAGAATTTAAGATTCTTTATATTTAACAGAATAATGTTTTAACGTTATGTCTTTTCATTTAGCACTTTATTTGAATATTATATTCCCATAGTTTCAAGCTATCTACATAATATATATTTATAACTATAATAAAATAATATTTAATGCTATTTAAACCTTAAAAATCCAGAAATTTCTTCTACATCATCACAAATGATCAATTAATATACAACATATTCTTAGTGTTGAAGGACTATTCTTTTTATTTATTTATATTTAATACATGACATGAACAAATATTTGATTAATCAGAATATCTAAATTCCTGATGAAAGCAGATAATAAAAGTGAAAGAGAAATAACATAAAAAAATTCTAATATTTAACTTTAGCAAGGTGGTTAAATTTTAATTATAGGGAGATAGACCCTTATGATAAAAAGTGATACTTTATTTAATTTTGCCAATTACTTAGAATTCCATCAACTTGCTTTTTATTATTTCAGTACACTCCTTTAATCTTCTCTGTATTTTATTTTTTGTAATGAGCTTTTGGTACTTATCTATCACAATGGCGGTGGGTGTCTTAATCCCTATTAGTCTGGTTCTATCTGCTATTTTCCATAGGACATAACAATGTATCCTCCTGAGATATATTCTCCAAGTGTATCTTTTATCTCTTAAACCTGTGGGGATTTTGTGGGAGGCAGTTTAATTCTGTCATTCCCATAAAATCACAGAGCTTCCATCCCTTAGGTTAAATATCAAGTTAATCATTAAAAGGATAAAGACAGGGGCTTCCCTGGTGGCGCAGTGGTTGAGAGTCCGCCTGCCGATGCAGGGTACACGGGTTCGTGCCCCGCTCCGGAAAGATCCCACATGCCGCGGAGCGGCTGGGCCCGTGAGCCATGGCCTCTGAGCCTGTGCGTCCAGAGCCTGTGCTCCGCAACGGGAGAGGCCACAACAGTGAGAGGCCCGTGTACCGCAAAAAAAAAAAAAAAAGGATAAAGACAAAGCACTCAGGCTTACTAGAGCCAGTGCATAAATAAACGTGAAAAACTTAAATGAAAAACCCCTCAGGTACTTGGGATATTAGGAAGTATTTAACAGTAAAAACCTATTAGCAACACTGAAAAGTTCTTTAGAACAGCAGGGTAGTTTATTGTAGTCACTCAACTGAAAACTGTTCTCAAGCAGCCAAAGCCAAACTAATCTACAAAAACTATTCCCACAGCCAGTGCCATCTCTTAGGTAATAAGAGAGGAGACAGAGAAGAGGACTATTCTAAAAGAGCTGCAACAGATACTTTACAAGTTATGGCTTGGGGAAGAGCTATACCTTCTTACATGTCAACATTTACGTGAATTTGTTCAGTGGCAGGGGACACAAAAATAACTATAGCAATAGACCTTTTAAAAATACCATACACAGGTGGGCGGAGACTGCGGGTGGCGGAGGGGGGAAGCTTTGGAGCCACGGTGCAGAGCACAAGCAACAGGGGTGCAGAGGGTAAAGCGGAGAGATTCCCGCACAGAGAATCGGTGCCGACCTGCATTCACCAGCCCGAGAGGCTTGTCTGCTCACCCTCTGGGGCGGGCGGGGCTGGGAGCTGAGGCTCCAGCTTTGGTCAGAGCACAGGGAGAGGACTGGGGTTGGCGTGAACACAGCCTGAAGGGGTCACTGCCCCACGGCTAACCGGGAGGGAGTCCGGGGGGGAAAAGTCTGGACCTGCGGAAGGGGCAAGAGACTTTTTCTTACCTCTTTGTTTCCTGGTGCGCTAGGAGAGGGGATTAAGAGCACTGCTTAAAGGAGCTCCGGAGACGGGCGCGAGCCGCGGCTGAAAGCGCAGACCCCAGAGACGGGCATGAGACGCTAAGGCTGCTGCTGCCGCCACCAAGAAGCCTGTGTGCGAGCACAGGTCACTCTCCACACCTCCCTTCCGGGGAACCTGTGCAGCCCGCCACTGCCAGGGTCTCGGGATCCAGGGACAGCTCCCCCGGGAAAACGCACGGCGCGCCCCAGGCTGGTACAACGTCATGCTGGCCTCTGCCGCCGCAGGCCCGCCCCGCACTCCGTGCCCTTCCCTCTCCCCGGCCTGAGTGAGCCAGAGCCCCCGAATCAGCTGCTCCTTTAACCCCGTCCCGTCTGAGGGAAGAACAGACGCCCTCAGGCGACCTACACGCAGAGGCGGGGCCAAATCCAAACCTGAGCCCCAGGAGCTGTGCGAACAAAGAAGAGAAAGGGAAATCTCTCCCAGCAGCCTCAGGAGCAGAGGATTAAATCTCCACAATCAACTTGATGTACCTGCATCTGTGGAATACCTGAATAGACAACGAATCATCCCAAATTGAGGAGAGCAAAATTTATGATTTTTTTCCCCTTTTCCTCTTTTTGTGAGTGTGTATGTGTATGCTTCTGTGTGAGATTTTGTCTGTATAGCTTTGCTTTCACCATTTGTCCTAGGGTTCTGTCCGTTTTCTGTTTGTTTTTTACATAAAAAATTTTTTTTAATAATATATTTTTTAATAACTTTATTTTACCTTACTTTATTTTCTTTTATCCTCTTTCTTTCCTTCTACTTTTCCTCCCTTTTATTCTGAGCCATGTGGATGAAAGGTTCTTGGTGCTCCAGCCAGGAGTCAGTCCTGTGCCTCTGAGGTGGGAGAGCCAACTTCAGGACACTGGTCCACAAGAGACCTCCCAGCTCCACGTAATATCAAACGGCGAAAATCTCGCAGAGATCTCCATCTCAACACCAAGACCCAGCTCCACTCAACGACCAGCAAGCTACAGTGCTGGACACCCTATGCCAAACAACTAGCAAGACAGGAACACAACCCCACCCATTAGTAGAGAGGCTGCCTAAAATCATAATAAGGCCACAGACACCCCAAAACACACCACCAGACGTGGACCTGCACACCAGAAAGACAAGATCCAGCCTCGTCCACCAGAACACAGGCACTAGTCCCCTCCACCAGGAAGCCTACACAACCCACTGAACCAACTTTAGCCACTGGGGCCAGACGCAAAAAACAACGGGAATTACGAACCTGCAGCCTACAAAAAGGAGACCCCGAACACAGTAAGATAAGCAAAATGAGAAGACAGAAAAACAGCAGATGAAGGAGCAAAGTAAAAACCCACCAGACCTAACAAATGAAGAGGAAATAGGCAGTCTACCTGAAAAAGAATTCAGAATAATGATAGTAAAGATGATCCAAAATCTTGGAAATAGAATAGAGAAAATGCAAGTAACATTTAAAAAGGACCTAGAAGAATTAAAGATGAAACAAGCAACGATGAACAGCACAATAAATGAAATTTAAAATACTCTAGAAGGGATCAATAGCAGAATAACTGAGGCAGAAGAACGGATAAGTGACCTGGAAGATAAAATAGTGGAAATAACTACTGAAGAGCAGAATAAAGAAAAAAGAATGAAAAGAACTGAGGACAGTCTCAGAGACCTCTGGGACAACATTAAACACACCAACATTTGAATTATAGGGCTTCCAGAAGAAGAAGAGAAAACGAAAGGGACTGAGAAAATATTTGAAGAGATTATAGATGAAAACTTCCCTAATATGGGAAAGGAAATAGTTAATCAAGTACAGGAAGCACAGAGAGTCCCATACAGGATAAATCCAAGGAGAAACACGCCAAGACACATACTAATCAAACTATCAAAAATTAAATACAAAGAAAACATATTAAAAGCAGCAAGGGAAAAACAACAAATAACACACAAGGGAATCCCCATAAGACTGACAGCTGATCTTTCAGCAGAAACTCTGCAAGCCAGAAGGGACTGGCAGGACATATTTAAAGTGATGAAAGAGAAAAACCTGCAACCAAGATTACTCTACCCAGCAAGGATCTCATTCAGATTTGATGGAGAAATTAAAACCTTTACAGACAAGCAAAAGCTGAGAGAGTTCAGCACCACCAAACCAGCTTTACAACAAATGTTAAAGGATCTTCACTAGGCAAGAAACAGAAAAGAAGGAAAAGATCTACAATAACAAACCCAAAACAATTAAGAATATGGGAATAGGAACATACATATCTATAATTACCTTAAATATAAATGGATTAAATGCTCCCACCAAAAGACACAGACTGGCTGAATGGATACACAAACAAGACCCATATATATGCTGTCTACAAGAGACCCAATTCAGACCTAGAGACACATACAGACTGAAAGTGAGGGGATGGAAAAAGATATTCCATTCAAGTGGAACTCAAAAGAAAGCTGGAGTAGCAATTCTAATACCAGACAAAATAGACTTTAAAATAAAAACTATTGCAAGAGACAAAGAAGGACACTACATAATGATCAAGGGATCGATCCAAGAAGAAGATATAACATTGTAAATATTTATTCACCCAACATAGGAGCACCTCAATACATAAGGCAAATACTAACAGCCATAAAAGGGGAAATCGACAGTAATACATTCATAGTAGGGGACTTTAACACCCCACTTTCACCAATGGACAGATCATCCAAAATGAAAACAAATAAGGAAACACAAGCTTTAAATGATGCATTAAACAAGATGAACTTAATTGATATTTATAGGACATTCCATCCAAAAACAACAGAATACACATGTTTCTCAAGTGCTCATGGAACATTCTCCAGGATAGATCATATCTTGGGTCACAAATCAAGCCTTGGTAAATATAAGAAAAATGAAATTGTATCAAGTATCTTTTCCGACCACAACGCTATGAGACTAGATATCAATTACAGGAAAAGATCTGTAAAAAATACAAACACGTGGAGGCTAAACAATACACTACTTCATAACGAAGTGATCACTGAAGAAATCAAAGAGGAAATCAAAAATACCTAGAAACAAATGACAATGGACACATGATGACCCAAAACCTATGGGATGCAGCAAAAGCAGTTCTTAGAGAGAAGTTTATATCAATACAATCCTACCTTAAGAAACAGGAAACATCTCGAATAAACAACCTAACCTTGCACCTAAAGCAATTAGAGAAAGAAGAACAAAAATACCCCAAAGTTAGCAGAAGGAAAGAAATCATAAAGATCAGATCAGAAATAAATGAAAAAGAAATGAAGGAAACAATAGCAAAGATCAATAAAACTAAAAGCTGGTTCTTTGAGAAGATAAACAAAATTGATAAACCATTAGTGAGAATCATCAAGAAAAAAAGGGAGAAGACTCAAATCAATAGAATTAGAAATGAAACAGGAGAAGTAACAACTGACACTGCAGAAATACAAAAGATCATGAGAGATTACTACAAGCAACTCTATGCCAATAAAATGGACAACCTGGAAGAAATGAACAAATTCTTAGAAATGCACAACCTGCCAACACTGAATCAGGAAGAAATACAAAATATGAACAGACCAATCACAAGCACTGAAATTGAAACTGTGATTAAAAAGCTTCCAACAAACAAAAGCCCAGGACCAGATGGCTTCACAGGCAAATTCTATCAAACATTTAGAGAAGCGCTAACACCTGTCCTTCTCAAAATCTTCCAAAATATAGAAGAGGTGGGAACACTCCCAAACTCATTCTACGAGGCCACCATCACCTTGATATCAAAACCAGACAAGGATGTCACAAAGAAAGAAAACTACAGGCCAATATCTCTGATGAACATAGATGCAAAAATCCTCAACAAAATACCGGTAAACAGAATCCAACAGCACATTAAAAAGATCATACACCGTGATCAAGTGGGGTTTATTCCAGGAATGCAAGGATTCTTTAATATAAGCAAATCAACGTGGTACACCATATTAACAAATTGAAGGAGAAAAACCATATGATCATCTCAATAGATGCGGAGAAAGCTTTCGACAAAATTCAACACCCATTTATTATAAAAATCCTGCAGAGAGTAGGCATAGAGGGAACTTTCCTCAACATAATAAAGGCCATATATGATAAACCCACAGCCAACATCATCCTCAATGGTGAAAAACTGAAAGCATTTCCACTGAGATCAGGAACAAGACAAGGTTGCCCACTCTCACCACTCTTATTCAACATAGTTTTGGACGTTTTAGCCACAGCAATCAGAGAAGAAAAGGAAATAAAAGGAATCCAAATTGGAAAAGAAATAAAAGTGTCAATGTTTGCAGATGAAATGATCCTATACATAGAGAATCCTAAAGATGCTACCAGAAAACTACTAGAGCTAATCAATGAATTTGGTAAAGTAGCAGGATACAAAATTAATGCACAGAAATCTCTGCCATTCCTATACACTAATGATGAAAAATCAGAAAGTGAAATCAAGAAAACATTCCCATTTACCACTGCAACAAAAAGAATAAAATATATAGGAATAAACCTACCTAAGGAGACAAAATACCTGTATGCAGAAAATTATAAGCCAGTGATGAAAGAAATTAAAGATGATACAAATAGATGGAGAGAGATACCATTTTCTTGGATTGGAAGAATCAACATTGTGAAAATGACTCTACTACCCAAAGGAATCTACATTTCAATGCAATCCCTATCAAACTACCACTGGCATTTTTCACAGAACTAGAACAAAAAATTTCACAATTTGTATGGGAACACAAAAGATCCCGAAGAGCAAAAGCAACCTTGAGAAAGAAAAACAGAGCTGGAAGAATCAGGCTCCCTGACTTCAGCCTATACTACAAAGCTACAGTAATCAAGACAGTATGGTACTGGCACAAAAACAGAAATATAAATCAATGGAACAGGATAGAAAGCCCAGAGATAAACCCACACACATATGGTCACCTTATCTTTGATAAAGGAGGCAGGATGTACAGTGGAGAAAGGACAGCCTCTTCAATAAGTGATGCTGGGAAAACTGGACAGGTACATGTAAAAGTATGAGATTAGATCACTCCCTAACACCATACACAAAAATAAGCTCAAAATGGATTAAAGGTCTAAATGTAAGACCAGAAACTATCAAACTCTTAGAGGAAAACATAGGCAGAACACTCTATGACATAAATCACAGCAAGATCCTTTTTGACCCACCTCCTAGAGAAATGGAAATAAAAACAAAAATAAACAAATGGGACCTAATAAAACTTCAAAGCTTTTGCACAGCAAAGGAAACCATAAACAAGACCAAAAGACAACCCTCAGAATGGGAGAAGATATTTGCAAATGAAGCAACTGACAAAGGATTAATCTCCAAAATTTACAAGCAGCTCATGCAGTTCAATAACAAAAAAACAACCCAATCCAAAAATGGGCAGAAGACCTGAATAGACATTTCTCCAAAGAAGATATACAGACTGCCAACAAACACATGAAAGAATGCTCAACATCATTAATCGTTAGAGAAATGCAGATGAAAACAACAATGAGATATCATCTCACACCAGTCAGAATGGCTATCATGAAAAAATCTAGAAACAATAAATGCTGGAGAGGGTGTGGAGAATAGGGAACACTCTTGCACTGCTGGTGGGAATGTGAATTGGTACAGCCACTATGGAGAACAGTATGGAGGTTCCTTAAAAAACTACAAATAGAACTACCATATGGCCCAGCAATCCCACTACTGGGCATATACCCTGAGAAAACCATAATTCAAAAAGAGTCATGTACCAAAATGTTCATTGCAGCTCTATTTACAATAGCCAGGAGATGGAAACAACCTAAGTGTCCATCACCAGATGAATGGATAAAGAAGATGTGGCACTTATGTACAATGGAATATTACTCAGCCATAAAAAGAAACAAAATTGCGTTATTTGTAGTGAGGTGGATGGACCTACAGTCTGTCATACAGAGTGAAGTAAGTCAGAAAGAGAAAGACAAATTCCGTATGCTAACACATATCTATGGAATTTAACAAAAAAAAAATGTCATGAAGAACATAGGGGTAAGATAGGACTAAAGACACAGACCTACTAGAGAATGGACTTGAGGATATGGGGAGGGGGAAGGGTAAGCTGTGACAAAGTGAGAGAGTGGCATGGACATATATATACTACCAAATGTAAAATAGATAGCTAGTGGGAAGCAGCCGCATAGCACAGGGAGATCAGCTCTGTGCTTTGTGACCACCTAGAGGGGTGGGATAGGGAGGGTGGGAGGCAGGGAGATGTAAGAGGGAAGAGATATGGGGACATATGTATATGTATAATTGATTCACTTTGTTATAAAGCAGAAACTAACACACCATTGTAAAGCAATTATACTCCAGTAAAGATGTAAAAAAATAAATAAATAAATTTAAAAAAATAAAATAAAAAAAATAAAATACTATACACAGAACGACCTCCTTTTCTTAGAGTTTTGATTCAGTAGGTACAAAATGAGGCATAATTTATTTCTTTTAAAGTAAGTAATTTGCATGTAGCAACTTGTTTAATAATTATTGCATCCCTAAAAGGTAGGCATTATTTTTATTTTATCCATTGTAGAGATGAGAAAACAGGCATAAGTACCATTTCTTGGGTCACACAATGAGAAGTAGAAAAGAAGATATTTAGAATGCCCTCATACTCCAAAGCAAATTAGATTCTGGATAAAGTATACTGTACGTATGACACCATAGTAACATATCTTAGATCACGATGCAACAAGAAAGAATTAATTAAAAATAATTTAAATAGCCATTCAAAAACCCAACAAGGACCCCCTTCACCACCAACACCCTAACAAATTGCTTCTGGAGCCAGAAGCAACGTGAACTAAGGAGACACTAAAAGCAGGCTTTCCTTTCTTTTTTTTTTTTTTTCTTTCTTGCATTTTTTTGGCTGCACCGTGCAGCATGTGGGATCTTAGTTCCCTGACCAGGGATCAACCCCGCTCTCCCTGCATGGGAATGCAGAGTCTTAACCACTGGACCTCTAGGGAAGTCTCAGCAGAGTTTCCTTTAAAATAAAGGCTGGTACCAAACAAAGCTCCTCAGAATGTTTTTTAAAAAATTATACTTTCAGAAATATAATACTTATAAGTGAGTTCACAGATCGTGAAGAAAAGAAACTTTCAAGGTGTGCAAAAGATGTATTAGCCAAGTAGAATTCAAATAAATCTTGTGGAGCAATATTAATCAGAATGTATAAACTATAAACTAATAAAACAGTGTTAGAAATAATATTACCGAATTATGATACAATTCATCAGGAAAAACTTATAATTCTTACCTGATATGCATCTAAGAAGGTAGCCTCAAAATATATTAAGCAAAAAATAGAACTAAAGGAAAAATTTAGTAATATAATAGTATAGCAGGAGATTTCAACATAATTTATCAATAAGTTATTTGGAAAATATTGATATTTATAGATAACTTAAATTTAAAAATTAGAGAATCCATATCCTTATGTGCATAGAGAATGTACAAAGACATAAAGCTTCTCCCCAAATATCAGATACTTGTTACCCCAAAGAATATATTTACACCACTATGCAATGATAATAAATAAAAATAAATTAATTTATCAAACATCACCATAGAGTTCTAAATAGTTCATTTATCAAAGAAGGATTTTGTGGGAATTAAAAAATAATCTATAACATAGTTTGATCAATTCATATTTGATACAGTAAAGGTGGTATTTCAGAGTATTATAGTCTTAAATGTTTATACTGGAAGAGAAGACAAGATGGAGATAAGCATTTAAATTATGATATCAGAAAATGAGTCACATATCCCTCCCCCAAAAAACTTTGATACCATGTTCTATCATTCTAATCATACTCTTTCATGTATAACCAACCCCCTTGCCCCTTTTATAAATATTTTTCTGAAGAAAGCCCAAATCTTGCTAGATAAAACTCTCTATTCTGTGCCTGCATGCACGCAGATGTGAGGCAAAACCATAACTGTATTGACTGGATCTGTGTTAAATTTAAAGCCTCATCTTCAAGCATTACTTTAATAGTACAGTATCAAATCATGAACTATTTTCTAATTAATCAAAAAAGCAGAAGCTTTCAGGTGAGAACATTTCAATGATATCACCACCAAATCTACCCGCATACTTTCATACATACCTATGGACTCTGCCTTCTCTTCCATTATGTGTGAATAGTGCATTTCTAATCTGATGTGTGAAACTGCCACTTGCGCATTAGGTTCTGTCTTCTCTCACTCAATCAATTATATCAGCAATTATCCTTTTTCTCCTTCATCAAAATAGAGTTTCTGGTATTGATTAGTCTCACAATAAATACATTTTAAAATAAATGATTGGAATTATATTGGCAATGATCCATAGTTAATAAAATGGATCAGAAAGATACTGACATTTATTGTTACGTTTTCAATGTCTGTTGAAATAATTCAGTGCCTGTACTGAAACCTGTAATATTGAGGTTTTAAAGTTAAAATATATTACTTTAATATGAATAACAAAGGCTCAAAAATTATGTATCCTTCTGTGCTGAAACCTGTAATAGTGAGGTTTTAAAGTCAAAATATACTACCTTAATATGAATAACAAAGGCTCAAAAATTATATATATCCTAATTTAAGATAAGATGAATTGATGCAGTGGAATGCTGACTTTGTTTGAGAATTTTTTTCCTGAGGCTGTCTCATCAGCTCATTTTAATAATATCATAGCAGGCAATCAATGTGTTGTCTCCATGTTAATGGACATTAAACTTGTCTCACTTCCAGAATGCATGCATAAGGCTTTACGATCTGGGATTTATTGAGAAAACTGCAATAAAAGTATTGATGTCCCCATCAGTTTGGGTCTCAGTCTATAATTAATAGCTTGTTTCCTTTCATTTCAATGGAGACAATCAAGTTCTAAGCGAATTAAGTAGAGGTAAGCCATAAATTGCAGTTTAAAGAGAGAAAGGCTGGTTTTGAAACAAAAGGCATTCAGGAGTTTTGGAAAGAAAATACATTCACAATACTTGATTTGACATTTGGAAATGTTTCTCTTAAAAACGTGAAATACATAGCTTACTTTCTGAAACTAATATTATGCACTAGAAACCATAATTCATCTTCAGTTAAAACAGCCATTCATTAGCTGATGTATTCTCAAGAGTATCAAAACTAGTAGTTTTGATGATTTTTTCACTGCAGATAATTTTGTGGTTTCATGGCTGAGAAAACCTAGTGTTCTGTCATGAAGTCATGTCTATTATGATCACAATTGATGATTCTTAATAATGATTCAAAATTTTCACTGCTATTATTTAATGTGCTCTGTTGTTTTTATATTTCCTCTAAACTTAATAAAAGATAATTGATTTTAATTAATAACAACATTTAGCAATTAAACTGCCTGGCAGTAGTCTAGCTTATAAACATTCTGTAGACTCAGCTTGTTCCATCTTAAAGCAGCAATTTCCATTTTTCCCCATATAACACAGTGAGTGATTATACCACCCCAACACACAAAAAGTAGTTTGGCTATAACAGCCCACTTAAATAAATAAAAATATTTGAGGCAATGTGTACTGAATGCTACTTACTACTCACCTCCCACAACCTAGGCATGATACTGACCCTCCTAACTCCACCAGGCAAGACTTACTGCTTTAAAAAATAATAAAATAAAAATTAGAAAGTTGTGCAAAACTTCATAAAACAAATACTTTCTAGAAAGCTTTTGCTTTCTCTGTTCAGAGATTTTAAAATATTTATTGTAGTCATATATTATGTCCCTTGTCGTCATTACTATAAGTAACAACTTCATTTCCCTAGTTATATTTATGTTCAAATATCCCATAGCCTCTTTATGTTAAGAATATTAAATTTATCAGTCACTCTAACAAACTGAAACTAAGTCAGCTATACCGACAGATTCCCTTCTTGCCATCAATATAACCTACGTGCACTATATATAAAATAGATAACCAGTAAGGACCTACTGTATAGCACAGGGAACTCTACTCAACTCTCTGTAATAACCTATATGGGTTATAAAGAATCTGAAAAAGAATGAATATATGTATATGTATAACTGAATCACTTTTCTGTACACCTGAAACCAACACAACACTGTAAATCAACTGTAGTCCAATAAAATTTATATAGATAGCTTACACACTACAAGTGGCTCAGGAGGGATCCAGTGTCCAGGTGAGTTATTATTAGCGCCATTTTTCACTATGGAATTTGTGCCAGAACAGACAGTAAATTATACAGTCAGCCTAGGTCTATAGACAACTTCAGGCTTCTCTCTACCTTGGTTTTTTGAAAGCCCTGGAGGATAGAGCAGAACTGGTGAGCACCGTCTCACAGAAAACAATCTGACCCTCACCTTAAGCTGTACTTGTCTTTCCTCAAGTTGCCATTCTCAGGGTTGCTCTTGACCATCTTGCTTTCCTGTCTCTACAGATGCAGCTGATCTCACCTGCACCCAGGAAAACACTGCTAATATTCTCGATCAGTAGACCACATGGGCTTACAGACCAGCAGGATTTTGGTGCTCATAGGAAGTTTATCCTCCTACCACAGCTTCTTTCACATGCTCTTAGATCACTGCTCCACTCATGAATTATGTGGACCTAACTTACCTATCTTCAGATCATCAGGGCTTAACTCCTTCCTATTCTTAATATCTCTTCTGTGATCCTGGGTCTGTGCGGTGGGTGCCAATGCAGTTCCAAAACTAACTCACCTGGCTGCTCTTTGGATTTTATAAAGGAAACCCTTTTAAGTAATAAAGATGTTCACAGAAGGCTCAGTTCAAGCACAGGTTAATGTCATTTCCTGAGTCATTGCTTCTTTCCAGCATATAAACCCAGTTGGTGAGTCTTCCTTGTAGGTCCAAACTACTTCTCTATAGTGATTTTTAAAATTTTCCACAGGGTCTTTTAGTTTATCCTGAATTTTGTATTTCCCTGATATCATTTTTAAGTTTGGTAGACAAATCATGTGTGCAAAGTTTGTATTTCTTTCACTCTTTTATGAGATTATTGGCCTCAGTGATATTTAAGAGATATGTTTTAAATAACATGTTTTAAATAACATTGAAACTGTGCTTTGTTGTTTTCTTTGTTTGTGTTTGCTCTATATTACTATTCTGGTTTCTCAATTTAGTCTGTAAGAAAAAAAAGAAAGAAAAGAAAAAGAACAGGGCTAGAAATACCTGCCTTGCATCTGCTGAATGTACTTGTGATTATTTAAATACACATACCTTGAAACACACACACACACACACACACACACACACACACACACACACGCACCACAGTAACACTTTCTACTGCAATTATTAAGTCTGATGGTGTGCTAGTGATATGAGATAATAGTTCATTGTTCTTCTAATCCTCTTGGCAGGATTAGTACACCATTTTTGAAATCTCTACCTAGCAAATGTAAATGCAGGTGCTGCTGTAGGTAGCCTGGTTTGCACTTACTTGGTCAGCATTATAATAATCATATGGGCTAATGAAAGATGAAGTAATACAGCTAGGGAGCTTGAATTTGGACTTTATTTGGGGTTAGTGCATTAACCATCCACAAAATTGGATGGCAGATGTGATCTGGTTATAAACTTGTTACAACATTAACCAATAGAATTTATTTAAATTATATTTTGGCCAAGTTGGTATCCTTTTCCTCACTGCATAGTTACTATAAAAGCTTCATTTTTATTTCAATATGGCAACTTTTCCATTTAAAAAACAAGTCTTTATATGGGAATATGTGTATATGTATAACTGATTCACTTTGTTATCAAGCAGAAACTAACACACCATTGTAAAGCAATTATACTCCAATAAAGATGTTAAAAAAAAAAGTCTTTGATGAAGGTCTCTCTCTCTCTCTCTCTCCTCTCTCTCACACACACACACACACACACACACACACCCCTACGTATTTGCTTTCAGATGGCCAGTCTAATTGTATATATTGTAGTAATCTTAATAAACTGCAGAAGTATAAATTAAATTCTGAACTCTAATTTTTCCTTGTTATGTAGTTAGAAATATTTTGTTAATTTGAGGGAAAAATGATGTGATAGGAAAAGAGGCTGAGAATTAAATTAAGGTCTTAGACTACATGGCTTGTATTTTTAGCCTGGATTCTTTATATAAATTTGCCATTATCTCATGGGATATTATTTATTTTCCTTTTCTAATCCATCCTAATTTTGTAAATTGTTTTAATTTTTCTATAAAATAGGAAATAGTTATTTTCATAGACAAGTCCATTGATAGAATCACACTGAGTTTCTGAATTGTCATTTTAAACAACCAAGAAATATTTTTTATCCATTTGATACTCTGTAAGCCATTTTAAAATATACTTAAACTACCCCTGATCATTTTCTGTCCTATTGGTTGTTAACCATAATCATTTGTACAGATATTGCCAACTGCCTGAACCTAATGGAACAGACAATCCTACACATGGTTTTGCTGTTGTCAATTATATTTTTGCTTTCTCTACAAAGCTTTCATGCTACTTTTTTATGTTATCCTGGTAAACAAACTACATATATATATATATATATATATATATATATATATGTATTTTTTTTTTTTTTTTCCCCTTAATGACCTGAAACTTAGTGACTAACCTCAGTTTTAGAACACATATTCAGCACTAAAATTTCTAGGCAGTAGTCAGTTGCTTGTCATTAGATTTAAAATTTGTAAACTTTTCTCCAGTTTACTTTTCTGTTCTTTTGAGAACTAGAATGGAATTTGCTTGAAAAGATATCATGGAGCTGAGACATGATTTTCAGGAGACCTCTCTGTACAAACCTGAAAATGTTTCGTAGGCAAATGCTCTTCTTTCTCTTTATTGTTCTTCCAATTTGGGCATACAGTAAATTGAATATCTGTCCAAAAGTGACTGTTGCCCTTTGCTTTTCTACTGCTTTTGATGTGGTGGTTTTCTCATTGGCTCTCTTTCTATCTAGACACACTTTTCTAACTCACTCAAAATGTCTGCACGTGAGCTTCTTTTCTCTAAGTAGTTACCATGTAGACCAAGTGTCACAAAGTAAAATCCCTATGGGGCCAAGAGGTTAACAAAAATATTTACTATAAAGTGGGCATATATAGGAAAAGTTTACTGCTAAAAATAGAATCCAATGTTCTTATTTTTGCTAACTATATTTTAATATTTAGTATAATAAAATCATATATGATACTGGATAAAAATAGTTACTTATAAATTCCTAATTTTGACATTAATTTTTTTCTTTCTGGACAAATTTTTGATAATATTTTTATATTTATGAGAAGATATTAAAATGTTCAACTTCTTTTTGTCCTTAAATATCCTTCATCTTATGTATCTGTTCTCTTCTAAATGAAATGTAGTATTCTCTTGTTATAATTATATATATATAAATATTTATTTGCACTTCTAGAATAAATAGGTACATAGAGGTTCATATCTATTTTAAAATACCATTTATAATAGTATTAAAATATGAAATACTTAGGGAAAATTTGACAAATGATGCACAAATTTTGCATACTAAACTACAAAACATGGCTAATAGAAATACAAGAATACCTAAACACAAAGGTAGGTATAGTTTGCTTATGAATTGGAAGAATAAGTATTTTTAACTTGTCAGTTCCCAATCAATCACAATATAGGTTCATCATTACATCAATCTTGAAAGAGAATAATGTTGGAGGACTTACAATACATGATTTCCAGGTAATTAAGACAGCGTGATATTATTGTTAAGGCAGACAGATTGATCAGTGGAACAGAGAAGAGAGTAAATAAGTAGATCCCCACTAATATGGTCAATTCATTCAATAAATGATAATCTTTTCATCAAATAGTGCAGGAAAAGTGGGTAGCAATATGTAAAAATAAATAAATAAACCCCATCACTTAGCATACACCATACAGAAAAATTCACATGAAATGATCATAGACCTAAATAGCTAAAACTATAAAATATCTGGATGGAAAATAGGAAAAAAATCTTAGTGGTCTTTGGTTTGGCAAAGATTTCTTAATACAAAATAAAAGTTTTAAAAGTAAAAAAAGCAAGTAATAAATTGAACTTCCTCAAATTAAAAACCTCTGTTCTTCAAAAAGCATTGTTAAATGGAAAGGTTATACCTAATATATAGAGATAGATATATTTTAATAAATACTTGTTTATAAAATATATACAATTTTTTAAACATACATTATGTATATATATATATTTACATTATGTTTACATATATGGTCTCCCACAAAGAAAACAAATAACCAACTTCAAAAATTGGAAAACATTTGAACAACAACAAAGGAAACATTTGGATAGCAACATATCACATGAATAAGTTCTCAACATCAGTTATTTAGAAAGTAGAAAATGCAGATTAAGACCACAGTGAAATTCCATGATAAATCAATTAGAATAGATAAAATTAAAATAATACTAACTGTTGGCAGGGATGTGGGGCAACTGTAACGTTCATATACTACAGGTGAATGTAAAATGGTACAACTACTTTGGAGAAAAAGAGTTTGGCAATTTCTTAAAAAAGTTAAAGATATATCAATCATAGGATCCAGATAGTCTCCTACTATTTATAAAAGATAAATAAAAACATACATCTACACAAAAACTTTTGTGTAAACAAGTTTTAATACCAGCAGTATTTGCAATAACTAAAACCTAGAAACAACCCCAATGTCCATCAATAGGTGAAAGCATTAAAAAAATTGTGGTAAATTCTTATAATGAGATACAGTAAAAAAAAAAAAAAAGGAATGTACTGCTGATACATACAACATGGATTAAGCTAAAAAGAATTATGCTGAGTGAAGGAAGCCACACTTCCACCCCACCAAAAAAAAAAAAAATCCAATTACATAGTATATAGTTTCATTATATAAAGTCTAAGAAATGCAAACTAATCTATAGTGACAGAAATTTGATAAGTTTGCCTGGGACAGGGAGAGTCAGGAGGGAGAAATTACAAAGGGTCAGGAGGAAACTTTTAGAGGTGATGAATGTACTCATTTCCTTGATGAGGTTATGGCTTTGGGACTGTATACGTATGTCAGAACTTAGCAAATAGTATACTTTAATCATGTGCAGTTTATTTAATGTCAATTATACTTCAATAAAGCTCTAAAGAAAATATAGATTTACAGGCCAGTATTAGTAGTCATGTCATTGCCCTACTTTTATATTTCTGGATTTTATTAATTGAAAAAAAAAACTACCCAGTACTAGGCAGTTTTCCTTAAAAATTACTGGTTTCATTAATCACTAAACATATTGTCAGTCTTGATTTATTTAAATTTTGTCCTAGATAACACATCTTTGATGAAAAGAAAAACTTTTAATCAATTAAAATACAATTTATAGGAGTTTATTATAGCTATATTACAGTAAGGTAATAAGAGAATTCTAATTGCACTCTAACTTGCCAGTTGATTTATTGAAAACTTATGCAATAAAACTAATGTAAAAATGATCAAATAAAAGCCTTTCCATAATTAAAGTGTAAGTTTTTATTTAGTTTATCTGAAAGCACAATAATGAAGAGATACAATTTAAAATCAAACAAGTTTTTTTCAAATGATTTGGGCTATAACTATCATTGATTCCCCAAAGAAAAATATTTAGAAATGCCAACCAAATATCACATTATTAATATTTTGAGATGCTACATTAATAATCTTTATGTTTCAGAAATTATTTTTCAAAGAAAATTAGACCTAAGGAGGTCACTCATTACTACTGAAGAGTTTATTATTCCACTGTCAGCAGACAGTATGGTTTAGAGACTCTAGTTTTGAAATCAAGCAAATCTTAGTTGAAGTCCAGACTTAAGACTTTCTATATATATATATATATATATATATATATATATATATATATATATATATATATATATATATATATACCGCAAAAAGAAAAAGTACTTTTCCCTTATATTTTCATTAATACCGATATTGTCAGTAGTTTAAATTTTTGTCAAATACATTATTTGGGTAAAAGGTGTTATACTTTTGCTTTATTTTGCATTTTCAGTCTACTGGTAAGTTTGTGTATATCTCTTTTTTTTTTTTTTTTTTTTTTTTGCGGTACGCGGGCCTCTCACTGTTGTGGCCTCTCCCGTTGCAGAGCACAGGCTCCGGACGCGCAGGCTCAGCGGCCATGGCTCACGGGCCCAGCCGCTCCGCGGCATGTGGGATCTTCCCGGACCGGGGCACGAACCCGTGTCCCCTGCATCGGCAGGCGGACTCTCAACCATTGCGCCACCAGGGAAGCCCTGTATATCTCATTTTTAAAGGCCATTTACACTTCTTATTCTAAAATTCATTTTCATACCCTTTGCCTAATTTTCTAATTTTTATATTCGTATTTTTTCTCAATTTTGTGCTTGAAAAAAGTTGTAAATTGGAAACATTCATCCATTTCCAGTCAAATGGGATGCAAATACTTTAAGCGTATTGTTGACATTTATTTCATTTCATTTTAATTAGAGATTCCATATTTCCAAAATATTAATAATATAAATTTATCAAGTTGAAAATAATCATTGAAAATGTAACGCCAATTGGATTATTAATCCACCACACTAATATGTCCTCCTACTAGGAATTTTGTCAGGAGATGAGTAATTTTCTTCTTTCAAGTTCAGGGCTTTCTGAGCAAAGAACACTGGTACAAGGATGATTAAACCATAGCATGTCTTTGAAGTTAAAGACAGTGAATTTCCCCAGAGCCATTTGCTCCTATTCAAAAGGTAATCAAGGTTAGAGGCATCTTTCTAATCCCCCTGGTGCCAACTGCTTACATTTCAGGGTGGAAAACTTTCTCTCCTTCCCCAAGGGAGTGTTTGTTTACAGTCCAGAATGAAAAAACAAGATTTCTCTATCTTCAGAGGGGAGGATGGACATGTGTGCCAGCAGCTTCTAGGAGAACTCTGAGTTTCACAGTTCCAGAGCCCCTCTCCTCTGGTGCAGATCCCTCTGTGCATACAGGGGTCACCTGGCGGTCATCAAACCACATTGTGGTGATTTGGATTTGGGGCTTGGGAGACTGCCTCAACCTTCTCTGTTAATAAGAGGGCTTTTCTCTGATCTAGAGGGGTTTGTGTGTGTGAGAGAGAGAGAGTGTCAGGCTGACTTGTTAGGTTTCAAGTAGGGTAATATCTCATAACATGTACAGTTTCAGACTTAAAAACTTTACCATCTTTTCTCCCTTTTCCTTTTTAGAAAAGAAAATGGTAAAAAGAACATCATTCTCATCCAATAAAGAACAAGGCTAACTCCTATGCCTTGTACTAAATTTAGTACTGCTATCTCATATGTGATAGCCCCATACATTTGTAATTCTATTGGTGTATATATACTCATAGAATACAAAGAATAACATGTGCATGTGTGTGTGTGTGCATTAAACTTGTGTGTATTAAACTAACACTCTACAATAAAAGAAAAAATTAAAATATAATAATAGCAGATTTTGATCTGGAAAGGGGTATCATAAATCAAGAAAAATGAGCATAGATACAAGAACTTGGGGATTCTCATGACTTTGAACTTCAGTAAAACTTTAATTTTATTTTGCTCTTTCCATTTTCTTTGAAAGGGACTTTTTGCACTTCTAAGAGGTTTATATTACTTTTTACATACCAAACTAACAAAGCCATCTGTAATTTTCTTCTTATATTGCTTAAAAACATTATTCTGTTGTATATTCAGAAACTGATTCATATTATGGTTGAATCTGTATCTGTAACACATGTACAAATGCATAATTTGTAGATTTTGGAACAACATAAGATATTTATAACTCCAGTGAAATTTTTCAAAGACCAAGTTAGCCTGGTTATCTAAACTAGGCTTCATCCCTTTGCAAACAATAAGAAATCATCAAATATTTCCAGGGTCTTTAAAGTGAAGTTAAAATAGGTCTAAGAAATAAGTTGAGTATCTGATATCTCCTTGGAGAATCAGAGAATCTTCCTTGAACACACCTGATTGTCATATAGTAGGATGTCCCTGCTGCCAGCTATGTTAAGTGAGTTTATATTTAAAATGTATCTCTTCAGAGATCTCAACAAAAATAACCAAGAATAGCACGATGAGCTTTAGATCCCAGAGTATAATAGAAAAACAAACTGTTTTGAGTAGCAAAGAGATAAAAGTGACATTGCTCCTAATCAAACTTGTGAGATCCTCGGACACAGCAAACTGTCTCTACCACATGCTTCATACTCACACACGCAGGGTGTGGGATATCCCTGGAAGGTTTGAAACCAAGCAGGACCCTGTGGGGCTCCAGGCTGCAGGAATCTTTCAGTTCAGCCTCCCTGACCTTCCTTGGGTTCCAAAGGGCAGATCCAAACAGTTGCTACTCAGGGAAGGGAGGGGATGCAAAGACAAGGAGCTGCAGCCAAGAAACAATAGTGCAGCCCTGGGGCAGGTCCTGGTTCTGCCTCAAGGGATACACAGAACAGTATCTTTTGAGCTTTTTATAGACCTAAAACCCCCAATAAATAGAAGATGAAGCAATTCTCTTTCCAGAGAGAAGATCATGGTTTGATAGCCTGGAGAACCAGAGAAGCTTATCTGGAGACCTGTACACACCCTAATCTTATCAGCAACCCCACACTTGAACCATTGCTATAAAACTCCTCATCAAATCCTCCTGGGCTGGGACACACAGTTTACAAGGGCAGGAGCCCCCTGTGGCCCCCTTTGCCTGGCAAAGCAATAAAGCTATTCTTCTCTACTTCACCCAAAATTCTGTCTCCAAGATTCAGTTCAGCGCTGGTGCACAGAGGCCAAGCTTACAGCCTCAGGTGTCATCTCTCAATACTTCAAATAAGGCCAAAACTGCCTTGTGATATACATTTCCAGTATATCGGACTGGCCAAAAAGTTCGTTCGGGCTTTTCCATAAGATGTTACTTTTTGGCTAACCCAATATTATGATTAGAGAAGTTACATACAACATTGTATATTTCATATCTGATAATGATTAAGTCTTAATTATATCATTTTAAAGAACACACTGAAACCAGTGCCAGTTTTCAGGATTAAAATCATGACTTCAGGTTATTCTAAATTAATGTACTTATATGGTCATGGAAGGTACGTATAAAGTGGTAAGAAGTACTTTTCTGTGCTATATCTGTGTGAGTTTGTGTGTATGTGTGTTTACCAGTTTAGAAGCTTTTTTTTTAAAGCTTAATGTCTGTAATACCCAGTGTTTCTATCAGAAAGTCAATGGTAAATAAATATGTATGTCTTTTCTCAGTCACCAAAAAGGTATTTAAGGTATTTTCCATTCTCTTTCTTCCATTACTTTTAAAATCTCCCAAACATTCAAATGTCAAAATGCAGCTAGGTAGATTGAAGGTATTTGTATAACATAAATTCTTAGCATGCTGGAGGTATGGACCACTGAGTATACAGTCAGTGTTCATTTTTTTCTGAGGAATGTGTTCCTTGTTTCAAAACTCCAATGAATATTTCATCTTTATATAGAAACCTTGCATAAATGATGCAATTATTTCCTGTAAAGTTCCTTTTCCCTGATTACTGAGATTTTAGGTCCACATCACAGTACTGTCTGATTGTTTTCATACATAATGCTTTCTATCAGATATCCAGAGGGGTATTTTTTAGGATTTTAAGACAGGAAATTATGAAATGGAAACAAATGTTTATTGGACATTTGCTGTGTGCTGGACACTATGCAAAGTGTGTTACATAGATCATGATAACACTCCTTTGTAGTCGTATTATTATACATCCTCTCTTTAGATGAGGAAAATGAAGCTTAAAATTGTCCAAGGATACATTATTAAGAAATGGTCAAGTTGAAATCTAACTTTGGAATCTTGACTCCAAAAGCTCTTTCTGTCATCCTTTCACAAGGAATCAGTATAAATTCTGAGCTGATGGACATTTCCAGTTATAATTTCATAGTATTTTTACCACACTGTATACTGACATTCTTACCTTAGCAGATCGAAATGCCCAGATAAGACCATTTTACAGTGTTCAATATGCAATGGACTGAGACTCCTTAAGACAGTTACCAGACCATTGATGAAATTAGTTAAAGCCTAAATTCAAAGCATTTGATTATTCTGACATAAGTGTTCTCTTATACTTAGAATAAATTTGAATAATGGGTTGGTGAAATTACCAGTGAAACAGTTGGGCACAACCGGTGATAAGTGATAAGAATCATAGCTACACAGAATTATCACATAAAAAGTCAAAATACGAAGACTTCCCTGGCGGTCCAGTGGTTGGGGTTTCAGATATACAGAAGGAAGAGGGTGACATGGCATTTTCTGGAACACAGACAATGAGCTAAGATTCTACTCTTCTCTCCATGAGACGGTGCGGCTGAAGCTTCCTCCAGCTAGGAAGGTTTGACCTACCCTGCCTCACCTTGGACTGACACTGTATGCCAATCTTTTTAGGAACAATAAAATTACCTGAAAGTGTATGCACTTTTAATGAAAGGGTATGCATTTTTCATTAAAAAATGAAAAAATAAAATAATCATAAACGGGTCACTTACGGGTCTATTATTGGAGAGAGAGTTCGTAGGGAACACAAAAGTATTTCCACCAAGTTCTTATCACATTTAGGTATTCCTTAAGACTTGTTATTCCTTTGGAGAATACGAACTATTTTAACCCCCTATTTTGACTTTAGGGCTTTTGGAAAATTTGTTATAAGATGTTTGAGAGACATCTTACCATGTGTGACTTATAAATACCTCTTCTGTGGTTTGGTTTGGTGTGTTAGGTTCTAGGGAATGTTTGAGCCCTTTTGACCAGCTGATAAGAGGGCAATTAAAAATGCAAGTGATGGTTAGTAGGAGATGATATTACACTTAATAGAACTTGGGTTGAGTAAAATAATTGCTGGACCAAGGATGCTATTGGACTTCAGAGTTTAAATCAATAATATCTAACTATCCTGAAGTTGTGGTCACCTGTATAATAAATCATATAGCAAAAAGATTATGAAATGTTAAAGTATTATAAAAATTTACTCTACTTGTTGTTAATAAAGTCCATGATATTTGATTTAGATGATAAGTAATTGCTTTCATGGTATCTGAGTTAGGTGCTAAAAATATTTAGGAGATAATAGGCCTTCTGTCAAAGCTCATCAGATATTCTTTGAACCTATGAATTTCCAATTCACATCACCTCCTCCTGGGCTGATTAATTGAAAACCATTGAGCTGAAATATTGTTGCTTTTCCTCACTGCACGACTATTTTATACACATGATTTGATCGGCATAAGAGAAAAAAATCTACCACAGATACTATTTCGAAAGTGGAGCATATAAATAAAATAAGCCCATATAGTTAAGACCTAATTAATCAACTAAATAATCCTAGGTTTTGTAGTAAACATATGAGAGAGATTTTTTGTGTTTCTCTTTAAAATACTCTCAAGATTTATATTTATGCTCTGTCTGATCTAATTGCTTATAAAATACATAGGACTCCTGCAGATCAATGCAATTTACAGATCTGTCACACTATATGAAAGGAAAATCTCTTAAATTACCCAAGCACTCTTATAGGAAGCACTTTCAAATTTAAATAATAGATACCTATCAAAAGAAAGTTTTGTCAAACGCATTTTCTAAACATTTAATGACTATTTCTTATGAATTATGGCACAAGGTAGAAAGTTCATTCATTTAGTAAAAGCAATATTCACATAAAATTATTTCAGGTTTAATTAATGTTGTACATTTGATGCACTTTTAAGGTTTCTGGAGCTCTTTCATATAAAAGCCAATGAGGAATCTAAGCCCCATTTTACAAATCATTAATATGAGTTTCTGAGAGTTACAATAACTTGCCCAAATTCATAGGATTATATATGAGCCAGATTAAACCCTGATATCCAGGGTTCCTCATCCCATGTTCAATGATCCTTTTGTCATACCATATTAAATACCTCTATCACATTATAACTCTGTCACATTAAATACAGTGTATGTGGGTCATCTTGAACATGGAAAATGCACTTGAACATGAAAATGCTGTACTTAAGCCTCCCCCAAAAAGGAATTCAAAACCATACATGTGGAATTCACAAAATCAGGAGAGCAATGTCTAGTAAGTGTGGCTGAGTAAAAACAATAGAAGAAATAGTAGTGTGGAAACTTCAGAAAATAAAGAAAAAGAACAAAAGAGAATAAAGTAAGAAATCTAAGGAAATCCAGTAGATTATAGTCATTTATTATTCTAGTTATTCACTTTGCCCAATATTGAAGAAGTCCAATACTTTCTACTTGGTACAATTTCTCTAAATACACAAGTCCATAATTACTATCTTTGTATAACAATATTAAAAGTATAGACATAATATATTCTACTGCTAAGTTTTTTTAGAATAAATTGCCTTATGTTTAAAGATAAAAAGTTAGTCACCTGAATATATTTCTTTTCACTCCCAAGAATCTGCCCATGTGTCATTAATGGAGAAAAAACAAGAAGAAAAAAAAAAAAAAGAAGGAGCAGGGAGTGGGGAAGGTTGGGGTAGGAGGGCAGAGGAGGAGAGAAGAAAGAAACAGGAAAAAGGAGAGGGAGAGAGGGAGGGTGGAAAGAATAATTAAATGTTAGAGAAGTCAATAGTTTATTAACCTTTTCAACATTTATCTGAGGAAGATTTTAGAAGATTGGTGACTGATGAAAAAGAATGGATGAAACTCTACAGTACATATGAAGACACCACATTGGGGAGAACTTGAATCATCAGCAACGCTCCTGAAACTCAGGACTCACAAGCACCAGGCAGTCGGGAGTAGAGGAAGATGCAGGTTTGTAAAAGGAGGTTTCTCCGAAAGTACAGAAATATTGAAGAGATCTATAAATCAAACCCTTTCAAACCATCCACATCAGCCACATACTACCAACAAAACTATTAAAAAGAAAGAAGAGAGAAATTTGAAGGGACAACTAGGAAAAGGATAATCCAAAACGCTTTTCACACTGCAATAGTCATTAGATTTTAAAAGTGATCATCAAGTACAGAGAGGGCAAAAACTTTGTAAAAATTATCTATACATTGGCAAATACTGTGAAATTTCATAACACCAATGATGTTAAATGTCTTAAAAATTTCAGATGCCTCTAAAAACTTTAGAGACTAAAATATGTTACCTACACAAGTCCAAGACTTCATGAGAGTTCTCATCAGCAAAACCAGACACCTGAAAAATGCCTTTGCATTAAAGGAGAGTGACTTTTATCTAAGAATTCGATACCAAATCAATGAATATATTAAAGATGTTTTTATATGAGAGGACTTACAGGACTGGAATAATGTCTAATAGGAACCTCCAGGAGAAAACAATGCAAAGGAAAATGCTTCCAGAGTAGCTGTTTATATGGAAAATTTGAGCACACATTAAGTATGTACAAAATGGAGTAACATTACACAAACACACACACACACACACCCCATTCTCCACATGAGGAAATGTAATTTTTAACATTACACCATTAACATAAAGGGATTGAAAACACTCGTTTTTAAAAAATATTTATTTATTTTTATGTATTTATTTGGCTGTGTGGGGTCTTAGTTGTGGCACGTGGGATCTTCATTGCTACGTGCTGGATCTTGGTTGCGGCATGCGAACTCTTTAGTTGTGGCATGCGGGATCTAGTTCCCTGACCAGTTATTGAACCTGGGCCCCCTGCATGGGAGCGTGGAGTCTTAGCCACTGGACCACCAGGAAAGTCCCCAGAAACACTCATTGTTCCATTCTGCAATTTATATTTGAGCTATAGACCAGGAGTTCCTAACGTGTCTTCAAAGAAATTAAGTTAGACTGTCTGGTATCAGGGCCCAGGCATGAACCTGTTTTTAAAAGTGCTCCAGATTTGTCGACAATGTAGTTAAGTTTAAGAAACACTCAAAATACATTGTAAAATACAGACAAAACAAATATATCAATCTTAGAATTTCAGAAGAGAGTGTCAAATTAATCAATTTTTTAAATGAAAAAGAGAAAATGGAGATGACAGAGGCTGAGGGTTCAAAAGTGAGGGCGTGTGCCATGGGTAAGTGGAGAAGAAGGGTGGACCCACCACAGGGCTGCTCACTGCTGGGGTCCCTCCTGATTGGCCAAGAGTTCAGAGTCCATTCTAATGAGTTCCTGTCTGATGCAAGTTGTTAAATATTTTGAATACTAACCTTTGAGTATTAATATCCTCCCCTAACAAAATAAGGAATTAATATATTCAATTTAAGGTTGATGGAACAGAACGAAATTAACAGATCAAAGAACAAAAATCAGTAATAACTACAATGGAAATATATGGAAAGAGTAAGAAAGGAGAAGTTTAAGTAAGTGAATAGATATTGTATAAAATAATTAAATAAACCCTTCTAGTAATATAAGTATTACTGATTTAGATTTTAAAATTAGCTAGGGTTTAAACATGCTTGCCTTTAAAAAAGGAGTCTGTGGTTGCAATGTGGGCTACTCCCTTTCATTGTAAGTCTGCACTCTTAGATTTTTAATTATGTGCACATATTAATTAGACAAAAATAAATATAGTTTAAATAATAATTATATGTTGAACTCAATTTGCAGATTAAAAAATATGAAATCATTTGGAATTTATTACCTATTGTATAAGGAGTCTGAATGTGAATTTCATGCAGCAATGTTGCAGCAGATGTGGGAAGAAACAGATAGAAGCACTTCTGATCCACTTAGCATGTGCAAGAACTCATCATCCTCCCCTAGTGCACAGCCATTTTTCGTGAGTGATTTCTCTGCATGGCCATTACCAGCATATGATAAAATATGCTTCCTCTGCTGGGAGAATTCAACTCCAAGAATTACAAAAGGTTTATGGTTTTTTTGTGTTATTGGTATCCTTCAGCATCCTGGTTCTTTCATGAAGGAGAAATATTTCATGAAAATCAAAAGATCTCTTCTACAGGGCTGTGTAAATGATCTCTCTCATTTTCTTCTCAGTTGTGATTTCCATTAAACCAAAGATGGATATGATTGGATGGTTTCTTTTCTGCTGATGGTTGCTTTGGTGCAGACATTTCTAATTTCTTGGTTACTTGTAAAAATATTATGACTTCTAATATAGTAGAATTATTTTTACTGGTAACAAGACTGGAATGCAGTAGAGATATATAATAGTAAGGACAGAGGCTTGGAAGACTGGCTTTTCAAAAATTAGCTAGGGTTTCCCTGGATGCGCAGTGGTCGTGAGTCTGTCTGCCGATGCAGGGGACACGGGTTCGTGCCCCGGTCCGGGAAGATCCCACATGCCGTGAGCGGCTGGGCCCGTGAGCCATCGCCACTGAACCTGAGCGTCCAGAGCCTGTGATCCGCAACGGGAGAGGCCACAACAGTGAGAGGCCCGCGTACCACAAAAAAAAAAAAAAAAAAAAAAAAAAAAATTAGCTAAATGACAAATATACCCAATTCTACTAAGAAGTAATTTTCTGGCCAAATAATGTAAGTCCATGTAGGAAAAAAGGATAAAATAAGCTTGCTATCATCAGAACAGGAATTAAAGTCCCATCTAGGCTTGAAAGAACCGGGACGGGATTCCCATTCTCATACTGTTTTCTCTTGCCAACCAAAACATACATTTAACTGATTTTCTTTGATTTCTGTGACAACTCATTCTCAGTATTTTTTGCTCTCCCTAATTCTCCCTTTAATGATGGCAATACTGATGCCTATGTCCCAGATCTTCTTCTTTCTGTGTCACTCTCTGGATTCTCCCTAATGATCTAATCCAGTACACCTTTGCGTATTGCTGACTCTCAAAACCATTTTCCAGAATTCCCTTAAAACTTCTAGGCTCATATATCCTTTTGCTTGCATGTCTTAAAGGTATGTCAAATTTCTTATCTGGAAATTAACTCCTTTACATTCTGCAGTCAACAAAAAGCTGTTTTACTGATTTCACCTATTGAGTATTTCGCAATTCTATTTCCTTCTCTGCATCTACTCTTGCCACTACCTTGCTCCAGCCATTATTACCTTCCAGCTGAACCAAAGTAAGAGCTTTCTGCATGGTCTTCCTGAAGCCATTCTTGTGGGGGACTTGCCCGATTATTCCCCCATTGCATCCAAAATACAAATATGATTTTATATATGTATGTTAAATTTTATATATTTATATATTATACATATAAAATGTTCTCCAATATAATATCAGAGTACACACAGACACACACATTCTCTTTACAATGCAAGAATGCAATGGAAGAGAGTGGAGGATTTTATTTACCAAAGGGAATGACAAGAAGACTAATTTTCAGACACTGGAGTAGAGGTAAAGTAGGAGAAGGAAAAATCAGTAAATAGAATATTGAAATCATTAATATTGAAATAATTTAGGCAGGAGTAAACAAAAGCTTCAGTCAAGATAAGAAGAGGGCTTCCCTGGCCGATGCAGGGGACACGGGTTCGTGCCCCGGTCTGGGAAGATCCCATATGCCGCGGAGCGGCTGGGCCCGTGAGCCGTGGCCGCTAAGCCTGCGCGTCCGGAGCCTGTGCTCCGCAGCGGGAGAGGCCACAGCAGTGAGAGGCCCGCGTACCGCAAAAAAAAAAGATAAGAAGAGAGAAGTAGGAGACATTTTGAGTCACAAATGACAAACTGATGACATAAAACATGGCTGCTCAAGGAAACATAGTTGACTGTAACCAAAATTTCTCGCTGGAAAGATCATTTCTGTGGCATCCCTGGGCTCAGCAACAGATTGAAAAAGCATGGAGGGGCATAATTATGTTGACTTTGACTGTGTTTATTTGAGCTGTCTTCGGCAAATATAAATATGAATAAATATAACGTGCAGTGTGAAATCTAAGTTTGAAAGCCAGAGGGAAATTACGTCTAAAATTATACATTTGACAGCTAGTATAATTTTGGCAATAGATAAAGTCATGGTAATTTCCTCCAGTAGAAGCATGTTACAAGGGAAAACTAAAATTACAACCTTGAGGACTACCAGCAAATAAAGAGTTGGTGGAAAAAAATACGTAAAAAGAGGAGTCTGGGAATTGAGAAAATAATGGGTAACAAGACAGCATTAGAAAAACGTCATCTTCCTCTATAAGTGTAATGAAAATGAAACATTTAGTTTTCTTTCATTTTTTAAAGTTTGCCCCTTTTTTTAGCATACTAAGGAAGAAAATTCAGCTTATTCGGGAGAGGATAAGAATTAAAGATGCAGGGTCTGCCCTCTGAGTTTAATGATGACAAAGAAAGAGAGCAACCGATTTAGTAAGTGGCTGCATGTAGATTTTTTTTTTTCCCTGAACGTTGATTGCAGTTTCTCCTGATGAGAGCCCCACAGCTGGCTACCTGCTGGATACACTCCATTCTTGACGCTCACCCACAGTCAGACCTAGACTAACTCAGCTAGAGAATTTTTCTATTTTCATATCTTTCACAGAAAATCAGCAATCAGAGTTTGATACGAACAGCATTTTTGAAAAATATAAAAAGTGTTATTTCTAATGTAAATAACTTAAATAAAAAAATCCTGATTCTTGGAACATTAGACCCTACTTGCCCTGTGATCCACTTCACTGAATTAGAGCTTTAATTGTACACTCTGTTAACCAAATCAGTTTCAAATGGCGTTTGTTTTCCAACATTTCCATCAGCCATAGAAAAAATTCTAGTAAGTACATTCTATGCCATGTTTTCTCACAAGAGTTTGAAATTTCTATAAGAAGATACAAGAGGCTAACTTCAAATTTATATAAAGTTGCATTTAATATTCATAGTTTTATCTATTTTGAGAATACAACCCAAATAATATCTTTGACCATAGAACAAAATGAATACTTTATCAGATCCTTCTCCATTCCAACAAGTCAGTAAATTTAAGAAAAGCCAATATGTTAAAATTATTTCAGCAATGGACAAGGGACAAAAAGCAAATATTCTTTCATAATCTCTTCCTTAAAAACAAACAAAAACTATATTATTCTATGAAATAACACAAAAAATTCAACAAATAACCTAAATTATTTGCCATATCATATTGTCTGGTGCCAAAATGATCTATCAAATCCTATCCTATTACCTAACTCACTGGAAATAGTGATTGACTTTTCCAATTTCTCTGTGATTTTATAACCTATTGAGATACTTCAGAATTCTTGAGGCTACTCTTAGAATTTCTTTCACACAGGAATTCTTGAGAACCCATAATAAAAATAGAGAAAATTCAAATAACCAAGAGCAGGAGAGTTACCCTCCTATTTTCCTCCTACTTCCCTCCTGTGTTAACACTGAGTTCAATCTCCTCCACATGCTTCATGCTTTAGTACTAACCCTTCTTCTCCTCTGGTGTAGTGTCAGTCATTTAGTATGGGGGTGCCAAAAACATACTTTTTCATTTGTGGGGAGGACCTTTTAACCTTATATCTCAAAACAAAATGAAACTAGTTATAAATGTTCTCATCTGAGAATATGCTTTCACAAAACCTTGGGAAGGGAAAATGTTCTGAGAAAGAGGGAGTGGGAGAAACTATGTCCAATGCTGCTGAGACCTCAGTGACTGGAAAGTGCAAACTTGACTGTGTCAGCAAAATTTAGGCCACCGTAGATGCTGGTTAAAAGAACGAACAAACAACATGGGAGTAGGACTGGCTTCAGCCTGATGAGGGAGTGGCTTGAGGGGATGGATAATAGGAAATGTAAAAGTGAAAATACCAAGTGTACAAAACATGTGTCTTAACAAAGCTCTTGAAGTTTCTTTAAGAGTGTTTTGGAAGGTATTTGATCAAATTTATCCTAATGACCTTGAGAAAAGAAACTGTCATCCCGCTGTTCCTCCCTTTTTTTTCCCCTCATCTTTTTCAAGCATAGTTTTAAGAAATAACTGAATAAGAGCCTGCTGCTCCTGGGAATAATTGCTGTCATCTACATATTCCTCAAGGGGAAAATGGATGTAGATGCTGAAAAAACATTCCTCCCTTCTCCCTATTTGGGGAAGAAACCATCCTCCTTGGCAATAATTAAGGAAAAGAAGTCAAGTCAGCAAGTTCTCATGACTGCTACAATCTCAGTTCTCCTTCCAAATGACCATCAACAGGATGAGCTCTGCTGTTTCTGACCAGAAAGTCATTCATACAGACATGCTGAAATGAGACAGTGTGTCTTGCTGTCGGAATTATTCACGCTGACTTGTGACTAAGGCAGTAGCAGAAAGACAAGTATATGCAAGCACAAGAATTCTTCACACTTTTAGGCTAGATGTGACGTAAGTACACAAAATCAGATATGCTGCCTCTGTTCTCCCTATTTAATCCACCCAGGATCCCCTCTTGTCGACTTCCTGACAAAGGTCTTACAGGGATGTTGCTGTTCTGGACCAGACAAGCTCTGTTCTTAGTTACTGTTCTTCCTATTGTCATGTTGCTATGATACGGGCAGAGCCTAGGACAACTTCATTTGAATACTGTGGAGTCTTTCTTTCTTCTAAAAGAATGATATCACACTTGTTTTATATGATCAAAAGAGCTACATGTTCTCTTTTTTAATATAACAGTGCCTGTCGCTATTAAGCTGATCTATTTTTATTTATTCCCAGCCCTTTTACTTTTAGTTCTTAGCTTTCACAGAGCAGTTTTAAACTAATGTTTGCTTATTTATAAAAATTTCTAAAATAATATTAGTCCTATTTAGTTTTACCCCTCATCTGCCAGTAATATTTTAAGGACACTCAATATCATCCCAAGCACATATTCCCTAAAGTAACTTGACAACCAGGGCAGCTTCTTCTACAGAGCTGTAACAGAAGTTCAACTAGCTTTGTTTCCCCTCTTATCTAAAGTTTCTAATCAATGTCATCTATAAGAGAGGCTTATTAGTATTACTGTATTTTGTAAAGAAGTCATTTGAATTCCTATGTTTTAGATTTTTTCTGTCTAAAGAATTTTTTCAAGTATCTTGATACTCTCTTGCATTTCCCCTACTTTAGTTCCCACTGTGAAACAACTCTGGTGACCCCATCTACATTCTTCTGTGAACTATGCCTTTATTATCACATATATAGGAGAGCACTGGTGGTACTCTTGGCATCGATTTTGGGGGTTCAAATTCTGACTAGTAATTCATATCAATAAATTGGGCAAATTCCTTAATTTCTTTAGGGATCAGTTTCTGTATCTTTAAAATACGGAGACTAGTATTATCTGCCTTATGAAGTTTCGCAATTACATTTGATAATTCACAAAACTTGCCTAACATCTGGCAAATAATCAATACAACTCATAACATAGTGTTTGCTTTGTATTATTTATTATGTTTATGACTTTGTTTTGATCACTTATCACTTTGTGTTGACAGAATCTGTCTGTGTCACTGGATTTTAATCTCCTGGAAGGTAGGGTCATGGTTGCATCTGTCTTAGTACTATGGGTATAGAATAGGTACCTGTGTTTGATGTACATGCTGTTACTTCCTATTGTAAAGCTCAGAGAAAACTCACCTAATATTTAATAAGTGACTGTAACAATAACTATAAATGAAGTTTTTTTCTAACTAAGTCAAATCTTTGAAAGCTTTTCTTCTACCTTGGGTTGCTTTATATCCACTTAGAAACTGACAGCTTTGAAAAATTAGTGTAGCATTCATACACATACTAATTAAAAAAAAATAAAACTTAAATGCATGTGCAAAAAAGTTTATTGTGATAATATAGTATATAATTCTCTGATTTCCACTTAGTTGAAATAAAGATTTTGAAAAAAAAATTTTAAATAGTAACTTTATATCACTGTTAACCCTAACATTTGTCATATAAAATATCATAAGCATTTAATATGTATTCAAGGACAGTGACTAGATGGCTATGAGAAGCAATTTTTATATGGTGGTTTATTTTCACCGTTTTAAAGACGTGGCTTTTTAAGGCAAACAGTTTTCTATAATGGTGATAATTTATGTGATTAGATGTTTTCTTATACCAGGTCATGAAATTAATTTTCATCTTAATTAGTGCCCATAGCAATGATTCTATTAATAATCCATTTAGCTAATTGTGTTTTGTTAAGTTAGTTGTGTTGTATTTTGGGCATTGCTAATATGCCAAGGTCAACACGTCTCCTCAACAGTATCCAATAACCAATGTAAGGTAACAGTGAATAACATAGCTTATATTTGCAAATCCTAGATTATCTGCATACACAGATTTCCTTTGGTGGCATATATCCCTGTCCTTAAAAATCTTAGAGTTAATTATCTCAGTTTCAAGTCTTTTTTTCCATGATTGAAGGGTTTATTAGGCCCTAACAGCCTGCCATATACTTACCAAATTCACAGAACACTAATTTGTTAAAGAGAAGGTCTATATATTCATTTACCATGGGAATTATAACTATCTAGATAACCTTCCTCTTGTTTTCCATCAACGTATTCCTTTCCCATTAGAAGAAACCTATTTACGAAGCCAAGTTAAGGTCATGAAATTTTTCTGAAGAACATAAAGTTAAAAAGAATGTGATAGAAGAAAGTTAAGCAAATTTCACAGAACCATAATTCTTCAAGGGGCATAAATAGATTAGGTCCAAATTTCCACTTTAGAAAAACTATATAATGTATACAAATCCTTTAAAAGATCACAATCTCTATTCTCCTTGAAAATTTGCAAGAATCAAAGAACCATCCCTTCATTTAGTATCCTGTTTCATGGCTTTGTAACCTCAGGTCCAAGTTATAAACGTTTGCTTTGGAACAAAAGAATTAAAATCTTTTTATCTTTCACCACAGGCTATACTGCCCATCTATTTCATCATTTCAGTCAACTCTCTTCAAGATCTAGTATTTCTTTCCACTTTATCTTTGGTACACAGTGGCAAAGAAGGACCCAGCATACTGAGCTTTGGCCTGATGTGCCTGTAGAGAGGTTCTTGAACCTGTGCCCTCCCGTATCCAAGTCTGCAGACGATTGTTTACATTGCCTTTAATGGTAACACTTGTTCAATTTTGCACGTTACTGTGGTTTCTTGGAGTGCAGAAACATGGGAACAGAATGGTTGATTCAGAGGAATGAAAAGAAAGGCAAGTTAGTCTAAAGTGTGGGCGAAGGGTTGGCAAAAAAGATAGGCTATTTTTAAAGAAAATGACAAATTCATCTTTTTTGTGGGGGTGGGGGGACTATATTTTTTCCTTAATTCTTGTTTACCTGAAGAATATGTATTAATTATTAAATTTGTAGGTAACACAAAAAATTATTTAAAAAATTAAAACATGATTTTTGGACATCTGATTTCAGCTTCAACAAGAAAAGTGCTTGGAAACTATCACTCCCACCTTTAAACAAGAAAAAGCAGAACAAACTGAATATCAATTTTTTTTCTTAAATCATCAAAGAACTAAAGTCGCAGTGCAAACTGTCACCCCAAAAGTACACACCAAACCAGGAAGAAAGTGCATCCAGAGAGTCACAGCTAAGATCTGCTCACTCAGAATAGAAGCTGCTAGAACCACAAACTGGTAGAAACACATAAATGGTGATTTTGATGAATTGTTGGAGGTTGAGGGTAGACTGGTATAAGAATGAGAAATTCCTAAAAGCTGTAGTATTGGGGAGCCCCACACGTGAGTGCTTTACTTTCAGGAATGCAGTCAGGTACTTAGTATAATGTGAGAAAAATCCTCTTGCAAATGACGAGGGAAGGGTAAGAGGAGTCATTACGAAATTCTCCCAGAGACTTTCCATAAGCAAGGGCTACCCTCCTGTGGAAAAGACTTCTTTCTCTGGAGCAAAGCCCTATCTCAGCTGGTAGAGGAGCACTGCTCCCATTCCAGCTCCCTATAGCCCTCCTGTCTCAATTAAAGGGGAAAATTGAATAGGCATCAAAGCAAAAGATTGGAAATGATGCAGCCAGGGAATGGAGTAGGAAGTAGGGGGAGGGAAGATGGGTGTATCACTGGAGAAACACTTGTGAAAGTCCCAGCCCAGAGACATTGGATGACTAAAAGATGAATGATAGTTGTAAGATTATAGAGCGTTCCTCCTTGTCTTCAAAACCCTAACTCCAACTAAAAGGGCTCCTGTATTACAACTATGAATTACAACTGAAAGAGCTGTAACACACAGCATCCTTCTAAGGAAGAGTACTTAGGAAAGCACAAAGCAAATATGGAAGACAAAAATAAGTGCACTAGAGGAATCTCAAGCTTCTGGTACCTGTAGCTATAAGAACACATTAAACACAGCCCAGCTCTTTGTCATATTAACATATTTTCACACTAAAAGTCTATTTTACTGATTTTCCATTACCCAATCCATGTCCAGCTTTTGACAGAAAAATTGCAAGGGATGCAAAAAGAAAAAAAAAAAATCCTCTGAAGAAACAAAGTAACCATCAGAACCAGACTCATATATGAGACAGATGTTGGAATGCTAACAAAGAGAATTTAAATAGGCATAATTAACATGCTAAGAGTCCTAAGGGAAAAAGGGAAGATGCAAGAATATATAGGTAACATAAGCACAGAGATGAAAACTGGAGAATCAAAAGGAAAGAGTCTGTCATACAGAGTGAAGTAAGTCAGAAAGAGAAAAACAAATACTGTATGCTAACACATATATATGGAATCAAAAAAGAAAATTGTTCTGAAGAACCTAGGAGCAGGACAGGAATAAAGACGCAGACGTAGAGAATGTACTTGAGAACACGAGGAGGGTGAAGGGTAAGCTGGGACGAAGTGAGAGAGTGGCAGAGACTCATGCACATTACCAAATATAAAATGTGGTATGCAGCCACATAGCACAGGGAGATCAGCTTGGTGCTTTGTGACCACCTAGAGGGGTAGGATAGGGAGGGTGGGAGGGAGACGCAAGAGGGAGGGGATATGGGGATATATGTTTACGTATAGCTGACTCACTTTGTTATACAGCAGAAACTAACACACCACTGTAAAGCAATTATACTCCAATAAAGATGTTATAAAAAAAGGAAATGTTATAAATCAAAACACCATAACATAAATGAAAAATAACTTCAACAAGAACATGAGTAGACTTGACATGACCAACGAATCATGAGCTTGAGTACAAGTCAATAGGAACATCCACAATTGATGTTCTGAGAGGAAAATTAATGAAAACACAGATACGGAGAACAGAACACCAAATAATTGTAGGACAATTTCAAAAGGTGTTACAAAAGCATAATTGGAACACAGAAGGAACACAAAGTGAGAATAAAATTGAAGAAGTAATGCCAGAACTTTTTACAATTAATGACACTCTACTGCACATCCAGAAAACTCAGACAACAACAAGCAGGACTTAAACAAACAAACAAACAACGAACAAATAACAAACCAACCCACCTGGGCATATTATATTAAAACTCCAGAAAATCAAAGGCAAAAAAAAAACCCTGAAAGAAAAATAATTCCCTGCCTATAGAGGTTCAAGGATAAGTATTATAGCAGACTTCTCATTGGAGAACATGCAAGGAAAAAGAGGATGAAATAAACTATATGAAGTGGACAACTGAGAGTCCACATGACTTTGGGTCAAATTCTCACATCACATCACTGGGAATCATCTTTTCGTGTCCTTACACTGGTTCCCAAAGGCCCAGGGCACTGCCCAACTCTGTATATCTATGAAGGATTGATTTGTCCTCCTCTCTGTATCATTTGAGTGATAACCATGCAGTGATCAGTAGTGAAGTGTGCAACTTTCTCTTCAAGAATCTCTATGTTGGGCTTCCTTGGTGGTGCAGTGGTTGAGAGTCCGCCTGCCGATGCAGGGGACACAGGTTCGTGCCCCGGTCTGGGAAGATCCCACATGCCGCAGAGCGGCTAGGCCCGTGAGCCATGGCCGCTGAGCCTGCGCGTCTGGAGCCTGTGCTCCGCAACGGGAGAGGCCACAACAGTGAGAGGCCCGCGTACCGCAAAAAAAAAAAAAGAATCTCTGTGTTGCAGAGGAGGAGTCAAGATGGCGGTGTGAGAAGACACGGAGTAAGCTTCTCCACACAACTAGGGTGCCTTCCGGCAGCTGGTGGGAGACTCTGATGCCCAAGGAGATGGGAGAAAACCCACAGTGAACCAGTAGGATGTAGGGAGACTGAGGGGGGGTGGGGAGAAGTGGAGGCCAGACAGGATTGGCACCCCTGAGGCTGGGGAGATCACGAGAGGCAGGTGGGAAGGACTCTCCAGGAAGAGCAGAAGAGGAGCGGAGGGCGACTGCCCCACCCACTCAGGCCTGGGGAAGCTGCTGAGCTCCCAGGCTGGTCCACTGCCCCCCAAAGCCCCCTCCAGGCTGCGTGGGTCCTTGGGGGCATAGGAGGGAGGCTGGGGAGATCAGGAGAGGCAGGCAGGAGGGGCCCTCCCAGACCAGAGGGGCAGGAGAGGAGGGTGCTTGCCCCCCGACTCGAGCCCAGGAAGCCTGCTGGGCTCCCAGATGAGGTCCCCTGCCTTCTGTTCCTTGAGCCTAAGGCTCACCCCCACCCCCAGGGCCTTTTCCAGCCCTGTGGGTCCTGAGCATTGGCCCTGCCCACCACCCAAACCTTGCCCTTGCTTAGGCCCTGCCCTCCACAGCCAAGGCCTTCCCCCTCTCCCTTTTTTTTTTTCCTTTTCCCTCCTCCTCTGTTTTACTATTCTGATACTGATGTACCTTCCAGTTGTTGATTCATCTATAATTTTATTTTTATATTCTTTCTAACATACCTGTTAGCTTCCTAGTCTAATTTTATTTTTTACTTTGTTATTGTGCTTTTTTTTGCCATCCCATGCAGCTTGCAGGATCTTGGTTAATGAGCTGGGGGTTGGGCTAAAGCTCCTGCAGTAGGAGCTCTGAGTCTGAACCTCTGGACTAACAGAGAACCTCAGACCTCCAGGAACTATTCATCCGTGTGAGGTCTCATGGAGTTCCTCATCTCAGCACCAAGACCCAGCTCTACTCAATAGCCTATAAACTCCAGTGTTGGAAGCCTCAGGCCAAACAACCAGTAAAAAAGAACACAATCCCACTCATAAAAAAAAAAAAAGAGAGACGGCAAAAAAATATGTCACAGATGAAGAAGCAAGGTAAAAACCTACAAGACCAAATAAATGAAGAGGAAATAGGCAATCTACCAGAAAAGGAATTCAGAGTAATGATAGTAAAGATGATAATCTCAGAAAATAGAAAGGAGGCACGGACTGAGAAAATACAAGAAATGTTTAACAAAGATTTAGAAGAACTAAAGAACAAACAGAGATGAACAACACAAAAACTGAAATGAAAAATACACTAGAAGAAATCAATAACAGAAAAACTGAAGCAAAAGAACGAATAAGTGAGCTGGAAGACAAAACGGTGAAAATAACTGATGAAGAGCAGAATAAAGAAAAAAGAATAAAAAGAATTGAAGACAATCTCAGAGACCTCTGGGACAACACTAAACACACCAACTTTCAAATTATAGGGGTCCCAGAAGAAGAAGAGAAAAAGAAAGGGTCTGAGAAAATATTTGAAGAGATTATAGTTGAAAACTTCCCTAACATGGGAAAGGAACTAGTCACCCAAGTCCAGGAAGCACACAGAGTCCCATACATGATAAACCCTATGAAAAACACGCCAAGACATATATCAAACTAACAAATTAAATTCAAAGAAAAAATATTAAAAGCAGCAAGGGAAAAACAATAATATGCAAAGGAATCCCCATAAGGTTATCAGCTGATTTTTCAGCAGAAACTCTGCAGGCCAGAAGGGAGTGGCAGGATATACTTAAAGTGACAAAAGAGAAAAACCTACAACCAAGATTATCCTACCCAGCAAGAATCTCATTTAGATTAGATGGAAAAGTCAAAAGCTTTTCAGACAAGCAAAAGCTAAGAGAATTCAGCACCACCAAACCAGCTTTACAACAAATGCTAAAGGAACTTCTCTAAGCATGAAACACAAGAGAAGAAAAAGACCCACAAAAACAAACCCAAAACAATTAAGAAAATGGTAATAGGAACATACATATCAATAATAACCTTGAATGTAAATGGATTAAATGCCACAACTAAAAGACACAGACTGGCTGAATGGATACAAAAACAAGACCCATATATAGGCTGTCTACAGGAGACCCACTTCAGACCTAGGGACACATACAGACCGAAAGTAAAGGGTAGAAAAAAATATTCCATGCAAATGGAAATCAAAAGAAAGCTGGAGTAGCAATACTCGTATCAGATAAAACAGACTTTAAAATAAAGACTGTTACAAGAGATAAGGAGGGACACTACATAATGATCAAAGGATCAATCCAAGAAGAAGATATAAAAATTATAAATATTTATGCACCCAACATAGGAGCACCTCAATACATAAGGCAAATGCTAACAACCATGAAAGGAGAAATCGACAGTAACACAATAATAGTAGGGGACTCTAACACCTCACTTACACCAATGGACAGATCATCCAAACAGAAAATAAATAGGGAAACAAAAGCTTTAAATGACACAGTAGACCAGATAGATCTAATTGATATTTATAAAACATTCTACACAAAAGTGGCAGAATACACTTTCTTCTCAAGGGCACATGGAACATTTTCCAGGATAGATCACATCCTGGGTCACAAATTAAGACTTGGAAAATTTAAATCATATCAAGCATCATTTCTGCACAACGCTATGAGACTGGAAATCAATTAAAGAAAAAAACTGTAAAAAACACAAATACATGGAGGTACGTTACTAAATGACCAAGAAATCACTGAAGAAATCAAAGAAGAAATTAAAAAAAATACATAGAAACAAATGACAACAAAAGCGCAATGCCCCAAAACCTATGGAACACAGCAAAAGTAGTTCTAAGAGGGAAGTTTATAGCAATACAATCTCACCTCAGGAAACAAGAAAAATCTCAAATAAACAATCTAACCCTACACTTAAAACAACTAGAGAAAGAAGAACAAAGAGAACCCAAAGTCGGTAGAAGGAAAGAAATCATAAAGATCAGAGCAGAAATAAATGAAACAGAAATGAAGAAAACCGTAGCAAAGATCAATAAAACTAAAAGCTGTTTTTTTGAGAAGATAAACAAAACTGAGAAACTCTTAGCCAGACTCATCAAGAAAAAAAGGGAGAATATGCAAATCAATAAAATTAGAAATAAAAAAGGAGAAATCACAACTGACACTGCAGAAATACAAAGAATTATATGAGACTACTACAAACAACTATATGCCAATAAAATGGGCAACCACGAAGAAATGGACAAATTCTTGGAAAGGTACAATTTTCCAAGACTGAACCAGGAAGAGTTAGAAAATATAAACAGACTGATCACAAGTAATGAAATTGAAACCATAATTAAAAATCCTCCAACAAACAAAAGTCTAGGACCAGATGGCTTCACAGGTGAATTCTACCAAACATTTAAAGAAGAGCTAACACCAACCTTTCTCAAACTCCTCCAAAAAACTGCAGAGGAAGAAACACTCCAAAATTAATTCTACAAAGTCATCATCACCCTGATACCAAAACCAGAAAAAGATACTACAAAAAAAGAAAATTACAGACAAATATCACTGATGAATATAGAAGCAAAAATCCCGAACAAAATACTAGCAAACAGAATCCCACAGCACATTAAAAGGATCATACACTATGATCAGGTGGGATTTATCCCAGGGATAGAAGGAATCTTCAATATATGCAAATCAATCAATATGATACACCACATTAACAAATTAAGGAATAAAATCCATATGATCATCTCAATAGATGCAGAAAAAGCTTTTGACAAAATTCAACACCCATTTATGATAAAAACGCTCCAGAAAATGGGCATAGAGGTAACCTACCTCAACATAATAAAGGCCATATGCGACAAACCCACAGAAAGCATCACACTCAATGGTGAAAAACTAAAAGCATTTCCACTAAGATCAGGAACAAGACAAGGATGTTCACTCTTGCCACTCTTATTCAACATAGTTTTGGAAGTTCTAGCCACAGCAAGCAGAGAAGAAAAAGAAGTAAAAGCAATACAAATTGGAAAAGAAGAAGTAAAACTGTCACTGTTTGCCGATAACATGATACTATACACAGACAATCCTAAAGATGCCACCAGAAAACTACTAGAACTAATCAATGAATTTGGTAAGGTTGCAGGATACAAAATTAATGCACAGAAATCTCTGGCATTCCTATACACCAACAATGAAAAATCAGAAAGAGAAATTAAGGAAACACTCCCATTTACCACTGCAACAAAAAGAATAAAATACCTTGGAATAAACCTGCCTGAGGAGCGAACGACTTGTATTCAGAAGACTATAAAACACTGATAAAAGAAATCAAAGATGACATAAACTGATGGAGAAATATACCATGTTCTTGAATTGGAAGAATCAATATTGTGCAAATGACTATACTACCCAAAGCAATCTACAGATTCAAAGCAATCCCTATCAAACTACCAATGGCATTTTTCACAGAATTAGAACAAAAACATCTTACAACTCGTATGGAAACACAAAAGACCCCAAATAGCCAAAGCAATCCTGAGAAAGAAAAACGGAGTTGGAAGAATCAGGCTCCCCGACATCAAACTATACCACAGCTACAGTAATCAAGACAGTCTGGTACTGGCACAAAAATAGAAATATAGATCAATGGTACAGGATAGAATGCCCAGAGAGAAACCCACGCACATATGGGCACCTAATTTACGACAAAGGAGACAAGAACATACAATGGAGAAAAGACAGCCTCTTCAATAAGTGGTGCTGGGGAAACTGGACAGCTACATGTAAAAGAATTAAATTAGAACACTACCTAACACCATACACAAAAATAAACTCCAAATGGATTAAAGACTTAAATGTAAGACCACACACTATAAAACTCTTAGAGGAAAACATAGGAGAAACACTCTTTGACATAACCACAGCAAGATCTTTTATGACCCACCTCCTAGAGTAACGGAAATAAAAACAAATCTAAACAAATGGGACTTAATTAAACTTAAAAGCTTTTGCATAGCAAAGGAAACCATAAACAAGGCAAAAAGACAACCCTCAGAATGGGAGAAAACATTTGCAAATGAAACAACAAAGGATTAATCTCCAAAATATACAAACAGCTCATGGAGCTCAATATCAATAAAGCAAACAATCCAGTTAAAAACTGGGCAGAAGACCTAGACATTTCACCAAGGAAGACATACAGATGGCCAACAGACACATGAAAAAGATGCTCAACCTCACTAATTATTAGAGAAATGCAAATCAAAACTACAATGACGTATCACATCACACAGGTTAGAATGGCCATTATCAAAAAATCCACAAACAATAAATGCTGGAGAGGGTATGGAGAAAAGGAAACCCTCTTGCACTGTTGGTGGGAATGTAAATTGATACAGCCACTATGGAGAACAGTATGGAGGTTCCTTCGAAAACTAAAAATAAAACTACCATACGACCCAGCAATCCCACTACGGCATATACCCTGAGAAAACCATCATTCAAAATGAGACATGTACCACAATGTTCATTGCAGCACTATTTACAATAGCCAGGACATGGAAGCAACCTAAATGTCCATCGACAGATGAATGGATAAAGATGTGGCATGGGCTTCCCTGGTGGCGCAGTGGTTGAGAGTACGCCTGCTGGTGCAGGGGACGCGGGTTCGTGCCCCGGTCCGGGAGGATTCCGCATGCCGCGGAGCGGCTGGGCCCATGAGCCATGGCCACTGAGCCTGCGCATCCGGAGCCTGTGCTCCGCAACGGGAGAGGCAATAGCAGTGAGAGGCCCGCGTACTGAAAAAAAAAAAAAAAAAAAAAAAAGAAGATGTGGCACATATATACAATGGAATATTACTCAGCCATAAAAAGAAACACGACTGTGTTATTTGTAGTGAGGTGGATGGACCTAGAGTCTGTCATACAGTGTGAAGTAAGTCAGAAAGAAAAAAAAAAAAAAAAAGGTACTGATGAACCTAGTTGCAGGGCAGGAATAAAGAGGTAAACATAGAGAATGGACTTGAGGACATGGGGTGGGAGGGGGAAGCTGGGGTGAAGTGAGAGTAACACTGACCTATAATACACTACGGTATGTAAAATAGTTAACTGGTGGGAAGCAGCAGCATAGCACAGGGAGATCGGCTCAGTGCTTTGCGATGACCTAGTGGGTGGGATAGGGAGGGTGGGAGGGAGGGGGTATGGGGACACGTATACTCATAGGGCTGATTCACTTTGTTGTGCAACAGAAACTAACACAGTATTGTGAAGCAATTATACTCCAATAAAGATCTATTAAAATAAAAACAGAATTAAAAAAGAAAAAGAATCTCTATGTTGCAACTTCTCAGTCCCTAAATGTCCCAGTGCCAGAAAATGAAGTGAGTGTGACCCTAATAGTTTTTACAATGTATATCAGACTCAGAAGTATCTCTGCCTGGAGCTCCTGACCTTCAGCTCATTTTACCTTCTCAGCCACATCTAGGATGTTACAGCCAAGACACAGTAGCAGAAGACACAGGACTCCTGGGTCAGAGACAAAGGGGTGTATTAATCACAGTATAACAGGCAGCATGAGCTTCATATTCACCCTGTTTCCCCTTGTGCCCTAAGTCTCCTGAAGGCAACACAGAGAAGTCAGGGTAAATGCTAAACCCACAGTGGCCTCTGCCACAGCTGATATGCCCAAGCTTAGGAAACCCCCATCTTTTTAATGTGTTTCAAGCTAACCTGTCATAATTCTGCCCCAGATGGAGACATTATCTTTATTGTACTGGACCGTAAGCAAACCTGCCCTGTGCTATACAAAAATCCTTAAAAAATGTAGTCTGGGACAAAGGACCTTAGAGCTTCTGCCTATAAAACATACAGGAATTCAAGAGACCCATGGAGTATATCTCCCAGAAACACACCATTATGCCAAAGGGCTTGTGTTTAATCGGAGAGGAACTGTTTATCTCACCAGGTGTACGATGAGCTCAGTCAGGCTGCTCTGCTAATAAGAATGTACTGTTTACGTCAGATCCCTTAGCTGAGCAATTGCTGAAAGAACTAAGCCAGAGTTTATGACATTCCATAAACATCTCCTCGTACTATGGCAGGGCTAGTGTCAGCCTTTCTCAGATTTCCCCGATACGTCTGAAAACAGGCTGTACTACTGCAGAATTGGGGGGAGGCATTCGTAACAAATATTTAGAATGTCCCACTGTCACGGTTCCTTAAGCTTTCCTATAGTGGTAGGATGTGGTGCGTCTTACAAGATTATGAGCTAGAAGACCCATATTGTGTTAGACGTACTCTCATATCATATGTTTGACGAGCAACCACCATCGCTCGCTCATTTAGCAATCAAGCCCCCCCTCTCAGATCATCTATTATCGTAAAAGATGTAGTTTCTCAGTTTTGCCATCCAGTCTCTCACTGCCATTCCATCAAAAGTGAAATACATAGAAACCCCACAGGAAAGTTTCTATCAGCCTATATGGGAGTTTTATCCCCAAAATCCTAATTAAATGAGCACTTCAGTATTTCAACCAACTGCTCCCTATTTTTCTGAGAGAGCTTTCTCAACATATCATTGCCACTCTATCTATGAATACTAGGAAACTTTTTTTTTTTGAAGCCAGGGGTCTCACTGCTCAATGACAGCAATTTGCTCAAGTGATCCTAAGATGTGGGGTTGGTCTGTCAGTGAGGGTCACAAACAAGGATTGAATGTGCACGGCCCACTCACTTTAAAAGAATTGGGGGGACAGAAAATGAGACAAAAAACAGAGGAGAAAAGACAAGAGAAATAATAATAAAAGTTCTTCCATAAATCCAGCTAGTGTCTGCTTCCACATATTACATTTAAGTTGATCTGTGTATACTGCATATTTTTGTGTATCTCCCGTGGCTTTCTAAATTATTATAAATCTGAAGTTTCATCTCAGTGAGAATATGTTAAGTCACGCTAACTGATGATGCAATTTCAGATCTGGACTTCTACGGGCCTTGATTTCTGATCACTCCTTGGAGAACAAGCACGTTGCTTTAACGGAACATTTAGGGAAGTACGATACCAAGGATGGTTCAGGGGGAATGGTGTGAACTAGAAAGGAGACAGGTTGAAATGTAATAGGTAGATTCCAAGCATCAGTTAGATGTTGCTTCAATTCCTGAGCAGAATTACACTACTCAGGTAGGATCTATTTGAGTGGAATACATTCCGGGCATTTACAATATCTCATTGTAGATTACTAGGTTAAATTTAGAGTAATATGTTAGAAATACAAAGACTGTTAGAATGCATAAATAGAGAAAAATGAGGCTAACTGTATACTTCAAGATTCTGAAAAAGGGCAAAGATTGGAGCAACCCAAGGTTAAAGGTTAAATCTTGAGGGAATACTGCAGATGCAAGGTTAAGAAGCATGAGGTCAATAAAAGGTTTGAGGTATCTGGAAAACGAAAACAAGCATATAAGACTGGATGAATACTGGAAAACATCTGAAAAGTAAATTACAGGATTTTTAGGGCAGTGAAAATATTTTTCATGATACTATAATGGTAAGCACCTGTCATTATACATTTGTCCAAACCCACAGAATATCACAACACCAAGAATGAACCCTAATGTAAACTATAGACTTTGGGTGACTCTGATGTGTCAATGCAGGTTCATCAGTTGTAACAAATGTACCTTCGGGGGGGGGTTGCTGATAATGGGGGAGGCTGTGCGTGTGTGGGCACAGGGGGCATACGGGAAATCTCTGTACCTTCCCCTCAATTTTGCTGTGAACCTAAAACTGCTCTGAAAAAATAAAATTGTTTTTTACAGTCAATGACTAGGGTTTTAGAAATTATAAAGCCATGAATTTTTCTAGAAAGATAACCTGCTCTAAATGCAAATCACTCCATCTTCTTGGACCTGGAAACTGACAGAGCATCATCCCTTTCATATTCTAGTGGTCAAGCAGTCACAGATCCCAGCTTCAGGGGACAGACATATATCTTGCCTCTCAATGGCAGTGGGTGACAAAGAATTCGTGGCCCAGTAAAACTGCCACAGAAATGTTAATATTTCTGTTTTCTGTTGGATCATCTTCTACATCCTAGTTTAGAAATCAGATAGAGTAGATAACTAATAAGGACCTACTGTACAGCACAGGGAACTCAATACTCTGTAATGGTCTATATGGGAAAAGAATCTAAAAAGGAGTGGATATACGTATAACTGATTCACTTTTCTGTACACCTGAAACTAACACAACATTGTAAATCAACTATACTCCAATAAAAATGCTTAAAAAAGAAATCACATAAAGAGGATATATAGGAGATTCAGTTAGAATGCAGGAACCCAGTTACGAATGTATTGTTATAGTCTATGCAGAGTAGTGATCATGAAAATGGAGCTGGAGAGAAACTGGAGACCACGTGGATATTCAGGAGAAACATCCACAGAAGCTGGTGATGTATTTTACACTGTGGGGGGGGGGGGGTAACTGAGAGATCCAAATCTGGATAGAGTGGGTAAATATGGTGTCTCTCATTAATCTAGACGCACTATACAGGATGAGGCACCACTTGGGGAGAATGAAAAGCTAGAGAATGGGTCAGTAATGAAGATGTTTGGTCTGAAGTGGCTTTGGTGAATCTAGATGAAGAGATTAATGGGAAATTGGAAAAAACAGATGTAGAACTCAATAATTCAGTATTGACATTTAGTGTTTAGTTGTAGATAAACTCATGTGAGTAAGATTTCTGATGATGAGGATATAGTATGCAGAAAAAATAAGACTGAGACTAGGAAACTGAAAGCACTACTATTTAAATGTATGACAAGAAAAAAAGAATCCACTGATGGAGACAGAAGAAATGAGGCAAAACAGGAAAGGGATGTCCTGACAGCCAGATTTAGAAGGAGAGACAACTGGCTATATGTAACGAATTTATTAATTTGGCAAGTATAAGGAATTTGGCTAGCACCCTTAAGATTGTCATACCAGGCTCCTTAAGTTGTAAATGGAGGGAGTAAATATCAACAAGTAGTGTAAGAAATGGATCTTATTGTTCCTTCCTTGTTCTGTAAGATTCACTTTTTTTTAAAAAAAAATATTTATTTATTTATTTATTTTTGGCCTTGTTGGGTCTTCGTTGCTGCACACGGGCTTTCTCTAGTTGTGGCGAGTGGGGGCTACTCTTCGTTGCGGTGAGTGGGCTTCTCATTGCGGTGGCTTTTCTTGTTGCAGAGCACGGGCTCTAGGCACGCGGGCTTCAGTAGTTGTGGCACGTGGGCTCAGTAGTTGTGGCTCATGGGCTCAGTAGTTGTGGTGCACGGGCTTAGCTGCTCCGCAGCATGTGGGTGCTTCCTGGACCAGGGCTCGAACCTGTGTCCCCTGGATTGGCAGGAGGATTCTTAAGCACTGCGCCACGAGGGAAGCCCAAGATTCACCTTTTCTGCCACCACTTAAACTGGATTAAGAGAACATTTCCTCCCCCTAAGCAATATGCTCCAAGCCTGCAAATAAGATACTTTTCTTAATGTATTCCAGTACAGTTGAGATTTTCTAAGCATTACTAAATTTGGAGGATTAAGAGAAGGTAAATAGGCCCAGCCAACAATAGGCAATTACTTAGTCTGACTTTCACTTTGTGGTGCACAACATGGAGACTTCCCTGCCTAAATCTCTATCTGCTTCTGTTTGGCAGAAAACATATCTATTTCCAATAATAAAAACAATCTTGGGACTTCCCTGGCAGTCCAGTGATTAGGGCTCCATGCTTCCACTGTGGGGGACCTGGGTTCAATCCCTGGTCGGGGAACTAAGAGCCCTGCAAGACACATGACTTCAAATGTCTTCTACTGCTGTCTAAGGCTCATCTTCCAGACAAGATTTCCTAAATGAGGATCCCCTAGTGATTGACAGGGATGATCTTTACCTCAGAGTAACTCCAGGAATAAACTTACTCAAAACAGCACTGTCTTCATCTACAGCCAAAGCGCTCAGCTTCAACAGACTCTCTTATAATAAGAAGCATTCTATAAAACTCCGTACATTTATAAAATTAAAGACGATATGACTTACACAAATACCCTTGAAGCTAGTATAATTACATAACTATTATATATGAAATTACAAAGTAGTTTGTAATAAAATAATATGTATTTCACTAAATAAATGCTCAGGATGGATTAATTAGAAAATGTAATAAAGTAGCCAGTTGCTGCACCTCAATATAGAATCACCATGACTGTGACAACTACAAATTCAGACTGGTTCAAATGTGTTTATGTGTAACTTATATGCTGTACCACGAGTAATGTTGCTGTTGGTGACACGATTTTATTAAATGGTGAACAGTTCTTCAAAGTTCTGAACAAAATCAAATATATATCTCCCCCAGAATAATTATTATATTTATATATAAATTATATATATATTATTTTATTTATTTATTAATATATAAAATATTTATTATTTTATTTATTATATATATTTTATTTTATTATATATATATCATATATAAATTATATATAATTATTATTATATTCTTTGGGAATTCAGTGTATCCTGAAAACATGAAAAATTACTTGTGCTTTATATGTAAAAATGAGGTTCCAGGTTCATTATCTGAAGAGGGTTTTTGTTTGTTTGTTTGTTTTTCCCACAAACCCCTGCATATGAATGTCCAGTAGGGTATTACTTAGTTTATAACAACTGTATTCTGTGAAGCATTATCCTGTGCTCTACAATGACCTGGGCACCCTGCCACTCCTGGCCAAAAGTACTCCCTAATCACTGTAATGACAATAATATCTTCTAAATTACCAAAATGCTCTTTAGAGCCTTCTATGATACCATGGAAAATCTATGCCTTACAGCTTCAACCTGTCAGAAACACAATGTCTATTATCACTGGAAACTTGGCCTTAATTCATAGCCTCTAATAGCTGTGTCATAATACAGTCAAATGAGCCTAATATTCATTCAAGAGATGAACAAATACAGTAAATGATGAAAAGTTTTCTTTATTGAGGGCACGGATGATGTTAGCAAGAGTACTTTCAACAGAATAGAGGAAGAAAAAGATTTCAGCAGGTAAAGTCGTTTTTCAAGAGACTAAGTAATTTAAGCCAGTAAGGGTGTATGCAACTCATGCATATTGGTTGGTTGCTCAGGAAAGAGAAAGTTTTTAACATTGTCATATCTGCTGAGTGAGGCAATGTAACGAAATGAAGCAAATTTAAAATAATGATGTAAACATTCCTTGAAAAATGAGTATTGAACACAATTTTAAACTTCATTTTTAAAATTTCTTTTTTTCAAAAAAGAAGAAATTGCTAATATTTCCTCTTCTACCCACCTTAATCTTTCATTCCATTCTTCTGTACTTTTGTCTGGTTAATATTCCCATACTCTATGTTTGTTTTGCTTTTTGGTCCTAAAAAAAGGTTATCATTAATGTATTATTTATTTAAGCTTTTGGGAAAGAATACTCATTTACAATTTGTCAGATTCATTTAAAATTGCACTTCTCAATTTCAGAGTCATTAACAAGCTTGCCTAATTTAGTATCATCTGCAAAACTGATGAGCAGATTTTCAATTGCTTTGTTCAGGTTATTAATAAGTTTAGAACTCCAGGACTAGATTAAACTTCAGGATTTATTCTTCTGTAACTTGACAGATTCTGTAACTCTAAGGATAAAACTTTCACAACTCTTCTGAGCTCACCCTCAGTTCAGTTTTCACTTTCATAAGTTGAAAAAGAGAAAAGTAAGATTTCTTAAATAATGCCAATATAATTATGATGAAATGGTAAGTGGTTTGTTCACACTGTTGGGTCTACTTTGATAGAGAGTAGCCTTAAAAGCTAAAAAAAAGAAGAAGACCTCATATAGATATTCACTGCTTGTCTAGTATTATAGGGATAGTGATCGACATTTAACTTGGGTTATGTTGTTTATTTTCCATAATAACCCTATGAGCTAGATATCTTTTACCTCTTTGGTAAGACTTGAAACCAGAACTCAAAGAAATTGAATTCTGAATCCAAATTTCTGCCAAGTATGCTTCTTTAGATACTGCTAAATTTTTTTTAGGTTCTTCAAATCTCTTCTATGTTTCAAAGTTTTGTTAATCTGGAAAAGGAAAGAAATAGAGCAAAAAGGAAAGAAGCTAAAATTAGTAAGTACCTAATGTGTTCCAAATATTTTAAATAGCTGTTCATTCATTTTTAGTTCCCTCATTCTTTTCTGGGAAACATATCTTCCATGATTATTTTATGTTCAATTTGTGCTTTACTCTAGCCTTTTCATGCTATTTAGTGTCTAATGAAATGTTGACAAATGAGTTCTTAAAATTTGCTGTTAGAAATGTTATGACAGGATAAGGAGAAGTTCAATATAATATAGTAGCACAGAACAGAGGGCCTAGCTAAACGTAAGGGTCAGGAGACAGGTCCAGGAGGAAAGGGTGTTTAGAAACTGACTTCATGCATGAGCTGAAGTCAGTTAAGATGTGAAGTATTTATTGTGTTGCTTGGTTGACTAAGCAAACTTTCGCTGTTTGTTATCCAATGGGCATCTCCATCAACATGTTAGCTATTTTCCAGGCCCACTTACAGTGGTGATCTCATGGGTGACCATGAGATCCTGTTCTGGCCAAAGAGCTATTAGATGAAGTTGGGGGCGGGCAGGGTTGCTTTCAGAGAATATATCCCTTTCCCTTGAAAAATAAGCTTCATAGGAAAATCTTTTTCCATACTTTTTTCCAGTGAATGATTCTTTTTCTCTCTCTTTTTTGGGAAAGCCTTCTGAAAGTGTTTTAATCTACTTTTTTCTCCTTAACATGGAAATGAGTCTCTTAAGAGATATAGAATAATACAATTTACCCACTGAGGAAATTGGAAATTAAGAGAATGAGAATGTCTTCCCTAATTGTATTTTCCTTTCAATTAATTGTATATTATACAATTGGTGGGAGTATGATGGAGCTGTGTACAATCTAGGGAGAGACTGCAAATCCAAGCATTTGTGCCTCTTCCTTTCTGTAAAATAAAGAGCAGTGAGGGGCTTCCCTGGTGGCGCAGTGGTTGAGAGTCCGCCTGCTGATGCAGGGGACATGGGTTCGTGCCCCGGTCCAGGAGGATCCCACATGCCGCGGAATGGCTGGGCCCGTGAGCCATGGCCGCTGAGCCTGCGCGTCTGGAGCCTGTGCTCCGCAACGGGAGAGGCCGCAGCAGTGAGAGGCCAGCGTACCGCAAAAAAAAAGAAAAAAAAAACAAAAAGAGCAGTGAGAAGGTGGGTGTCTATATGTTGTAAATTTCTCTTATGAAAACAGTAACTCTTGGGGGTAGAAGATTATAAATTCAAATTAGCTCTGTTTTGGTACAAAATAAAGTTACTCCCAAGGAACATGCCACAATAATAAGAAGAGGAAAGCAGTGAAATTAAACTCATTAGATAAATGAAAAAAGCAGGAAGTATCTTATTCTTCTGTGGAGATGGGATAAAAAGTAAATAAAAAGAAATCTGTTATCTGCAAGTTGTGTAAAATGTGTCTATTTGTTTATACCCCAGCATTATTTTTACATTCTTATACCTGAACATGTGAATTATTCAAAGAACTTAATAATGCTACTTTCAGTAACATATAGATGTTCACATAAATATTTAATCACTGTACAGACTTTTTACAATAGTTTCTTGTATCTGATTTAAGATTACAGGATAATTTGCAATATATGACAGTCCTTTATTCTCTGTTTTATGAGTTCTGAAAATTTGCTTACTACACAAAGGAATCTGGATTGAATGTAATACAATTCCATTTTTAAAGCTTATACAACTCTCTTAGCCCAATATTGCAGAAAACGTCACAGAATACGTGAAATTGTTACCACTGTTCTAGAATCTATCCAGATGAATATATTTTGAACTAGAATCATGATAAGGGTCTAGACATGATAGTGAATAATATATCATATGATCAGTTTATGTTTTGGCTTTTGAAACTTCTTTGTACAAACACGCACACATTTTAGACACAAAGAACACATATTGATAACTAACATGTAGAAAAAGTATTAATTACATTTGGTTTGCTTTATAATTTAGTGAGCCATTGCTCAATAATTCATTTAGTTATAAAAGTTCAACAATGAACTAACTGGAATATACTGAACTACACATCCAAATAACTTACTTTAAAAGTGATTCCATCTGAGATGTAGGTTTTAACTAAATTTACTGTGATAGTCATTTTGCAATGTGTACATATATTAAATCATCACATTGCACACCTTAAGCTTACATATGTCATATGACAGTAATACCTCAATCAAGCTAGAAAAAAAATTTCAATTAAAAAAATTAAATTTTGGTGCTGAGCCATATTTATGCACAATAAAATTTTAACAATTTACAGCAATGCTACTGAACTTCAAATACCCTTTTAAAAAATGCAGTGTCTTGTCTTACCACTAAATAGAGTAGTTTCACATGTTTTTAGTAGACCTGATTTATTCCAACTTCAGAATAAATATAAACATTTAGACTCCCACCCAAACAATGTCAATTATCTGATAAAAATTCCATGTCATTCCCTAGCAAACTTTTCTTGCCTATTCCTTGAAAGAAAATTGCCATAAAGAAAAAAGAAAAATCAAGAATAGAAACAATTATCCAGCAAGAAAAATTTATAAGAAACAATGAAAGTTTCATTAAAAAAACCAAAAAAATTATATTAGCCTCTACTTAATTATAGTGAATTAGTAAAGCATTCAGTAGGAAGAGATTTAAATTTTCATTTTGATCAAAATTAAGATGGGAATAATTTAAACAAGGAATATCCAGCAACATCTCCCATATATGAGTTATGTTTCCCTCTGATTATTTACTGCTTTAATATTGATCAGTTGGGACACAGGAAAAATACAAAATGGCAGAAAATAAAATAAGAGATTTTCTAGCTTTTTTTAAGTAAAAATTCATTTTTCAGTCAAATTTCCTTACAACAGAAAAGTTAATTACAATTCCAATAAATGGTCAACATTAAATATTTGAACTAACTATCCAAACACTTTTGACTCATTCATAGTTTTTTTTTTTTCTCCAGAGCTTAATTCTTCAACAAGCCTTTATAAATATGGCTCTTTTCCATCAAACTTTTGAAGAAAGTTAAGTTCTAGTCTGAATCCCATCAAAAGTCTGGGTTTATGCTTCTTTAGTTTCAAATTAAATTCAAAGTCATATGTTGTATTAGTCATTTATATTCACTGAGGCTTGGGATAAGATTAAAATCAAGTTATGCAGCCTGTTAGACACACCTGAACAGAATACCATGCTGTGTCCTGTGATAAGGATTTCCACTCAGGCATAGAGACCAATCTTTTTTTCTCAAAAGTAATTTGTAATACACTAAAATACAAACACATTGGCATACAATATTCTGAGGTTCTACACAGTTGACCCTTGAACAACACAGGTTTGAACTGCCTGAATCCACTTATATGCAGCTTTTTTTCCAATAGTAAATATTACAGTGGTATACCTGGGGTTGGTTGAACCCACAGATGTGGAACCTCAGATAGGGAGGGCCCGACTACAATTATTTGCAGATTTTCAAATGGGAGGAGGGCTGGCATCCCTAATCCCTCTCCACACCTTCGCCCCCCATGTTGATCAAGGGTCAACTGTACTGTACAACATACCTGCAAAAATGTTTGCTTGTGAAAATTACCAACAGTTCTATCAAACTCCCCATCTCAGCTATAGAGAAAACAAAATATCTCCTAACAAATTATGACTAAGGAGTTCTAAAATTGTCCCACGTCTAGACGTTCTAGATAAATATCATTATTTATTTATTTATTTATTCATTGAAATACAGATCTAAACACTGAAGAAACATAAAAGGGAATTCCCAGGAGATAACCATGAATGGTTGCTAACACTGCAGTGTGAGAGTGTGGCAGCCCTCTGCATCATGGATCCACTGCAGAAGGCTGAGTTTTAGCACCTGGGCCCATGTAAAGTGAAGGTTGGAAAGGAGACCCCAGAACAAAGGCCATGATCTTTAAAGGCTAAATCCCCAGTGAAAGAGGAATTCTTAAGACCAGTCCCTTGACCAAAGAAAATGTCAAAATGTTAATTTTTAATGGTGGCTTTTGCAGGAAGAAATATATATATTGAGATATGAAAGCAGTAGGTTTTTGAAGACCAAATTCTCACTATTCTCATGGTATAGTAAGTCAAAAAAAAAATGTTGACATAAATATCACTCCCAGGATAGACAGTTGAGAAAATCAAACCCCAAATAAATCTTCCTCTGTTTATGTTCCTGCCATGGCAAGACAGAAGGTACACTTCATCAACAATAAAACGACGACAAGGGGGAGATCCAGGTAGGAGTAACAGAGCCAAAAATTCAATTGGCTACATATGCCAAAGGCAACACAGGCTAGAAAAAAGTGTGTTCTTAAACAGTGAAAGCACAATTACAAAACTATGTTTAAAAAGCCAACATACTTAATAGTGAGACATTAGAAGCATTTTTCTTTTTCTTTTTCTTTTTTTTTTTTGCCGTACGTGGGCCTCTCACTGCCGTGGCCTCTCCTGTTGCGGACCACAGGCTCCGGACACGCAGGCTCATCGGCCATGGCTCACGGGCCTAGCCGCTCTGGGGCATGTGGGATCTTCCCGGACCGGGGCATGAACCCGTGTCCCCTGCATCGGTAGGCGGACTCTCAACCACTGCGCCACCAGGGAAGCCCAGAAGCATTTTTCTTAAAAATCAAGAATGATAACAGTATACATTAATCATTTCTTCAATGTTAACAAGTTACTAAATTATACATATTACACAGTACCATATGTTTCATTTTCATATATGAAACTATAAAATATATAACATTGATAATATGCATGTAGCAAAACTATAACACTATGAATGGGATTGCTTTATCCCAAGTTCAGCAGAGTGCTTATCTCTGGAGGAGAAGGACATAAAGGGTAAGATTTAGCTGTATTTACTGAATTTATTTTATTTTTTAAAGAGAGATCTGATATAAATAGGGCAAAATGTAACTACTTCTTACATTTTTATGGTGTTCACATGGGTGTCCATTACATAATTTTTAAATTTCCTAGAAGTTGGAATAGTTTAAAAATTGAGGTGTTAACTAACATTACCGTGGTAATCGTGTTACAATATATGTGTATCCAATCATCATATAGTATACCTTAAATTTACAATATGTTACATGTCAATAAAATCTTAAAACTGGAAAAAATGATAAAAAATTCTAAGGTAATTTTTGTTTACTTAATTTTTACAAAATCTCTAAAGTAATTTTTGTTTACTTCAGATTTTACAGTTATTAAAATTACAATTTTAACTCTGAAGACTAAATTTTTAGTGTCTTCTAAAAACATAAAGACTAACAGCAGAATAGGTAAGAAAAGCACTTTCAACATTGGGAATCATTTTGCTAAATTATACCTGTGATTTAAAATATTTACTCTGGGGCTTCCCTGGTGGCGCAGTGGTTGAGAGTCCGCCTGCCGATGCAGGGGACACGGGTTCGTGCCCCGGTCCGGGAAGATCCCACATGCCGCGGAGCGGCTGGGCCCGTGAGCCATGGCCGCTGAGCCTGCGCGTCCGGAGCCTGTGCTCCGCAATGGGAGAGGCCACAACAGTGAGAAGCCCGCAGTACCGCAAAATAAATAAATAAATAAATAAATAAATAAATAAATAAATAAAATAGCTACTCTGAAGGTCAACTAGCAACTAATATCAATTAAGCCTGTACCTTACTAATTATCAATATGTCAAAATCTTATTGGTTTATGATTTTTTTATAGGAAGAGAGCCATACAAATAGATCAGGTGAAAGTGCCATCAAGTTATTAATCAACAAGCTAAAAGGAAGGAAGTGGAGAGGACTTGGAAACATGCCTGATTTCTATCACTGGAACTTGGTAGCTGTCTCATCTAAAATAATAAATAAATAAACACCATAAACAATTGACATTGTTTTAAAGGCACAGTTTTTTACAGCCATCAGCATTTAGAGGAGTTATACTGAACTAACGCATTTACGTCAGGTAGTTTTGGCTGTTATTCAGGCCCTCAACACATTTTAGCCATTCAAGTTGTTTACAGTCAGTGTCATTTCTGATTGGGTGGTACCTGTGCTATAGGTAAATATTGTTAAATGTTTATAATATTACCCTTGCCTGTAACTTATCACATTTAATGAAGGTAACATTCAAAGAAACTATAACTTAATATTTCTGTCCTCCTCAAAAAATTTTCCACATAGAGAAGAGGAGTAAAATTTTGGAACACAGCGAAAGAGTGATGCCTAAAATCTTTCCTGCCATTTCAGTAGATAGTGATAAAAATGTCCAGGCTGCTAATCAAGGAAGAAGAATACTAGAATATGTGTTAAGAGAACTCTAATCTACAAAGTTACGCTTAAAATAATGGGCTCAAACCAGATGATACTGAACTTGGAGAACACATAATAGTAAACAACTAGACAAGTTTGAGAGTCCATAGTTTGGAGAAAAACTTTTAAATAGTTCAGGAAGTTTAAAAATACACATATTTATCATTTTCAAATTTTTAATTAGAAAATCTCCCAAATACTGAGGATAAAAATGTTTGCAGAAGTTTATGAAAATATTCTATTATGTGGTGTTTATTTGTATGCATCTATAAAATATTTAAATGTATGATTGTTTTATCAGTTGATATGCATATTCTATAACATGTCTAGGGAACCTGAAGGACTAGTGCTGTAATTTTCTTCAACAAAAGCTACTTGGTATATATACAGAGGACTGGCAAAGTCTTCTATTCCTTATCTCTAAAAGCATATGTCTCTGAACTTTATAGGTACACATTCTATTCATTCATCAAAAATTTTCTTAATAGACATGTGGAATAACCATCTTAAAATATATGGATTTGGGAAACACTGTTTAGACTATGAACTGGCCAATCACACATTCTATGTGTACTGTCATATTTAACACAATGTAACATTATGTACATTAATGTTTGGAACTCAGTTTCTCAGGACTCTAATAAAACCATACTTTAACATAGTAACTTTACTAGCTATTTATACATAATCAGCAAATCTGCATTTTCCATTAAAATTCATTTCATTTCACCAACAATGCTGACTTACACACTAAATATGTATGCTAACACAGAAACTGAATTTGCAGGTGATAAAATTCTGAACATTTACCTTACCTAAGAGTAACCTCAGATTCTAATAGTATAATAACTGATGTCACGTATTTATCACTAGCTGCTCCATATGTGAAGATGTATTTTTCTCTAAATGACACATTTTTATAAAGGATTTAACATTAGTTATACAGAGCCTTTTCACTAAAAATGGGATTTTACTTTTTCAAAAATCTAATTTCTGTCACTTATATCTCTGCCTTCTTGAGGCCGTAGTTAATTATCGTAGTACAAGTGGGATAAAACTAGCTTAAAGGTTACATAGCAGTGCTTTTATGAAAACCTTTGGCTTTATTCTGCAAATCTATTTAGGGAAAAACTAATGAGCTCGTAGAAGAAAGAAGTAGCTCATAAAGAATTAGGACCATGCAACTAACTGATTTCCTACAAAGAAAAATACTTGCATGAAAGAGATTCATGACAAGATTTAAGATGACAAATGTTTATGAATAACATTCTAAATGGCTGAAGTCAACTGTGCTATAAACAATCTGGCATATTTAAGTCCTAAATGAAATACATATGAATTACTGCCATTTAATGGACTATTTAATGGACCTATGAAAAAATTATTTGGCAATACAACAGGTTTTCAGTAAAAAGAATCAATCTTCCTGAGGACCAAACCTAGAGAATATTTCCTCATCCAAATAATAATAATATACAGGATCAGATGACATATTCTCTGAATTTCAGAAAATAAAAGCCGTATTTATAATGTGTAAATAGAAGATACACATGCCGGTGTCAAAGATAACATTTAGCAGTGTGACAGAGCGACATCCAAATCCATAGTCATCGATCACCAAGATGAATAGTCTTTTTGAAGAAAAGTAATATTATACCTGCATAAAATTTCAGAAATAGCAGTAAAATTTTGAAGTATGGGTTTTCAATGTATATAGGTTAACTTGTTAAATTTTATTAAATCCATCACCTCACTCGATGATAATATTTGATGAATATTTCAGTCAGACGTTAACATTGCAATATATTATAATTCATAGTTGATCAGAAACAAATCCAAAACTGTTGTCCTCTGAGATTTTCAATTGTTATGTTGGCTGCATTATTTTTATATAGTCAAGCAGAAGATGGCAATTATATCACTGCAGCTTTGTGTTTCCTGAATCACTCGTGTGGCATTGTTATTTAATTGGGTGAAATAATTTCAATTATTTCATAATGTTCTGTGACATTAACAGGCTTAACTCTTTTTTAAACATGAAGCTAGGTAGAGGGAGGCAAAGAAATTAATACACATCAATTATTTATGTGAAGAAAAACTGTGTGGGCTGAGGGTATAACATAACTGTTGATATTCTAGGAATTCTCCTATCAAGCTGTGATTTTAAAACCATAATCTATATATTACTTTAAATAATTCTTCTAAACTATAATATCTGGAACAAAATATATTTAAAAACTGCCCCAGTAGCTAGGGTAGGAGGATATGCAATAGAAAGAAAGACAAAGGTAGGCTGTTTAAATGTTGTTTGTAGATGATTAACTCACTTATTAAAAGTGTTGTACTTATGAAAACTAGTATCATGTTCCTTTTGAGACACAAATCTAGTTCACAGAACCAGTCACCTAAACCTAAAATACTACGTATATTTGGTTACTTGGTATATAGGGCAAAAGAAAATGAGGGCAAAATTTGACTCATCACATACAAATTTACCACAGCTACTGGCATATCTGAAGATGTGCTTATACACACATCGGGGCATTTTCTCCATATCCTACAGCAGGGTTTGGTGAACTATGGCCCACCGTCTGTTTTTCTTTTTTGTTTTTTTTTTGCGGTACGCGGGCCTCTCACTGTTGTGGCCTCTCCCGTTGCGGAGCACAGGCTCTGGACGTGCAGGCTCAGCAGCCATGGCTCACGGGCCTAGCATCTCCGCGGCATGTGGGATCTTCCCGGACTGGGGTACAAACCTGTGTCCCCTGCATGGCAGGCGGACTCAACCACTGCGCCACCAGGGAGGCCCCCCACCGTCTGTTTTCGTAAGTAAAGTTTTATTGGAATTCAGCCACAGTACAATGGTAGATTTGAGTAGCTGTAACAGAATCCATGAAGCTCTCAAAGTCCCAGATATATACTATTTGGTTCTTCACTGGAAAAGTTTCCCAAACTATGGGAACACATCTAACTTTCTTATAGTTCCACTTCTTTTTTCTAGTAGCTAAATCAGAAATCCATCCATTTATTTATTTTTTGTCTGTATATTATCAGCAATTTTTTAAACATCTTTATTGGAGTATAATTGCTTTAATCCATCCATTTATGCAGCAAGCAGATATTGGTCACTGCCATTATGCCAAGTTCTCAGCCATCTAAGTACCAGTGATACAGAGAAGAGAAAGACAAGCAAGGTTCTGATGCCAAAGTCCCTACTTTCTAATCTGGGGAAGAAACAGTAATAGACAAGAGACATCACTGAAACAAGATTAATTTCAGGCTTGATTTGTAGGATGAAGACATTTTTCAAAAGGACCAGTCGAAAGAATATTTGTGGGTAAGACTGGAGAGTTGCCATTAGATTGAATCACCAAGGAAAACTTTGGAGAAGAGATGACATCTGAGCTGCAACCTGAATGAAGAGTGTTATCCACGCAGACACTAGGGAAAGAGCTTCCAGGTGGAAAGAGAAGCACAATCAAAGGTCCTCAGGTAGGAATACGCTTGGGTTTCTTTTCAGAGAAAAGCAGTGCTGCTGAAGTACAGCAAGTGAGAAGATGGTGGTGGTATTTGAAGAGATATAGGTGAGATGTAACTGGCATTTCCTCACTAGGTGGTTCCAAGTATTAAATGAAAATATATTACAACATAGAGTAGGAAGTAACATAATGACATTAACATGAGAAAAACATTAAATGTCCTGATATCTCACTTTCTAAGCTTCAGAAAATGGTAATACAATTATGCATCTCCTTCTTTGGCTCCTTTAAACTAAGGCAAGGGATACAGTCTTGGGGGTAGAGATGAAGTAAGGGAAAGGAGAGGCATGGATGTATTCTCCAAAGCAGAACGTATTTAATGTTCTTTCTTTCCCGAAGCCCTCCCACAAGCTCCACGCTTCTCACAGAGCATCTCGAGGCCACACCGACCTTCAGCTCCACAGTGTACAAGCTGGTATTACATGAGAAGACCTCGAACCTTTGGAGTGTTTCTGCCCATGTGGTGAAGGTCTTTTGTACCTGCTCTGTGTTCGCCTTGAAAGTGCTCCCCAATGACTCAGATTGATATTTATAAAGGCACACTATTAATCTCCAAAGGAATTACCAGATACTCTAAACGAAATATATTCAAAAGCAATAGTTCCTTCATCCAAAGACACTCTGTCCCTTCTATATTCCCTGTAAACTTTGTATCCCAGCTTTATTAAGATGTCTTCTTTGGTAAAAACAGACCCAGCACTTAGAGAGAAGTCATGGGCTAAGGGACAAAATCACTCATATTTACCCAATAATTTACACCTAATAAAATGTCATTTTTCATTGTGGCAGAATCTAACAGTTACCAACCTTTTAAATCAAGAAAACTTAGGTTTGAATGTGGATTTTCTACTGACTCACCTTATGAATTTGAACAAGGAATTAAGGTCTCCAAGACTCATTTTGTTTATATACAATAAAGATAACAATATTTACTTTGTAGGGTATTACTGGAGGTTAGAAATTAATGATTGTAAAAAGCCTAATGAGGTACCTATTACTCATTAAACTGTGTAGATAAAAATAACAACCACTACAATTTATTAACCATCTGTGATTTGCAAGCAGTTCAGTTATTACTTTATATATATTATACATTATTTAATTAAAGTGGTAGTCTAAAGTAGGTATCATTGGCTCCAAATTAATGTGAGGATCCTAGTTTTAGAGACGTTTAAAAGAAGCCGACAAGTCCCTAGTAAAGTGTGTATCCATGATTTATTGATACATCAGTTTGTAATAGCAGTGCTCCATTACCTGTTTTCATGATTAGTATTACTCCTTTGCCTTGTGCCTCTGATCTGGCACAGATATATGTCTTCCTGTCATAACACCGGCTCCTCTTCACTGATTTGACCTCTTTTCCTCATAAACACAACACCTACATGCTTGGCTCCCACCTGGAGAGCCCCTGCAGAACCCCTGGGTATCCTGTAGGATAAATCTGGACAGTCTTTTTTTTTTTTTTTTTTTTTTTTTTTTTTTTTTTGCAGTACGCGGGCCTCTCACTGTTGTGGCCTCTCCCATTGCGGTGCACAGGCTCTGGACGCGCAGGCTCAGCGGCCATGGCTCACGGGCCCAGCCGCTCCGCGGCATGTGGGATCTTCCTGGACCAGGGCACGAACCCATGTCCCCTGCATCGGCAGGCGGGCTCTCAACCACTGCGCCACCAGGGAAGCCCTGGATAGTCTTTAATGGAAATACCATGAATCCCACACTGTCCTCAGTTATCAGACATTTGATGTGTCATTTTCTTACATGACACAGAAGCTGGGCATCACCAACATTTTTAAAAGTGGACTGAATCTTCCTTGTCAGCTCCAGTTTACTCCATATAATCTTTTTCATTCAGACAAAGCTTCTCACAATTCCCCAAACACTTGATAAACAATCATGTTACCATGCTGTTTCTCATCCCTTTCCTGGAATATCCTAATTGTATTCCTTCTATACTCACAAAGACCTACTTTTTCCTCAAGACACAGAAAAAAGAAAAGAAAAGAAAAGAAAATTGTTTCCCTCATCCCAATCCCCAGACTGAGATTATGGTCTCATCTTCAGATTTCTCCGAACATTTCATTTGTAATTCTATTACAGCACTTCACTGAAAGCACCTGTCTCATGTGTGGCACTGCAAAGAACTTGAACACGTGAATTTAACCTTTTTCTTTTCACTTTTGTGTATTTGGTGCAAATCAGTTTTATTGGCATTCATAAAAAGTTGCAGTATAAAGAAATCATGTCAAACCTAATCGCCCAGTTCATCCCACCCTCCCCTTCCCCCAGGCTGTGTCCACACGTCCATTCTCTATGTCTGCATCTCTATTCCTGCACTGAATATTAGGACTGACATAAATACACTACCATGTGTAAAATAGATAGCTAGTGGGAACGGTATAGCACAGGGAGCTCAGCTCGGTGCTCTGTGGTGACCTAGATGGGTGGGATTGCGGAGGTGGGAGGGAGGTCCAAGAGGCAGGGGATATATGTATACATATAGCTGATTCACTTCATTGTATAGCAGAAACTAACACAATATTGTAAAGCAATTACACTCCAATAAAAAAAAATCATGTCATTTAAATACAAACTTTTCTTAGACTCCTACATCAGCGGCCCACAGTGAATAATGCACCCCTGGTAGGGTCCTCCCTGCACTAATTCTGGGCTTCGGCATACAACTTCCCTTGACCAAGGACATTATCAGATATGATGTTAACAGAGGCCTAATAGACACTTGCACATTGGGTCTTATCTTCTTTGAAACTTTTTAGAAACCAGTCTACATTGTGTAATAAACGCAAGCTAGACTATGACAGGCTGAGAGACCATGGAGGATGAGAGGCCACTGTGTACATTCTAGCTCCCGCTGAGCTCACAGTTGATAAAAATCACACGAGCGACCTCAGCTCTACCACGTGGAGCAGAAGAACTGCCCAGGTGACCAGTCAACTCACAGAATCATGACAAGTAATAATTATTGTTTTAAGCCACCACCTGTCGGCTAATTTGCTACACAGCAAGAAACACTGAAACAATCCTCTAAAATCCTGTGTAATAAATATAAAATTTCTTGTATTTCGGGGGCTTTGTCTTTGCTTTTGAAATTTTGTTACAGAGCATACATATTTCCACAACTTGGGGACGTTCCCATGACACTGAACAGAACAAGCAACTGAGATGGTCCCAGTTATTCTAGTCCAAAATGTTATGGAAAGTGTCTCTCGCTTAAAAGAAAAAAAAAAAAAAGGACTCAAATCAAACAAATGACATCAGCACAGTTACAATAAACCAAGGAAGCAAGGTTTTCTGGGATCCACGATAATACTCCTGCATTTTCCCCAGCAAAATGTAAATGTTTCTGACATGTCTGTCTCTTCTCTGTTTCTTAAATGCATCTCCTCTATTTCTTGTCACTATTTCTAACTGTGCTGGATATCTTCTGCTTGCCATTTAGTTTAGACCCAAATTTCCATATTTCTTTACCCTACTCTGTGGTCAGTACAGACTGGGAAGCTGATCAATAGAGACTACATGAATAACCCTCCCTGCTCTCTTTCAGGAAGGAGAGCATAGCAGGAAATTGGAATAAAGGCACAGAGCGAGGCTGGTGATTTATACCCACGTACACATTTTCCTCCTTCAAGTTTCTTATAAGCATCACTTGAAACAAAGTCACAGTGCTTCTCAGGGAGCCCCCTCTCCATGTTTTGGTAACTATTTCAACCCTTTGCTCCTTTGAACCAAAGGTATTAATGGTGCCTTACTATCACTAGCCCTAGGAAATTGCACAATCCCTTGGGTTTCACCAGAGTTTGTCCACAATTTTGTCTTACTAAATGCCTCCCAACTTGCCCAAATTTCAATATGCCATCATTTCCTTCTAGGACTCTGATTTACTGCTTGAGTAGGTTTTCCCTGTTTTAAGATTTATTTATTATTTATTTATTTTATTTTATTTTATTTTTGGCTGCGTCGGGTCTCAGTGGCGGCACGTGGGATCTTTTGTTGAGGCGCGTGGGCTTCTCTCTAGTTGTGGCGCGCGGGCTTCTCTCTAGTTGTGGCGCGCAGGCTTCAGGGTGCGTGGACTCTGTAGTTTGTGGCACCTGGGCTCTAGATGAGGTGTGCAAGCTCTGCAGTTGTGGCGCGTGGGCTTACTTGCCCCGTGGCAGGTGGGATCTTAGTTCCCTGACCAGGGATCGAACCCGAGTCCCCTGCTTTGTAGATGGATTCTTTGGACTGGACCACAAGAGAAGCAGCTGAGTAGGTTTTCCTAAAGGCCATTCATACAAATGTCTCAGCCCACTTACAATCTAGCTATCCCTAAACAGACACTACCAGGAAGGTTGCAGGTAATATTCAGCCAGTGGTACCAGGGTTACTCTTTTCCTTGAGTCAATACCACATATGCCACTAATATCCTATTAGTATGAAGGTGTCCCTCCCTTTACACGTTATATAGATTTATAAATTCATGTTCACTCATGAAAAGAATAGAAAATAACAGGAATGCTGCAAAGATGATTAAAAGAATAACAAAAGAACTGTTCAAAATAAAAGTGTCTTTTTCTTTCTTAGGCCTTCTTTCTTTGTTCCTGTATTTTCTTCTCTCTCTTTCTTATTTAGAAGAAAAATACAGGGCAGTTGACTCACATGTCTCAGAAATCGTTTTCAAGTCTTTGAGAGTTTTTTTAGAATATTTTTTGAATCCGCCAGAATGGCTTTAAATGAACAATGCTTTACAGTCATAGCTACCGCTTATTTGACAAGTTTCTTCCTTTTGACTGTTTTGTCTTTGAAAGGATTTCTTATCAGACGAAGTTTACATTCCTTCTCTTTTTTTTAAAACAACTTGGGACTTCCCTGATGGCGCAGTGGTTAAGAATCCGCCTGCCAATGCAGGGGACACGGGTTCAATCCCTGGTCCCGGAAGATCCCACATGCCGTGGAGCAACTAAGCCTGTGCACCACAACTACTGAGCCTGTGCTCTAGAGCCTGCGAGCCACAACTACTGAGCCCATGTGCCACAACTACTGAAGCCCGTGCACCTAGAGCCAGTGCTCTGCAACAAGAGAAGCCACTGCGATGAGAAGTCCATGCACCACAATGACCAACTAGAGAAAGCCCACACGCAGCAACAAAGACCCAACGCAACCAACCAAACAAATAAATAATTTTAAAAAATTTAAATTATTGTGTTGTGTGGAGCGAGGACTCTCTAATGAAAATATAACCTATGTACGTCTTACCAAGGGCATTAGAGGAGCTGGTCAAAGTCAAAGCTTCAGAGAATCTTAAAGTTTTAAGGGGATACACAGAGACTTCTAGAATTGTCATTATGAGGTACCTCTTGTTTGCTCATCACTCCAAAGCCATATTACTAGATAAGCATTTAAGAATAGATTACCAAACCTAAAATGGTAACTTGCCATTTATTCTCTTCTCTACAGATCTAGGCAATCAGGTTTTGTCTATGGAAAAGGACTTTGAAAAAAATACAGCAGTAACTGCTACTATTTAGTAATATTTAGTAAATGAAAAAAATACCACAGTAACTGCTACTATTTAGTAATATTTAGTAAAATTCTCTGTGATTTTAGGAAGCCACTATCATTAGGTTCCTGTAAGAGAAATCAAAACAAAAGTATATGCAGAATTCCCCTGAGATTTTAATTTCCAAATTTATATGCATATCACTTAAAAGAGTCAAATGTGGGCTCAAAAGATTACGAAGTAGAATAGATTACTATAATGCAGATATTTCATGTGAATTTAACTCAAAAGTGGCAAATTGAAACCCTTCAATTTAAACCTTACATTTCCTATAGCTACACACATGCACAGACACACGAATGTGTGTTTGTATATATGCATATATATATATATAGTATTCTTCTAGAACTTTATTTACTAAAATTATTCAATAATGACTTTGATTTTGCTGTTTCCATTATAAAGGCCAAGGTTAATCAAAAGGAAAGAAAATGCTCTCCATGTTTATATAATCCACTAATGCTGGAAGAAATTTGAAAAATTATACTAATTGCATTGTACTCTATGGTAAATGCCCTTGATGTTGATGTTTATTCAGCTATTAAGTAATTTCTGTAAGAAAAGAAATTCTAACCTATAACTGAGACACTGAGCTGGCTCTCTATGTAAACAGATCAAATATATTGAAAAGACTGAAGAGTTCCAATTCCCCACAGCCTTTTACAAATCAGGATTAAGGGGAAGCGTTTTGACAAAAGCTCCCCAGAGACTATTAAGAAAATGCAGTAAAGCTGCTTGTTGCTTTTAATCTTTAGTATAGTTGGTATACTTTCTTCAAGTACCCAGGATAATTATATTTGGTCCTCTGGGGTAACAATTTTTGCCCTTAACATGATTTCTAAGATGCTTTCTGCCTCTATATTGACAAACAAAAGAAATCAAACAACACATATCTGGGATGGATGTTTAATAAACTGAATCATCTCAAAAGACTTCTTTGTGCGTGTGCATATGTCTTGACAATTTTCCAAACTTGCATAGACTTGGTATCTAAGTTACAGAAATTCAGTTGAGTATACCCTATGAATAAGTCATGTCTGGGCTACCAAGAATCTTTCAAAAAGGAAAAATGAGCCTTCAAGGAAAGAGTTCATGGTAGGGAAAGTGCAAAAATATTGATAAGGAAAACTTATTCATAATCAGAGAAATAATACATGATGTGACTCCTCTGACTGTTCTCTAGCCTGCCCTAGTGCCTCTTGGGAAGAGAAGGAAAATAAAGTAGTGAAAAATAAAGCAGTTTTACCAAAATCTCTTTAAGACACCGAGATCCCAAGGCAGCCCTTATAGATAGCCTAAAATGCAGAGCAACCCAAGGACTACTTTGTTAGTCTGAGTGCCATCAAGAGAGAGAAATGACACAGTAATTTGAACAAGGAAAGCTTAATATTAAAAGCACAACAGAAACCAGGTACAAACATTATTCTATAAACAATGAGGACAAGCTAATACAGGTTGTCCTTGATCTGGCTCAGACTCCACCGCAGACTGTATTAATCAGTAGTTAATACCTTACATTCAGGGTTGGCTTTAGGTGTCCCTGGAGATTAACATTAGGAATGCAACTGATTCTCAGAGAATCCTTTACTTTCACATCTACACAACATCTAGATTATCTTTCAAAACAAAAGTCAACAGTGACACTGCTCAAAATCCAGCATTTCATCTTATTCAGCATGAAAACTACAGTAACTAGAGGAGCCCAGAAATCAAATGCTCTGGGGTTCCAACCACAACCACCGTTTGACCCTATGTCTCCCTTCAACCATGAATGACTCTGCTCCAGTTATACTTGCTTTTCTTTTTTGGCCGAACATACTCTAAGAATGCTCTCAAGTCAGGGATGTTGTGATTTCTCTGCCTGTAACACTATTTCTCAACATATCTTAAGTCCCGCTCAATGTCATTATAACAAAGGAGACTTTCCTGACAACCTTACGGGAAATGACAACCACCTATGCTCTTATCTTAAACCACCTAACATTATTACTGTCCCCCTCCCCATCCCTCAATGGGAGGACTTTGGTTTGTTTACTCCTATATCTGCTTATGCCTTAGAACAATGAAGGCATTCAATAAGCTACTCTTACCACTACAAGCTGGAGTGCTCTAAGTCTTGATCTAGAAGAACCTTTATCTCTTCTTATACACAGCACTGAGCCCATCCCATCATATGCTCTCAATAAATATTTGCAATAGCATTAGTTGTTGAATAAATGAATGAAGGAGTTAAAGTGGCATTTCTAACTCCCTTGTTATGAATCAGGATTTTTGTTATGGCTGATACAAAACAGAATAAGCATGGTCCCTGCCCTTCATGAACTTAGGTTTTACTTGTTTGGGCCAACCATAATGAAAAAAGGGTAGTCAAACAATACGCTTGATGTGGAAGAAAATATAACTTGGAAGAATGTGTTGTAGTCTGGAGTAGTTCATGAAGGCTTCCTGAAAGAGATGGTAACAGAGCTTATTTCTGAATATACAGAGTTAGAAAAGGAAAGCAGAGCATTAAAATAACCCAGCCAGAGAGAAGAGCATAAATATGACAGCGAAATATGAAATGTGTTTTGGGAGAATGGGTGAAACTAGGATATATTTTATGTTCCAAAGATCACAGGAGAAGAATGCCAGCCTTTCTTAGCACTTTATAACTTTCTCCCTTCAACAGGATTTCTAAAAATTACATCTATGGATTCACAGCAGTTCACATATTCAGGTTATTTTAGACACTAGTAACAAGGTAGTTGACCTCATTATCAAGCTTAATTAAGTTCCCCTATTCTTGCTTCTTACATTTCTTACCTCGACGTTGACACAAATACAAAATCCTTTGCTGGGCTTCTAAACCTTTACTTTTCATTCTCTCAGGTAGCTTTATGATGACTCATGTCTGAAGTCTTGAATTGACTAGAATGTATGACTATAAAAACCAGAAATTCTCTTCCTGTTTGGCTGAATCCCTACACTTGGAAATGTCATTTTCATGTGCTGAGCAGGTATCAAAACTGTGATGTTCCTTTGCTGTTTAATATATATTACCACCCTTAGGGTTTTCAAAATTGGAGTCTAAACTCTCAGGGAGGTGGCTCCCAGATGGTACCATGTGCTCTTTCCTAGCTAACCCCAGATATGGCTGCATAACCCCAACTTTGGCTGCAGGTGACTCTCAATCTGCCAGATGGGCTGCAGCCTGTTTTCTCCCAATTACAACAAGACTGGCAGCTCTTTAATGTACTTTAATAATACAGGTGTGTCTTTAAGAAGATGACTCCAATATATTTATCTTCACACCAGAATTTTCTAAACTTTTGGTAATATATATTATAAATAACTTTTTTTTCTTAGTAATATATATTTGCTTTTTAAAGTGAATGAACTCATGAGCTTTTGAGGAGATGGATTTAATATACATTCCCAGAAGATTTAACATAAATTATTAGCACTAGTTATACGTGCTTAATTAAGGATAAGGGAGGTAGAGACGGGAATACAAGGTATTAGGAAATCAAACTGATCCCTAGATGAGAGAAGTGATGCTTGAAGTTTTAATAGCCTTGTGAAACACCAGAAATTGCTTCAGATTAGTTTTCATGATCAAAAAATAAATGCCTCTTACGCAGCCCACTCATGTTAAACAAACAAACAAACAATAGTTCTTTCAATACATTATGTAGTTTCCTTACATCAGATTGGAAAATTGCATATTTCCTAGAATATATGTATATCCTAGAATCTATGTAGATTGATTTAGAGACACTTTATAGAAATTGATCTATATTTAACTATTTATCTTCAAATTTATAATGAAGATATTTTTCAAATGTGTTTATATTAATTTTCAGTAAAAACTTAGCAAACATATGAATCCTGTTATTTATCTATTTATCAGAATATTTAAAATATGTTGTGAATGTAACAACTCTACATGTAATTGTTACTATTTTCTTTTTTCACAATTTTCCAGTTGATTTATTATCTAGTTTCTGAGAACTGTGAAATGCACTTGTGTCCTTGGAATTCGGTTTACTGTAGCTCTGAAATGTACTCTCACTGGCAACCAAATATGAGTACAGTGTAATTGCCCAGAGCTACAAGAGAAACTTCAGATATAAAGTGATAAATGTTTTGTCTTCTAACCCTAACCCTAACTCTGGAAGGTTTAAATCTGTACACGAGATTTTTAAAAGGCATCAAAACATAGAGTTCTCTCCCATTTATTTATATACATGTGGAGGCTTAATGGGTCCTACTTACACTGAACTTGTGTATGTAATTTGTTTAATGTAGAAAGTTGTTTCAATTTTCTGATTACACTCCCTACATTGCTCACAATACTGACAGCACTAATTTTCTTCTGATTCATGAGTACCTCTCTTTAGAACTATAGGTCTGACTCAAACTGGACTCCCATTCAGAGATCTCATTTTCATGTTAAATTGCATGCTATTGGAAAACGTTTTAGTAAAATCTGTCAAATTATGATATTCTTTGTAGTGAATAAAAGAATCATAGAAATACAGTAGACATGTCCTTCCTGCTGCCTGCTGCACACAGTGGAGTGTTGCACTGTGGCAGGAGATGGAGATACCACGTCCTGAGACCTGTAGGAGTCCTTAGGATGGACTGACTGCCAAGTGAGGGTTCCTGGGTCTGTGACACAGGAAAGAATCCAAGAGCAGGCCAAAGAAAACAAAAGTCATATGGATACCCAAACATTTGGCTGAAGGGACAGAAGTTACTGTATCCAACTAGAGGAAATATCACGTGTAAAATGAAAAAGGTACCTTTTTAAGCACTACAATGTCATTTCATCTTCATAAAAACAACTTTGAGCTGTGTGGCTGACAGGGTCTTGCTGCTCCGGCTGGGTGTCAGGCCTGAGCCTCTGAGGTGGTAGAGCTGAGTTCAGGACATTGGTCTCCCTCCCAGCTCCATGTAATAGTAATCAGCGAGAGCTCTCCCAGAGATCTCAATCTCGATGATAAGACCCAGCTCCACTCAATGACCAGCAAGCTCCAGTGCTGGACAACCCATTCCAAACAACTAGCAAGACAGGAACACAACCTCATGCACTGGCAGAGAGGCTGCCTAAAATCATAATAAGTTCACAGACAGCCCAAAACACACTACCGGCCATGGTCCTAACCGCCACAAAGACAAGATTCAGCCTCATCCACCAGAACACAGGCACCAGTCCCCTTCACCAGGAACCCTACACAACCCACTGAACCAACCCTATCCACTGGGGGCAGACATCAAAAACAATGAGAACTACAAACGTGCAGCCTGTGAAAAGGAGACCCCAAACACACTAAGTTAAGCAAAATGAGAGGACAGAGAAACACACAGCAGATGAAGGAGCATCATAAAAACCCACCAGACCAAACAACTGAAGAGGAAATAGGCAGTCTACCTGAAAAGGAATTCGAGGAAATGATAGTAAAGATGATCCAAAATCGTGGAAATGGATGGAGAAAATACAAGAAACGTTTAACAAGGACCTAGAAGAACTGAAAAGCAAACAATGATGAACAACACAATAAATGAAATTTAAAATTCTCTAGAAGGAATCAACAGCAGAATAACTGAGGTAGAAGAATGGATAAGTGACCTGGAAGATAAAATACTGGAACTAACTACTGCAGAGCAGAATAAAGAAAAAAGAATGAAAAGAATTGAGGATAGTCTTAGAGACATTTGGGACAACATTAAATGCACCAATAATCGAATTATAGGGGTCCCAGGAGAAGAAGAGAAAAAGAAAGGGACTGAGAAAATATTTGAAGAGATTATAGTTGAAAACTTCCCTAATATGGGAAAGGAAATAGTCAGGTCCAGGAAGGGCAGAGAGTCCAATAAAGGATAAATCCAAGGAGAAACACGCCAAGACACATATTAATCAAACTATCAAAAATTAAATGCAAAGAAAAAATATTAAAAGCAGCAAGGGAAAAAAAAAAAAAAACATACAAGGGAATCCCCATAAGGTTAACAGCTGATCTTTCAGCAGAAACTCTGCAAGCCAGAAGGGAGTGGCAGGACATATTTAAAGTGATGAGAGGAAAATACCTACAGCCAAGATTACTCTACCCAGGAAGGATCTCATTCAAATTCAACAGAGAAATTAAAACCTTTACAGACAAGCAAAAGTTAAGAGAATTCAGCACCACCAAACCAGCTTTACAAAAAATGCTAAAGGAACTTCTCTAGGCAGGAAACACAAGAGAAGGAAAAGATCTACAATAACAAACCCAAAACAATTAAGAAAATTGTAATAGGAACATATATATCGATAACTACCTTAAATGTAAATGGATCCACTTTGTTATAAAGCAGAAACTAACACACCATTGTAAAGCAATTATACTCCAATAAAGATGTAAAAAAAGAAAATGTAAATGGATTAAATGCTCCAACCAAAAGACACAAGCTTGCTGAGTGGATACAAAAACAAGACCTGTATATATGCTGTCTACAAGAGACCCACTTCAGACCTAGGGACACATACAGACTGAAAGTGAGGGGAGGGAAATAGATGTTCCATGCAAATGGAAATCAAGAGAAAGCTGGAGTAGCAATTAATATATCAGACAAAATAGATTTTAAAATAAAGTCTATTACAAGAGACAAAGAAAGACACTATATAATGATCAAGGGATCGATCCAAGAAGAAAATATAACAATTGTAAATATTTATGCACCCAACATAAAAGCACCTCACTACATAACACAAAAGCTAACAGCCATAAAAAGGGGAAATCAAAAGTAACACAATCATCGTAGGGGACTTTAACACCCACTTTCACCAATGCACAGATCATCCAAAATGAAAATAAATAAGGAAACACAAGCTTTAAATGATACATTAAACAAGATGGACTTAATGGATATTTATAGGACATTCCATCCAAAAACAACAGAATACACTCTCTTCTCAAGTTCTCATGGAACATTCTCCAGGATAGATCATATCTTGGGTCACAAATCAAGCCTTGGTAAATTTAAGAAAACTGAAATCGTATCAAGTACCTTTTCTGACCATAATGCTGTGAGACTAGATATCAGTTACAGGAATAAAATCTGTAAAAAATACAAACACATGAAGGCTAAACAATATGCTATTAAATAACCAAGAGATCACTGAAGAAATCAAAGAGGAAATCAAAAAATACCTAGAAACAAATGATAATGAAAATATGACGACCCAAAACCGATGGGATGCAGCAAATGCAGTTCTAAGAGGGAAGTTTATAGCAATACAATCCTACCTCAAGAAACAAGAAACAGCTCAAATAAACAACCTAACCTTACACCTAAAGCAATTAGAGAAAGAAAAACAAAAAACCCACAAAGTTAGCAGAAGGAAAGAAATCATAAAGATCAGATCAGAAGTAAATGAAAAAGAAATGAAGGAAACAATAGCAAAGATCAATAAAACTAAAAGCTGGTTCTTTGAGAAGATAAACAAAACTCATAAACAATTAGCCATACTCATCAAGAAAAACGGGAGAAGACTCAAATCAACAGAATTAGAAATGAAAAAGGAGAAGTAAAAACTAACACTGCAGAAATAAAAAGGATCATGAGAGATTACTACAAGCAGCTATAAGACAGTAAAATGGACAACGTGGAAGAAATGCACAAATTCTTAGAAATGCACAACCTTCCTAGACTGAACCAGGAAGTAATAGAAAATATAAACAGACCAATCAAAAGCACTGAAATTGAGACTGTAATTAAAAATCTTCCAACAAACAAAAGCCCAGGACCAGATGGCTTCACAGGCAAATTCTATCAACATTTAGAGAAGAGCTAACACCTATCTTTCTCAAACTCTTCCAAAATATAGCAGAGGGAGGAACACTCCCAAACTCATTCTACGAGGCCAACGTCACCCTGATACCAAAACCAGGCAAAGAAGTCACAAAGAAAGAAAACTACAGGCCAATATCACTGATGAACATAGATGCAAAAATCCTCAACAAAATACTAGTAAACAGAATCCAACAGCACATTAAAAGGGTCATACACCATGATCAAGTGGGGCTTAGCCCAGGAATGCAAGGATTCTTCAATGTACACAAATCAATCAATGTGATACACCATATTAACAATGGGTGCTGAACTTTGTTGAAAGCATTTTCTGCATCTACTGAGATGATCATATGGTTTTTCTCCTTCAATTTGTTAATATGGTATATCACATTGATTGATTTGCGTATATTGAGGAATCCTGGCATTCTTGGGATAAACCCCACTTGATCATGGTGTATGATCCTTTTAATGTGCTGTTGGATTCTGTTTGCTAGTATTTTGTTGAGGCTTTTTGCATCTATGTTTATCAGTGATATTGGTCTGTAGTTTTCTTTCTTTGTGACATCTTTGTATGGAAACACAAAAAAGCCCAAATAGCCAAAGCAATCTTGAGAAAGAAAAATGGAGCTGGAGGAATCAGGCTCCTGGACTTCAGACTATGCTACAAAGTTACAGTAATCAAGACAGTATCGTACTGGCAGAAAAACAGAAATATAGATCAATGGAACAGGACAGAAAGCTCAGAGATAAACCAACACACATATGGTCACCTTATCTTTGATAAAGGAGGCAAGAATATACAATGGAGAAAAGACAGCCTCTTCCGTAAGTGGTGCTGGAAAAACTGGACAACTGCATGTAAAAGAATGAAATTAGGACACTCCCTAATACCATACACAAAAATAAACTCAAAATGGATTAAAGACCTAAATATAAGGCCAGACACTATAAAACTCTTAGAGTAAAACACAGGCAGAACACTGTATGACAAAAATCACAGCAAGGTCCTTTTTGACCCACCTCTTAGAGAAATGGAAATAAAAAGAAAAATAAACAAATGGGACCTAATGAAACTTAAAAGCTTTTGCATAGCAAAGGAAAACATAAACAAGATGAAAAAACAACCATCAGAATGGGAGAAAATATTTGCAAGTGAAGCAACTGACAAAGGATTAATCTCCAAAATATACAAGCAATTCATGCAGCTCAGTATCAAAAAAACATACAACCCAATCCAAAAATGGGCAGAAGACCTAAATAGACATTTCTCCAAAGAAGATATACAGATTGCCAACAAACACATGAAAGGATGTTCAACATCATTAATCATTAGAGAAATGCAAATCAAAACTGCAGTGAGGTATCACCTCACACCGGTCAGAATGACCATCATCAAAAAATCTATGAACAATAAATGCTGGAGAGGGTGTGGAGAAAAGGGAACCCTGTTGCACTGTTGGTGGGAATGTGAATTGATACAGACACTATGGAGAACAATATGGAGGTTCCTTAAAAAACTAAAAATAGAACTACCATTTGATCCAGCAATCCCACTACTGGGCGCATACCCTGAGAAAACCATAATTCAAAAAGAGTCATGTACCAATATGTTCATTGCAGATCTATTTACAAAAGCCAGGACATGGAAGCAACTTAAGTGTCCATCAACAGATGAATGGATAAAGAAGATGTGGCACATATATACAATGGAATATTACTCAGCCATAAAAAGAAACGAAATTGAGTTATTTATAGTGAGGTGGATGGACCTAGAGTCTGTCACACAGAGTGAAGTAAGTCAGAAAGAGAAAACAAATACTGTATGCTAACACATATATATATATGGAATCTAAAACAAACAAAAAAATGGTTCTGAAGAACATAGGGGCAGGACAGGAATAAAGATGCAGACGTAGAGAATGGATTTGAGGAATCGGGGAAGGGGAAGTTGGAATGAAGTGAGAGACTGGCATGGTCATATATACACTACCAAATGTAAAATAGGTAGCTAGTGGGAAGCAGCTGCGCGGGACAGGGAGATCAGCTCTGTGCTTTGTGACCACCTAGAGGGGTGGGATAGGGAGGGTGGGAGGGAGACACAAGAGGGAGGGGTATGGAGATACATGTATACGTGTAGCTGATTCACTTTGTTATACAGCAGAAAGTAATACACCATTGTAAAGCAGTTATGCTCCAATAAAGATGTTAAAAGAAAAAAAATACAATGGAACTTTAAAAAAATCTTAGTTTTCATTTTTAAAAATGTGGCACTAACGAAGTGTCACAGAAAAAATATTTCTTAGTAAAAAGTGATGCTCTAATTGATGCCTCTCTGGCCTTTCAGGTATTTTTCAGCTCAGTCCATACTCACTCTTAAAGAATGAGTATAAAATTATTTATATAAAAATGAGTGTATAAAAATGAGTTTTCTTTATTCACTGATGACAGTATTGATAAAATCAAGAATCAGTGAAAGAATTATAGACTGGGTCATGAGTTAAGTATAAAGAAGCATCAATGCAACTATAGTTATGTTCATACTAAGTGAAATAAGTCAGAAATAGAAAGACAAATACTGTATGATACCACTTACATGTGGAATCTAAAATATGATACAAATGAACCTACCTAGGAACAGAAACAGACTCACGGACATAGAGAACAGACTGGTGGTTGTCAAGGGGGAAGGGGCTGGAAGAGGGATGGAGTGGGAGGTTGGGATTAGCAGATGTAAACTTTTACATATAGAATATATAAAAAACAAGGTCCTACTGTATAGCACAGAGAACTATATTCAATATCTTATGATAAACCATAACGGAAAAGAATATTTTAAAATAGAATGTATATGAATTGTAACTGAATCACTTTGCTGTACAGCAGTAATAGAGCATTGTAAATCAACTATACTTCAATAAAAAATAAATTATAAATAAATAAATAAGGTGGTATATCTATGATACACAGCATGGCTGCATTAAATCATGGAAGTTAATATGTTTACCTAGTCATTAAATTAAAGCAGGAAATCTATTCTTGAGCAAACTGCTTCGTCAATGTCAAGACTGGGACAAGGGGGAAGCCAGTGAGGCAAGTGAAGCAATTGGTTTGGATGTAAAATTTAAGGGATATCAAGAAAAACTCAGTAATCAAGGTGGATAATAGTTCAAAAAATATTTTTTCAAATCAAATTAATGGGGAATATCCATGGTAAATAAATGAAAATTTTAAATAAAACCAGGTCAAGATTATTGATCTTCTTTTTTGCTCTCTCCAGGTTGCTACAATCACTATGAATCAAACAGGCAGATGCATTTAAGGACCCTCAAGGCACTGTTGTTTTTCAAACTGTAGCTCTTGATACTTAATTTACACAATTAATGTTCATTTCTCTGCTTTCTGTTAAGTCAACATGAGACTATATGTAGGGTGGAAATGGGAGTTGTAATAGGGCCAACTGCCCAATAGATTGTTTATTTTCAGATATACACTTGGTGTTTTTCCAGAAGAAGCGAGAGATACCTAACAGTAATCTAGGTCCTTAGACTGCTGGTGGTAAAGACTGAACATAACTGAATATTATGAGTAATTAATGATGTGTAGGAATATAGCATGAAAGATGGGGTAATGGAAAAATAGCAGTTCTAAAAGTCTGTGGCCAACCCAACCTTATGAAAATCAATGACCTTCCTTTAATAAGAAATTCATAACTTATTCAGGTATTGAAACAAAGGATATTTGTCAGCTGATTGACTGTATATTATGTATTTATCCACGAATCAGAGGCAAGACCCAGCTATTTTTTCTTTCTATTATCTTTCTATCTGTCCAGCTACCTATCTGCCAAATGCAAATAGTAACAATGCTCAAAAAGTATGTAAGTAAATGGAATGTGTCTCCATCCTACTGCTTAGCACAGAAGATCAGTAAGAGTCCCCTGGGATGTGATTATAAATATTTAAATATGTGTATATGTATATATTTTGGTGGATAAGTTTGTAATTTTTTATTTAAGTGGTTTCCATGGCAGCAGAGATAGACTGATCTAGGGTGACAGTGATGGTACAAAGATTGTAAAAAAAAAAATGAAAATAGATTAGTGTTTCAGCCTTTTTGAGTTTAGACAAATTCTTTAACTTATAAATTAATCTCTGAAAACAAACAGAGCCTTTTGAGGGACCATAAATTTTTAGATAATTGAATGTTTTAGGATCATTGATTTTCATATTTTCCAATACAAAACTGGCACTTTGGTAGAAAACAGTGTCCAGATTTATCAAATAAAAATATGGGGTAGAAAGTTAAATCTGATTCTAAGATAATGAATAATGTGTAGTATATGTATGCCCCAAATTATTCCTTGTGGATCTCAAATTCAAATTTAACTGGGTGCCCTATATTTTAGCTGGCAACTGTATGCTCTTGTTTTATGAAATTCTTGATCTGTGCATTTCACTTTCTAAATACTTGTCTACCACACCATTAACTGCAAGTAAATACCTACTACGTGTTTACCTGCTCTCCTTGCCCTACAACTGCAAAATTTCTTCCCGTTTTAGTTCTGATAGCTGGCTCTAGCCCCAGGGATTGACAGCCCTCACTTGGAACTAAGGAGTCATTAGCCCGAAGTTAAACACCTTTTTAATATTATTATTATCACCAATTACAGAGACTGTTTAAACATATGTTTTTTACTAATCACTCTCCCAACTTCCGCGAACTTTTAACATTGCAGTTTTACTAAATATATATATCTATTTATCTACTGTGGCCTTTTAGAAGACCACAAACCTTGTAATATCTGAGATATTTTTGTCACCCCCAAACCAGTTATGGCTCCCCAGGGGCAATACTTCTCTCATTAAGAATACATTCATTCATCCCTAAAGACTACTCTGTTCTATTGAGTGATCTGCCTCAGTATCAAATATTTCAGATTTCTACTGCAGAAAAAAGGAAATCATGTATTTCACTCTATTGTCATAAAAAGCAAAATATTACACTTTAAATTTCTGGAGCAAATTCCACATATGCTAAATACTCAAGATGTTCATAAGAGGTCATTCCTGAAGGATGCAAAGACCCATAAAAGGAAGAGGATCTATTGATACCATGATTCAAAATATGCTTATTTGAATATCCTAATCTTTTAAATTGTAACCCTCTTTGGAAATCTTTAAAAATTCAAGTTTTTAAAAATTTACTTATTTTTGATCAAGCAGTTGAAAAAAAAATTGGAAAGAAACACTTGTATTTCTCAGATAAACAGTTTACATGGATAATATTTTTGCACAGTTCATTACTACTGGTGACACATGTATTAATCAGCTTGCCATATGTTGGCACAGCTGTGGTAGATTTGTCCAAATCTCTACAGATTTTTCTTTCTCTGCTCAGAGATATTTTTCAATGTGGGAGCAGAGTACCTTTGTGTTCTATGTTAGGTCATAGTGTAAAGTCAGCATATGCTCTCCAATACTTCTTGGCAAGGCTGGCAGCACATATTTATGTATTTATTTATTTATTCATGAGTTTTTTCCCCAAATAGTTGTCCTTTGTGCAGGGGGAGGGTTATGGCACATTTAATTGGCCTTTTAAAAACAGGCATGACAAATACTCCTTTTTCTAAAATATATTTTGGAATCAAGCTTAATAACATAATATTTTCTTTCTTGCAGATACATATAACATTCTTCTTGCTGACCTCTTGCCTACTTACAATCAATTCTTTATTTCAACTAAGGCTTTTATTTTTACTTACTTATCTTGATGGTCAAATACCTGCACATATTTAATGTAAACAATTTGATGTGTTTGGACAAATATTTACACCTGTGCAAAACATAATCAAGGAAACAGACATATCCATCACCTCCAAAAGTTTCCTTGTGTCCTTTCCATGTGTGTATGTGTGTGTGGAGGATGGGGGGTAAGAACACTTAACACAAGATCTACTCTCTTACCAAATTTTTGAGTGCACATTATAGTACTACTGTATACAGTACACTATAGGCACTATGCTGTACAGCAGATCTCTAGACATAATTCATCTTTCACAACCAAGATGTTATGTACCTTTATTGTCCCTTGCCATGGCCTCTGGTAACCACCATTCTAGTCTCTGCTTCTATGAGTTTAACTTCCTCATTTAAGTGGAATCATGTAGTATTTGTTCTTCTGTGACTGGCTTTTTCACTTGGCATAATGTCCTCAAGGTTAATCCAGGTTGTTTGCAAATGGCAGGATTTCCTGCATTTCTCAGGCTAATAGTTCATTGTATGTATATACCCCAATTTATTAACCCACTCATTTGTTCATGAACATTTCAGTTGTTTCTATAGGTTGGCTATTATGAACAATGCTGTGATGAACATGAGAGTGCAGATATGTCTTTGAGATCCTGATTTCAATTCTTTTGGGTATATACCCAGAAGTGACGTTGCTGGGTATATCCTATTTTTAATTTTTTACGAATGTTCATACTGTCCATACTGTATTCCATAGCAGCTGCAGCATTTTATATTCCCACCAACAGTGAAGAAGGGTTCCAATTTATCCACATACTCACCAACACTTATTTTGTTGTTTTTTTTATAGTAGCCACCCTAACTGATATGAGGTGTTATCTCATTGTAGTTTTAATTCGCATTTTCCTGATGATTAATGACGTTGAGCATCTTTTAATATAACTGTTGGCAATCTGTATGTCTTCTTTTGGAGACATGTCAAGTCTTTTGCGCACTTTTTATTTTACTTTTTTTTTTTTTTTTTTTTTTGCTATTGAACTGTAGGAGTTCTTATGTATTTTGGATTAGCCCCTTACCAGATACATGGTTTAGAAATATTTTCTCCCATCCGGTAAGTTGCTTTTTCATTCAAAACATTTTACAAGGCTACATTATTAAAACAGTATGACACTAGCATAAAGACAGATTTATACACCAGTGGAAAGAATAGACAGCCTAGAATTAAACCCACACATATATGGTGAACTGATCTTCAATAAATGTGCCAAGAATACATAATGGGGAATAGCCTCTTCAACAAATGGCATTGGGAAAAATTGATATCCAATCCAAAAGAAGGAAGTTTGAACCCGTATCTTACGCCATACACAAAAATAAACTCAGAATAAAGACTTACCTATAAGACCTGAAGCTGTAAAACTCCTAGAAAATGTAGGAAAAAAGCTTCTTGACATTAGTCTAAGCAAAGATTTCTTGGATATGACACAAAAGGCACAAGCAGCAAAAGAAAATACACAAGTTGGATTACATCAAACTAGAAAATCTTACAGTCACTTCTTTACTATTTCCCTTATACTGAAACTAAAATCCTTTCACACTGCCTCCTGCTGGCTTACTTCAATCTGACATAATCTTTGAGAAATCTGTCAGTTCTCCAGCATCAGTCAGACGGGTAGTGTCAGGAATTATTTGATCATGTAACTAGAAACAGCTGGGGATGAGGACAAACTAAGTAACTCTGGGGCAGTAACAAAGGTGCTAGCTTGGTCTCCCTCTTGTAGAGCCTGCTTGGCTGTTCTTCAGAGGAGCAAAGGAGAGCCGGTGAAGGTTCAGCGGGGTGGCAAAAAGTGTGCCTTGGTTGCTAAACTACTTTTCTTTTTTTTTTTTTTTTGCGGTACGCGGGCCTCTCACTGTTGTGGCCTCTCCCATTGCGGAGTACAGGCTCCGGACGCGCAGGCTCAGCGGCCACGGCTCACGGGCCCAGCCGCTCCTGCGGCATGTGGGATCTTCCCGGACCGTGGCACGAACCCGTGTCCCCTGCATCGGCAGGCGGACTTTCAACCACTGCGCCACCAGGGAAGCCCTAAACTACTTTTCAATGAAAAATAACGACATATCAAACCACTGGGAGAAAGCCTGCATTCTCCTTTTAATGTGTTCATTGTAACATTGTGATTTTTCTTGTGTTAACACTGGAACAAAGTTGTGGGTTTTTTTTTTTTTTCTGAGTTGTCTTTTAAATTTTTCTTCTTTTGGGATGGATGATCAACAGTCAGTCAGTTTAAGATGTGTCTGAAAATAGCAATAGAACAGGCTCTTAGAAAAAATAAAAGGTCATGAGGAGGGAGAGGAGGCCGGGAGGCAAGTATGTAATGATATCCTGAAAAGAGAGAACAGCCAGAATCCCATTCACACAGTATCACAGAGGCGCAACTTCAAGTATTACACAGATTATTTAAATAAGATTAAACTTATTAACAGATCTTAGACCTCTTAGCGTTTGATTTAGGAATCCAATTATTGAGAGCTGGTTGCCATGAGGCTTGCAAGACTTAGACTAGAACCCAGAGCATTTAATTTTGAGCAATTCATTCATTCATTCATTCATTTGGCAAGTATTTTTGAATGGTACTATATGCTGGGAACTGGGTTAGTTGCTGAGGATAAGTGTATAATAGATCTTGACTGCATGGAACTTATGAGAAAGAGTCTTGAGAAAAGGAGAGTCAGAGAAGGATTCTATTTTCCAGAGAGGAGAACAGGCTCTGATAAACAAAGAAAAGATCTAGTTATTTAAACTTTGATACAGTGTCAGGAAGCATAACTTTTGCTAAATCACTTAAATGTAATTTGCAATTCACAAGCCTGCTTCTTTTACAAAGGACTTGATTCTTCCTTTATGGAGAATAATATGAATTATTTTCCTTTTCCACACCCACATATAAAAATAAGGAACAGGCCTAATGCTGACAGGTGTGTACTAGTAATGGACTGTCAAAACAAAACTAAACAAAAAAACACCAAAACCAGATTTGTAGCCTTTGCAAATTTTCTTTTAAATATTCCTACCACAGTCTATTTTAAGCTACCAATGCTGCTAGCAAAAGTCCTGAAATAATAGGAGTCAGTTCTCAGAAACCTATACAAGCATGTTCCAGCACATTGCTGAATGTCGACCTCTTTAACTCCTGCCTGTTTTCTCAGCTATAAAAAGAATTTCCCAAATCTTTAGAATTAACCCTTGGAAAAATATGTATTAAAATCTTAATTCTGTGGATATTTCTTATTGTTGTAACTGTCTAGTTCTGGTAGAAAGAAAGAGGTAAACATTTTTGCATTTATCTTATTTATTTTCTTTAAACCTGTTAACCTTGCTTTAGAATTTATCTGAGTCAGAGTTGGGACTGCACAACCAAACAACAGAAAGAAGAAGTATTTGGGGCATATGCCCAGACGTATCCAAATTTACTGCCCTGTGTTAAAAGGGTAAGTTTAAATATACATAATGAATGTATCTTGAATTGACATGATCATTCCTATGAATACTTAATTAGTCCATATTATTATATATCACAAATGTGCAGTGGAATCATAATTGGAATATGTCCTTTAATATTTCAAATCTCCATGTCTTTGGTGGGACCCAGAAACTTCAGATAAGACCTTAAAAATTAATGTACTATTTACCAAATATACGAGGCAGGCTAACTTATGCTTGTCATAGATTTTAGTTTATTACTTACTTGTTAAAAAGAGAATATGGAGGACAGATAAAGGTTGCATGTGGAAAAACAAAACTACTGGTTCTCAAAAATGTGAGGAAAATCTGTAGATTTTGTTTATCTCTACTATTCATGTCCCCATTATAATGGATAATCAAGAGCTCACTACATTGTAATTAGAACTGAAGTTGAAGAACCCATCAAACAATTCACAATTTATATTATAATATAGCTCATCAAGCCGCTAAATATATATTAATAGGGCATTCAAAACCACGCATTTGGCATTTCAAAGAAAGCTTCCCACATCTGGAGTGATTTGGGATAAATTATTTAGTGTCCTCTCTGTCTTTCAACTATTTTTGGTGAGTTCCATTTTGCATAATATTGCAATCAGCCTTTGAGCAGAAAATATTAATGTAGTGGAGGGGGGTAATCTTCATCTCTGGACAATTCTAAAGAAAATAATACAATCAAGAAAAGAAGAGAGACACCAAATTTTGAGGTAGTCAGAAGAATAAATGAATGTTGATAAATTTTGAGATTATTCAAAAATTATAGGTTTTTAAATAACATCTGATTTCAAAATTTTCACTTTTTAAAAGTAGAATTTCACTGAAATTATTTCATAAAATTTCAGTTATAAAATACTTCTCCCATAATGTTATAATAAAAAGAGATCAATGTAATAGTATTTTAATCTATTTGTTCTTTGATACTGCAAAATAGTCTCTCATATGAATTTAGGAGTAGTATTAATCATTATGTACTCCTGAGATGTAAGACTGGCAGAAGCTTGAGACTATGTCTATGTATTCCAACTTTATAAAGCAGTTAATGAGACAAGTCTCAGAAACTATATGCTTGATACTAAATCCCAACAACATTTGTAAATGCATTATTAGATTTGAAGGTACTTAGGGGAAAAGCCACAGTCAAAAGATATTGTTAAGAACTATTAGCTAAAGACAAATAATGAAAAGCTTAATTTTATTTTTTGATATGGTGCTAGAATAATCAGATGAATTTGATAGTTAAATAAGGACAGATGGTAGAATAAGGAACTTGATGTTAAAAATATTGTATTTTTACTTAGCACATTATCCAAAATATTTCTTATAAATATTATTGAAAGAAATGTGTACTTAATTACAATCACAGAAGCTAACATTTATGAAACTCATATCTGTGCCAGGGATTGTTTTCATTCTCTTAATATCATTTAATCCAAACAACATCCCTAGGATGCAGAATGTTGTCATATATTCTCATTTTAAAGATAGGAAACTGAGCTTTACAGCTGGAAAGTAACCTGTGAAAGGTCAATTAGGTGTCAAATAAAGGAGCCTGGTTTAACATCCAAGAGGTCTGATGCCAGAAACTGTACTGCTACCTGGAAGGCTGTGCTGGTGAGAGAAAGACTAAATGGAGAAGAGCAACTTATACATCCTTGAAAGGCTAGTTAGAAGAAGTGGAGAAAAGATCATACATTTTTTAGCACAGAGAGAAAATTTTTTGAAGATATGAAATATGTTTTTTCCCTGTTAGAGCTATCCAACAATGAAATGAGTTTCCTCACAAAGTAGTGAATTCCTTATTCTTGGAATTATTCAGAAGAATATTGTTGACCATCAGAAATACTGTGGACAACTCTTTGCCTTGGAAGGAACACTCATTTATTTTTCTCTGGAAAAAAAAAAAAAAAACCTTCACATGAAGACCTAAATTTTTTAAAATTACTGATGCTAAAACAATAATAAATGTATTTTCACTTTTTTTTCCCAAGAGCCAACAACATTCATCAAACTTAAAAGCAAAGACATGTCCACATATAAAGCAGAAAAGGCCAAGTTCACTACCAATTACTTGATTTGCAGAATTCTAAGCAAGAAATAGCAACAAATTTTTCTTTCCTGCTGCATCTTTTAGTCTTAAAAATAGCAGTAGTTGGGCTTCCCTGGTGGCACAGTGGTTGAGAGTCCGCCTGCCATTGCAGGGGATATGGGTTCGTGCCCCGGTCCGGGAAGATCCCACATGCCGCAGAGCGGCTGGGCCCGTGAGCCTGCACGTCCGGAGCCTATGCTCCGCAACGGGAGAGGCCACAACAGTGAGGGCCCGCGTACCGCAAAAAAAAAAAAAAAAAAAAAAAAAAAAAGCAGTAGTTACTTGCAGTAGTTACTTTTGCTACGGAGGATAATGGTTTTGAGTCATTTCATTTATCACTGAATCTATGTATACATCACAATTTATCTCTACTTCATTTTGAACTATTGATAGATGGGTGAATGACATAACCCAGAAGATAAAAAGGATGTAAAGAGTATATATTACTGGACTTCCCGGGTGGCACAGTGGTTGAGAGTCCACCTGCCGATGCAGGGGACACGGGTTCGTGCCCCAGTCCGGGAGGATCCCACATGCTGCAGAGCGGCTGGCCCCGTGAGCCATGGCTGCTGGGCCTGCGTGTCTGGAGCCTGTGCTCCGCAACAGGAGAGGCCACAACAGTGAGAGGCCCGCGTACCGCCAAAAGAAAAAAAAAAAAAAAAAAAAGAGTATAAATTACTACAAAATATCACAAAAGTTATCCTGAATCATTTTGTTTTCACTTAGCATAATCTCTGGTTCAAAGACCAGTATGTAAATCTCTCGTCACTTAAACAACATGTCTCTAAGAAAGTACTATCATTTGATAAGCTTCAATTGTTTTATTTCTTAATCTCACTAGAGAATTCCACTGTTGATATAATTTTATCTATTGCTATTGCTATACACTCATGTTATAATATCCCACTGTTTCCCAAAGGTGGTACTTCATAATGTATGTTTCTCCTAGGTTTGACTAGTAAATATATTCATTTTACAGACTTTTTTTTTTTTTTTTTGCAGTACACGGGCCTCTCACTGCCGTGGCCTCGTCCCTTGTGGAACACAGGCTCCAGACGCGCAGGCTCAGCGGCCATGGCTCACAGGCCCAGCCGCTTCCCGGCATGTGGGATCTTCCCGGACCGGGGCATGAACCCGTGTCCCCTGCATTAGCAGGCGGACTCAACCACTGCGCCACCAGGGAAGCCCCTACACACTTTTTTATTTCCATTTCCCATAGGGTGATTTTGAGAAGTGCTGCCATTATTTCAAGAGGGTAATTTCTTTTTTTTTTTTTTGAACTCTTTCCTATTTTATTTTTTTTAAAATTTTTTTTAACATCTTTATTGGGGTATAATTGCTTTACAATGGTGTGTTAGTTTCTGCTTTATAACAAAGTGAATCAGTTATACATATACATTTGTTCCCATATCTCTTCCCTCTTGCGTCTCCCTCCCTCCCACCCTCCCTATCCCACCCCTCGATATCCCTGTGCTATGCGGCTGCTTCCCACTAGCTGTCTACCTTACGTTTGTTAGTGTATATATGTCCATGCCTCTCTCTCGCCCTGTCACAGCTCACCCTTCCCCCTCCCCATATCCTCAAGTCCGTTCTCCAGTAGGTCTGTGTCTTTATTCCTGACAAGAGGATAATTTCTGATTTTTTTTTTTTTTAAGTAAGAGACTAGCTATATCAAGGTGTCCTACTAAGAGTACATATGCTGTGAAGTTCTCTCTGTAGGCATTGATGCTATAAACAAAACAATAATAATAACAACAAACAAGATAAATCGTTATCATGCAAAACTGAAAGTGGGAAGTATTGGAAATGACAGATTGTACTGACCCAAAAAGCACATTCTTATAACTGATAATTGATTATATCTGATGCTTAACATGATTAGAAAGGCAAGCATACATCTAATGTCATTTGCTAACATTTTTACTCCACCTTTTACTCCAGCAAGCAAAGCCACACCTTTTTCTTATAAATATACCAAGCTCATGTATGCTTCTTGGAAAATATAAGCTACAGCTACTGGGAGTAACATTATACACATGAAGAAGTTTTTAATTTACTTTTTTTTAATGTTTATTTTTATTTTCCTTAAATCTATTCCCATAGAGTCTTTACTTTTCAGATCAGTAAAAGACCTGTATGATATTTCTTTTTTAGGAAATTTTAAAGTATTTATAATTTATGAAAGCATGTCTTACACTAACTGTATCATAGTCATTCTGGATGTTAGCCAAAGAATACAGATTTAATTTATGTGTCTATTTAATCCATGTTGGGGCACCACAATAAATAGTTTCATTAAGCACAACAAGTAATCTTTCTACATTATAAAATTCTGAGCCCTTAGGTTCAGAGTTTTTAAAAATTCATTCCACTGTTATATACACACTTTATGAAACTAAAATTCTGGTTAATTTTTCATCTCATTAACCTTCGCTTTTTTCAAAATGTGTATATTCCAAAAAGTGTATATTTTCCACCTTGGGGACAGGTGTAACCAGAAGCAGTGACAATGGTCACTGGTCACTGTGGTTTCTCCCTTGAAAATTACTGTGCCAGCCTGACTGCAAATATAATTCCTAAAATATTTCTTTCTGCTGAGGAGGGATAAAAATCTCCTTAAAAAGGTTGGAATTTTTTAATATAGAAAAGAAGAAAGTACTTCCTGTTTATTAATAATTGTTTATTAATACCTACTATTTATTTATGTTATGGAAAATAATTTAGTATAACCTTATGTTAATACCAAAACAAGGAATCCAAAAAGAAACCTAACAACAAACAACAGCTATTGTATTTTGTTTGATTTTCAGTAACGTATCTGAAACCCTCTCTTCCCTTTTTATCCAGCATTAGAAATGCATACTATAGACTTGTTTTTTTAAATAATTGGCAATAATAAAAAATGCATGTTGTACATTATAAGCCAGATATGATGTAATGATTTGTCATGATTTTTCTATAACCAATGTATGTTGCATTTACATGGTGGATAAAGATATAGATATATACCCACACATGTGTATACATATATATTACACACACACACATATTTGTGTATGTGTGTGTATATATATCTATATATGGAGAGAGGCAAATGCAAACATATATAGTCATTTTCATTGTAATTATTTAATGTAGATAAGAGCATATGAAAATTATTATTTTAGTAACAGAAAAAGGCTTTGCAAATTCACAGTATAAATGAAATTGTAAGAGTCTGTTTCATAGTCTAAAACATGAGTCAATTTCTTTATGATCAATTTCTTTTTTCATAAATTCTTGTTACATTTATTGCTAAGGCATTTTACTTCAGTCACTTGCCCACTTTCTTATCCCTACCCATCAAAAGGAATGCCCGGGTTGTATTTCAATTGAAAAGTATGCATCTTAATTAGGTTGAGTGGACTATAAAATATACACGCAGAAATTATGGAAAATACATTGGCCTTTTAAACTGGGTCCTCCTGGAGTATATAGAAACTGTTTGTTTTTCCTTTTCAGCTCCATGTTTCCTCATGTCTCTCTTCTTATCTTCTTTATCCCCTCCATTTAGGTCTGTGTTGTATAATAAAGGATTTGACTGACCACTGTCCCTGATTCTCCGGAGAGAAACTCAAATCCCTTGAATTTTCTAAGCAATAGGAATGTTTTTGTTATTCATTAGTCCCCTGGGTCACAGTGAGTTTATGCTAATCAGATGCCACAGGATGGGGGCTGGTCATCAGAAAGACCATCCCTATGATTAGAGGACTGAGACTTTAAATGAGTCCAGCCTCCAGGGACAGAAGGGAGACTGCAGATTGAATTATTGGCATGTGGCTAAACTCAATCAAGCAAGCCAACACAGTAGAACTCCAATAAAAACTCTGGACCTTAAACCTCACTGGAGACTCCTCACTGGTGAACACAAAGAACTGTAACAGTGATGTGCCCTGATTCCATAGAGAGAGGTATGAAAGCTCTGCATTTGAAACCCTCTCAGATCTCTCTTCATTTGACTGGTCCTGATTTGCATCCTTTGCAATAAAACTGTAATCATAAATGTAGTGCTCTCCTGAGTTCCGTAAGTCTTTCTAGTGAAGCTATGGAAATGCTAGCATTTAGAGCCAGTTGATGAGAATTGCAGGTGGCACAGGGACTCCCACAGTGCAGCTCTGACATCTGAAGTGAGGTGAGACTTGTTGAGGACTGACTGTGTCTTTTAGCACGTGGGACCTGCACTAACTCCTGATGGGTAGCGTCAGAACTGTATTCTAACACACCAGTTAGTGTCGGAGCCACGCTTTCTGGTTATCCTCGATCTCTTAAAGGAAACACAACATCATCATAGTCAGACATGCCATCGGCTCCCAGGTCTCTATACAGATGCCTGCCAATGCTTACTGAGAAGAGGCTGCAGAGGGTGAGATTTAGATGTAAGAATCATGGCCAGGTCAAAAAATTTGAAACAAGGAGTAGAGAAAAATGATTTGATCTTAGGAAAAGCAAAAAGCGTTAATTGCCTAATACAGCATTAGATAGGAAACAAATGCAAAAGGAATGCAAGTCAAAATTGTTACTGCTCCCCTCTCGTCCATGACATCTCATCATGACATCTGAGGACGAAATGAGAGCAAAAGGCCCTTTGGACACGTAATTTGTAAAGAATGAGCCAACTATATACCCCACAAGTCATTTTATTGGAGAAACATTACACTATAAGCAGATGGAGGAAAGAAAATATTCAAGTCATTATCAATTAGATCAATTTACACAATTCCATGAAAAGAAATACTGCAAAATCCTATAATCCTGTGTACAACTTGAGCTTATTTAATAAAAAGTGCTATGGTCTCATCTCCCTAACTTCAAGCCTGCCAGTTGATGCACATTATCAACTATAGAATTGCCATTCTTAAAAGTATATTGAATGCTTTTAGTGCTGGGGTAATTTTTTTACTATGTTGAGACATTTTTACACGGCTAAACTTACTAAAATCCATGCTTACTAACATAGACATAGCCTCTAAAAGTGTACTGGTGCTTATTACAAAATTAAAACTGAAATTGTTAATTAACTGCAAAGAAATCTTAACCTGCTTCAATATATGGGAGAAAAAAATATATATGTATATATACATTTTTTATGTATATGTAAGCACATCCATATAACAATAAAGTTGCATTTTCTCTTTAAAAATCACAGTATTATATGTAGGTTGAACTATCCAGAGTGGGAAACTAGTTGCTGGTTGTTGTGCTTGGCTACTTCCAAAGAGGTTTATGCTTCTTTACCCACATGCTCAACCCACTAGTGTATTTTCTGTGTGGAATAGTAGTGCACCTCCATCTCAAGACCTGAATGCTTTATGCCTAAAGGAATAATAACTATATGTGTGCTGTTGAACTACTTGAGAGCAGTGAGCTATTCTTCCCTGTTGATAAAGTGAAACCTTTAGCAAAATCTTGTCATATTGTCAATATTAGAAAATGAAAGGTTAAAAAAATATTCTTGTAACATTACAAATAGCAATAGTTTCTGAAAAAGCAATCTGAGCACTGAAATTGGTTGTTTTTAAAACATTCCAGCCATCAGAGATGAAAACAGGATCAACTCAAGACTAAATGCAAAAACGTGACCGAATGTACCATTAATTATGATTGTAAGAAAAATGTTCCTTTCCGCTTTCTTCGGTTTCTTCAAAGTCTTTATTCCTACCTGGTAATCATTGCTGATCATTACGTGCATGTGTTCTCTCTCCCTTATATTGTTAGTTCCTCCAGAATAGAGATGCATCTTATATGACTTTGGAACCACCCTTGTACTTTGTCCGTTAAAATACTTTAAAATTTCCCATCTATTAATTAAGGAGAAAAACTCTCCCCCATGGACCCTCATCCTTCTCCACACTTTTCCTCTTTCTGGTTGCTAAATGCTGAGAGTTCCAAGGGTCTCTGTTACCATCATCCCCCCAGCCTACTGGCTATAAATAACATCTGTATTCAAGTGAGTTTCCAGTTCCAGCTCTGACCTCTTCAATTACGTTCAGTCTTATGAAACCAACTGTTTACCTGACACCTTTTCTGGGATATTCAATCTGGATCTCCAACTAAAATCTATTTGCCTTATACAAAGAGAAAAAAAATAGAACTAAAATCTATAATACTTATTCAAGCATTTTAATAGCCTCACATTTATTTTCCTATTAAGCTTTCACATGTAATCACATATATTTGTTTCAATTAATATGAAATACAAGTTCAGGTAGCAAAAGGAATCAACTCTATGTAGAGCCAAATTTACAGTTCATGAAGGCTAGACTTGAATTTGTTTTTCTTTGAAAATACACCAAATATATAAACTGGAATAACACACCTAATCTTTGTGACATAATCTTCATAGATTAGGAATTGAAACAAGAACTTTGATCAGAATACTTCCAGTATAAGAGTTTCTAGTAGTTCACAAATATTTTATTCTGATTTAATTTTTAAAATTCATTATCAAATTATGAACATTGTAAAATGTAATTTAATTATTTTTAAAATTTATGAAATAAAACATACCTATGTTAAATACCGGAGTCTGGAAATTTAACATATATTATTAACATGGGTCATCTGTATACAATAATTATACTACAAATATGGTGTATGTCTTACTCAATCAACAACTGATCTTTAACACCAAAATGAAATCTCTCTTTAACATTGCCCAAAGTCAAATCTCAGCTCTGCCACTTACTGGTTATGAGGTAACTAAACAAGTATCTTAGCTTCCCTTGATTTTCTCTTCTTTAAAACGGGGATAATCATAGTATTAACTTCCTAAGGATGTTATAAGAATGAAAAAAGATAAAAAATATAAAGTTCTCATAGGAGTGCCTGACACATCGACTGCACATGCAGAGAAAGGAAGACTAGTTTGGGAGAATATTATGATAACTCAGCCGAAAAAATAATTGTGGCTTGGATCACGGCAGGAACAGTGGTATTGTTGAGAAATGTGCAGATTGGGAATGTATTATGATACATTTGGACATGTTATAGTGCACATTCAGTCAAAGGGATGAGACGTATGAGATACATAGGAGTCAAAGGTGGTATCAAGACTTTTGGACTGATCAACTAGAAGACTATTTGCTATTAAATGAGATAAGAAGTTGTTTTGGAGTTAAATTCTGAACATATTAGTTAAATTTGAGACATATGATTTTAAAGTGCTAATTAGAACATCTAGGAGTACAAGGGAGACAACTGGGCTATAGATAAAGATTCGGGGTCATCAATATACTACGTGATATTTAAAGCCATTGGAGCTGGATAATATCATGAAGAGAGAATGCTACGCAGAACAGATTCAAAGACCAAGCTTTAGTATTCTTGCCACTTTTTTTTTTTTTTTTTTTTTTTTTTTTTTTTGGTGGTACGCGGGCCTCTCACTGTTGTGGCCTCTCCCGTTGAGGAGCACAGGCTCCGGACGCGCAGGCTCAGCGGCCATGGCTCACGGGCCCAGCCGCTCCGCAGCATGTGGGATCTTCCCGGACTGGGGCACGAACTCGTGTCCCCTGCATCGGCAGGTGGACTCTCAACCACTGCGCCACCAGGGAAGCCCCAGTTTTAGCATTCTAATGTCAAGATATTAGCACATGAAGAGATACAACATAAAGAAAATCAGATGGAACAGCCAGTGAAGTAACCCAGGTGAAGAAAGTGTTTCCAAGAGGAAAGTGTGATCAAGTCTGTCAAGGATGAAGACTGATCACTGACCCTTCGATTACTATTTCCTAATTAACAAATAATCATACCTTTCTATCCAAAGAGTAAAATATGACGAATTTTAGCAATCCATGATTGTTTTAGTTTTTTGCACTCCACAGTTTCCTCTTTTCCTAGCCCCACAGTCTTTTCAGAGAAAAGAAAAAGCAATAATCATTGTTTCAACTTTACATCAGTAATTCATTACCATCCAAGGCTGCAGTTTGCACTGCAGACTAAGTGTGTGTAAATGGGGCTTTAATTTTACAAGAATGCATTATTTCAATTAAATAAATCAATATTTTATAATTTTATTAATTGCATACCAGTATTCTGTGCTAAAAGAAAAATGTTTCATGTTCTTCTGTTCCCTTTATGATATCCCAGTGTTTCCAATGTATTCTAATTGTATTTGGCTTTAAGCCTAAAGTTACTTGGCCCAATGATGCAATTTGTCACATTTATGTGAAACTTCCAAAATGATTTCAATGTGTTTTATTCATGTAAAAAATGCAGAACATGTCCCTAAAGATTGTGAGAACACATTTTTGAATTACATGGCAAAATTTTATTCCTGAAATATTGACTTTTCTACTCAAGAAATAATATTGAATTCTCTGCAGATATGATATGTAGAATGAATACACAAGTAGAGCTGAGGATTGCTGAACTAGAGCTAACTGCTTTATTCACAAGAGATAATCATAAGAGTGATCTGGACCCTTTGTTTCATATAACATTCATCACCATGCCTAGTGCTTTTGTATAATAAAGCAGCTTAAATTGTTGCCTTAATCAATAAGCCCTTGATCAATCACCAAGTCAATGAAGAACTTTTTATGAAGTATATGCTGTTTACACTGAGATATGTGCTGGAGGGGATATGAAAAATTTTTTTTTTCTTTTATTCCCTGTTCTCAAGACACCTCAATTGCAAAATCATGGCTAACGCATGCAAAAATAAGGAGAAAACAAAGCAATGCATTCTTAAGTTCTAAATTCTCTGGCACATGCTTACAAACTATAGGATTCTTTTTTTTTTTTTTTTCTTTTTTGCGGTACGTGGGTCTCTCACTGTTGTGGCCTCTCCCGTTGCGGAGCACAGGCTCCGGACGCGCAGGCTCAGAGGCTCAGAGGCCATGGCTCACGGGCCCAGCCGCTCTGCGGCATGTGGGATCTTCCCGGACCAGGGCACGAACCCGTGTCCCCTGCATCAGCAGGCGGACTCTCAACCACTGCGACACCAGGGAAGCCCCAAACTATAGGAATCTAGCAGAGGGAAAGATCAGTGTTATTCGGGATATTTAAGAAAGATATGAAGGAAAGAATGTATTTGAGCTTTCAGATTTTCTTCTTCATGAGCATGGAAAATCCATTTTAGAAGAGAGATGATGAATACTTCATATTTGCACTCCACATCTTAAGCTAGCAGCGTTTAAGTCCTGGCCCTCCGTAGATATTTGCTGGAAAATAATTGTATGGCTTTGAATGACTTGAGAGAACGGAAGTGACCTAGTGATCTAAGCAAGCAGATGAGTCACCAAAGAACAAAAATGTAAATGAGCACAGCCTATTCAGATATGGTAATAAATATGGTAATAATATTGTTTAGAACAGAAAGGAGGGTTTGTGGTAAATAAATTCAGAAGAATAGGGTTCCACTTGCAGATAACATTTGATAACATATCAAACCAGAATTATTGATACTTTTAGGAGATGAAGATTTTTATATTGACAGTTCTAGTATAACTCTCCTCAAATGTCCATTTAGTTTTCCTTAATTGTCATGTCAACAAAAAGCTATGGAGATTCGGAGATAAATAACTTGGGAAAAGATATGACAGAATTGTTAAAAGCACTTTGCAAATCAAGACATAGGCTTACCTAATTAATAGTTTGCTAGTCAAGTAAATTATTTCAGCTGGTCCGATTAAGAAAAAAATGCATTGTTCCTACTATTTAATTTTTTTCAAACTTCCTAAGCAATCTGGCCACTTTCTTGCCTTGTTTTCAACCCTGTTTTTTCCTGAATATAGTTGGCCATTGTTCAAGTAGGCTTGGGCTGACGGTATGATTGTTCTGGGCTACCACAAAGCCCACAGGAGGGAAACATTAGAAACTAGGAAAGGCCAATTAAGTGAAGGGTATAGGCCTGTCACTAAGTCAAGGATATAGGCCGGGGGTAGTTTATTCAGGTGCAGAGGTTGGCTTTGTTAAGGGTGCTCCAAGGTGCTCAGAAAATGAAGAACTTAGACTTGGTACCCCAAATAAGAATCTGGACAACCCAGGTGAATGTGCACTGTAGGTAGAGCTCTGATGTATGGCAGAATTCCAGCCAGTCACTGGATACCTGGTGAGTAGACCCGAACAAGGGAACTAGCAAGAGTGGGTCAGGGCATCAGATCTCCAGCCTCAAAGGCTGAGATTGGACTGTTGATGTAAAACTAGAAGAGAAATACAGAATGGGATTGGGGAGTGTTGCAAATCAAGCACCTTAAAGATTTGCTAAATTTGCCTTTAATGTACAAATGTGAGGCTTGTTTGAAATTAAAGAGTCTCACAGTTGTGCGGGAAGGGGTGACCTCTGCAACCTAAGAGCATATATATAATATCTAGGCTGTAGCTTCATGAAAGCAGGAGAACCGTGTCTATATTAGTATCATTTGTGTTTCCAGAGATAAGTAGAATGCCTACCCCATAAGGCATTATGAGAATTTTTGAATGCCTAAATGAAGGAATAAAACAATAAATAAATAATGGTCCTGATCTTCGAGGCTAAGACAGTTGACATTATTCCAAATTCCACCAGATGACGGGGCTCATTCTAGCCTAGTTCTTGATCCAAGCAATGAAGATGGCAGGAAAGTTTGCACACACTCAGCAAAACCTAAGTTCCAGACAGATAGTAAATACTTGTTATTTCTTGCTTTAGGTGGCTTTGATAACTGAGACTATTTGTGTCAACGTGACTTAAAGTTTTGCTTGGGAAAGATAAGACCGTAAAACAACAAATTACTTCACTGTTTGCTTCAGAAAATTCCTAAAGATCAATCTATTGAAGACAAGAATCTTCTCACCTGAGCATCCATCACTTCTCAAGTCACAGTTTACTTACTTCAACACCATCCCTCATTGTGTCCCAATCCTAAACTACTGTCTCATGAATTTTGCTCAGTCCTAATCATTTGCCCACCTTGAAAGATCCACCTTAAAAGGCTTGAGGTCAGACTCTTCTGAACCCATCCCCCCTTTTGAATTACTCCTAAGGCTCACTCATTCTGCAGTGAGTTCATATTAGTTTACCTCTGCATCTTAAACTATGTTGTCTATTGATGGTTTGATAAATTCAACACCTTTCTTAAACTTGCATTTCAACTCTTTATTCTTGGCTGAATTGCTAGTTCTCGTTCCTTGCAATCAAGTTTGTTAGGTCATTGTTCATAACAAGAGAGGAGATACTGGTGTCAGTATAAATTACTTTAAACTCAATTGTATAGCACAAACTATTGAAAGAACTGCTGTGATTATGTGTAAAGTCATCCAGGAGGCCTCTCAAACAAGAAGGATTACATGGTAATATAAAGGGCTAAAAGGTAAATGTGGATTTTAATGTGGGAAAGATCAAATTCTAAATGATGTACTACATGCATATAAAATAGAGAGAAACCAAGCAACTAAACTATTAGTTATGAATAATTCACCAACTAAAGCATCATCAATAGTAGCAAGAACTAAATATGTGATTTTAATTAATGTTTAACAAACCAGAACTATTTTGCCTTATAGAACATGATAAATGACAAGGATAAAAACCCTAATATTTTAATCATTTAAACACTATTATTAAAAATCAGGTTCTTAAAGAGCTTTGGGGAGCTTCTTATTCAACTCATTATTTGCAAAATAAATTCTAGCACTTTCTTAAATTCTACTACTCATGTACTATTTCTGTAACATCATGTATTTCATAGAATCCATCTTTAATTCAAAAAGGTATGAAAAATAACGTAGTTCCTATAATATTAAATAACTTGCAAGTTTAAAGTTTGTTACATACTTTTTAAAAATGAGAGGAGTGCTAAACTAGTTTATGCCCTCTACCCAACATATGATTTTCTAAAGTTGGGAATTAGTCGAATTCTAAGTCATTTTTGACCTGTGAGAACTGAAATCATCTACACCCAGAGACATAGTCTCTAGAGCAACATGACTTTATGAGCCCAGGAAACGGCTGCCTAGGAAGTGAGATTGCGGTAGCATTATTTCAGGAACTTTCTGAAAACCTCTTTGTTCGAAAATAGAATATTGAGCTGGTTGTCATCAGGGTAAAAGTTCCTTCTCAGAACAAGAGCTCACTCAACTAGACTCACCTAACAGTTGTCAACTTTTTAATCACCTACTATACACACCTTGCCTGGCTGTGTCCCCCAAACCTAACCGATGTTGTGGAAGCCTGATCAGCACCTCTCCATTGAAAGAACCGCCTTAAACTGGATGCGGAAACCACATAAATACTCTGCTGGTGCGCTCTCCCTTCTTGGGCACCCCTAAGTGCAGTAGCCTTCCTTGCTACAGTTGGCCATAAATTTGTTCTCATTCACAGGTCATACTGGTAGTTCTTTGGTGAGTCAACACCTAGTACCTGACAAATGATAAAATTCAGAATCTATCAAAATGGGAGAGTGTCAGGAAGTTAGTTTTAGTATTATACAATATACTAAATACATATAATATAAAATATATATGTTCAAAACACAAACACATATACATCTAATCTCATATATTAAACTCAAAGTGAATTCTTTTGATATATACTGTTTTTTCCAAAAAGTAATATTTTTAAAATAAATTTCATATGGAACCCAAAAAGACACTTTTTGGAACATTTATATAAAGGAGGGTATTAAAATGTATTCACTTTTGTGTTTCCAGTCTTTATCACCGTTCAAAAGCACAAATGAGAATATATAAGATTTGGTTGGGAATGAGATAGTTGCTGTTACTGAAATTAAGTTGCATGTTCACAACAATTAGAGATTAAAATGTTTTTGTTTTTTTGTGGAATATTGTTAAGACTGGCTTCTGTGAAGCACCAGTTCTGGGAGATGTTAAAACATGCATGTGAGGTTTTTTCTTGTAGTTAAATATGGTTAGGAATGTCTACATAGTCTAACCCCTTTTGAGGGTCACAATTCTCAAGGGAAGATGAGGGAGATGCTCATTAGCATCTTCCAGGTGTACAAAGTCTCTTAGTTAATTCCCAGGGTCTCCTAAAATAATTTAACTATATAACCCTTTATCAGAGGAACAGCTGTTAGCCTTCTACAAATGCAATCCAAGGTAGTAACCACTAGATATTGCTCTTTCAGAAACTCTGACCCAGTGCTTAGTGTCTTTTTAAAATATGAGTCATGTAGTTTTTAGCACTGAACATTCTGTACAATTCTCTACCCAACTGCTGTGTGCCCACATTCCAGACACAGAATCACTATCCATCCTCTGCTTGAAAAGTCCACTGAATGTACAACTCATCATCCCAATGACATCTTCCTTGGGTTCAGGTAATATGTGCCATGAATATTCTTATTCATGACCAAAATATACCTCCATGAAAATTCTTATTACGGATATTCCTTTTTTTATTCCAGAGTCACACAAATCAACTTAAATCTATATAAGTTTTTCAGTGGTTTGATGATATCAATCATGTCCCATATACACTTCTTTTCTGTACTAAACTGACTCACTCCAGTTATGCATTTCTTAGACATGGTTTGGAGTTCCCTTTCTTCTGTAAATGAGGTCTAGCTTTTAATTTCCTCTTCTGAATGCACTGTCAAAAATTGAGTAGTTTTGTAGGCACAGGCTTATACATGTAGGGTAGATTGGGAACATCAATTCCCTGTACTGGGTAATGCATTTCTATTAGGCTCAGGAAAACAATTTATTTGATAGCCTTTTATATAAAATTAAAAAACATCTCAAATATTTTTCTTACTTAATGTTATTTAGTAATGACTTCCCCATTAATTATATGGTTTTTGCCACTATTTTTGCCTCCTGTTTGTAAGAGATTCCTAGTTGCTTCCCAACCATGAGTCTCCCCGTTCTCCTGAGTTATTGAACCTAATCTCTAGCCAGGCACACTGCCACAACGCTACAACTTTATACTTTTCAATCTGCCCTGTAGATGGGTGTAACAATGACTAAGTAAATGCAAATAAGATATTAAGTTCCATGAGGGAATCTTAAGATATCTTCTTGAAAACAAGAATATGCCTTCCCTCACCCCCATTTCTGTGGCAGGAATGCAGTGTATCCATTTTGGACCAATCGCCACAGAGGCAGTGACAACCCATAAAAAGTGAACTACAAGAGCGGTAAGTTAACAATAATACATGTCCCTTTCTTTGTGCTTCCTCTCTGCCATAATACCTCAGAGAAGCTATAAATCAGAAAAGGAGAAAGAGATAGTGACACAAAAGAAGACATAGACTACACTTTTCATTCTAAGGTGAGGGAAGGGAAAAGAATTCAAGTCCCCATGTGCTACTGGCCTAGCTAGTAAAAGGGAGGGGAAAATGTGGAACAGAATATGAGCTTGATGGTATGAATTGAACAGATTTTTAGTAACTGATAGTGCAGAAAATCTTAGTATTCTACCCTAGATATTATTAAGGAATCTGCCACTTTTAGAAAATGGAGATTCATCACAGCAGATTTGGGTAAATATGTTGTACAAAAATAAGCTGTTTCTTATTAAATTCAGACTCTTCAAGAAACTAGATGCATTTGTGTACCATAGCCCAGAATTATAGTACTAAAATCTATTTGGAAGTCAATAAGTATCTAAATAAATGTTAACTAAAATATGTAACAAATTGGAAAGGCAAGTAACGGCACAGTTAAAATTTATCATAGGTATTAATCATCAATCTGTAATGTAAGACTATTACATGAGTAGGTGAACACTGAGTTGCTCCTTCTCTTATGAGTCTCATTAAAACCTAATATCCTAATTCATGATGAACTTAAAATTTTTTATTATCTTCTAATTGGTAAAGACTCATATAGAACTCTTATACCATATTCAAAATTTGGGACAATAATATTTTTAAATACATAATTTTTGAAGTTTTAAAGAAGCAAAATGATGCAGATACCAGTTGCTCTGTAAACCTCCCAGTGGGGTCTCTGCATAACTTTATAATTAAAATGTCAATATTTCTGCAGTGAATAATTCTTGAACGTTCATGCTAAGTGGGATGAGTAAAGACCATACATAACCTCATATCAGTTTATGTTGGATTTTACTGTCAAATATAATTTCATTAAGAAAAATGGTTTTCAGTGCATTTTGAATTTAAGAATAGTAGATGATCAATTGTGAACTGGTAGCACAGGCCGACTTTAATCAAGAAGAGGGTAGACTCTTCTGTTAAAGGGGTTTATTTAACAGTTCATATAAATAAAAGGGCAGGGTCTGGTGAATCCTGGAGAGACTGGATCTTTTCTTGGCTAAGCTGAAAAGAGCTCCTCTGAGTATACTAACCACGGATTCACCAACAGCAGCTCAGACTAGGGGTCTTACCAGGACCTGGCCACTGATCCTACTATCTCTTAATCTCTTTCCTATGAGAGACAGCCACAGAAGCTTTCTCTGGATAGCCGGGTAACATAGAGAATAACATCTTCTTCCAATTGGCTTGTCAAGTATCTCAAAGGTGAAGGACATTCAGGAGCTGAAACTCCAGTCAAAATTAATACTCTAATTATGTGAAAACACATCTATAAACCAATTTCAGATTTATATTCAAACATAACATTGGTACTTGTAATCCAACGGCTATATCATTATTATAAGATGATGTAATCAACTTTAAAGTCTAAAGGCTCTCAGTAATTTAAGGGATAGTCTGGTGATCAAAGAAAGTCTTATTACTAAGTCATTTTGTTTTGAAAAGCCTAGACATCAAGAAGGGTATGGTCATCAAAGATCTTTCCAAGATCTTTCTTCTCTTCCTTCTTATGATGGTAAAAATAATAACAGTAATTAAGACACTACAAGCAATAATAAGAGAGTTTTCATTACATGTTAGAAAAAGTGATGTATGTCACTTTGAGGCAAAAGCTTAAGAAGTCAGCATTTCATTATTTGGTTTCTCAAAGATTATAGGATCATAAGATACCTACGTCTTCTGTCTGAATCCCAGAGTGACCTTGAAAAGCAGAGCACTTTGCTGACACATGATTGATACATAGCATGAGTGAGAAACTTTACTCTCAGAAGTCACTGAGATTTTTTAATGTGTTTCTCACTACAGCCTATTCTACAGACAGACATTTGAATCAGGAATATGGTATGTCAAAACAAAAATTCTGAAATGTGTGTCATTAATTCTGGTTTACACAATGGAGTCTGGAACCATGTTAATCCATGTAATACATGGTGAAATATGATAAAAAAAGTACTACAAATGATAAATCAGGTTGTAGATAACTGACCTATTGAGTTTCTCACTTTTGAAAAGAAGTGAGAAAACTGAATGTTAGTAGCATGAGTTGATTACTTGTTGGTAACATTTGAAAAGTTACTCCACAGTTCTAAGTACAGAAAAGTACCAACCAGTTTGCAAGCAAGAATGAAAGGGAAAAGACAGATTTAAGAAATTTGACAACTCTCAGAATGAAAGATTTGATCAAGTCTCAATATGAACATAAAACAAAATAAGTGAGAAGATCCTTAAATGACAAGAACTAATAAAACTCAGCTTCTTATGAAGGATTATCATTAAGCCTCCTCTTAAAAACCACCAAATAAATTAAGGTGGCACCCAATAAATCCTATCAGTTGACTGAAATTGCTCAGTAAGAAGAGACCAAGGGTGAGCCTTTATGAAGGACTGTTGAAAAGTTTAATCGAGAGGCTAGATAGGAAATCATGTCTTGAAGCAGGTTGGAATTCTTAGTAATAATTTTCAGTTAGTCTACTGGCAAAGGATAAGTCTGGAAACAGTTAAATATGAAGCCAATTAAATTTTGAGAGTTGTGCTACCAGAATATCCACCAACTTGAGGGAAAAAGAGCAACTTGTAATCTCTGAGACTTAAAACAATCCTTTTGATGCCAAACTCCTATGGATAGGAGAGCAGCTCACTCCTTTTTTGTATACAAAAGTGGCCACAGATATTTTGAAACTTTCCCTATGAGGAAGTAGAGTCCATTTTCCTACCACTTGACTCTTAGCTAGCTACTTGACATGCTTTTACCAACAGAATTTACTGTAAGTGAAGTGGTTTGACTTCCAAATAAGGATAACAGCTTTGCTCTCGCCCCCATGCAGTTCTGAGATTACTATGTAAAGATGTCCAGTTTTTATTTTAAGCTATTAAGTCTTGGAGTAGTTTGTTATATAGAAATAGATAAATAATACAAAAATTGGTACCTGGCATTAGGACTGGTCAGGAGAAGAGTCTGGAAAAATAATGGGGAAACTTCTATGAGAAACTATATAGGTCACAAAAGGTGACCTATTTTGCTTAATAACAAAAATATTGCCAAAAATGTTGCCTAAGGTAACTTGGAATTTAGAATATGTATCTTTAAAATATTGTACATTTATTCAGTAAACTCTCTAGGTAGCATCTTGAAATTGTTAATTGTGTGTCTGAGGTCCTGGCCCATGCTATATTAGTTTGACCTCCGGGGTCTAGAGATTAAGCAGCTAAGGCAGTGATGCATTACACGCTAACAGGAAGGACTCTCAATAAAAAATCCTGACACCAAGACTTGGGTGAGCTCCTCTGGCTGGCAGTCTTTTGTACCTGCTAACACTTACCATTGCTGGTAGAATTAAGCTCACCCCATGCTGTTCCACTAGGAGGTGACACCTGGAACCTTATACATGGTTTCTCCAGGACATCACCTTAGGCATCTCTTCTCTTTGCTGATTCTAATATGTATCCTTTTACTAAAATAAGCTGTAACCATGAGTATAACAGCTTTTCTGAATTCTGTGATTGCTTCTAGCAAATTATGCTTTCTGAGGGTGCTGTTAGGGATTTCCTGACACAGTAAGAACAACAGAAATATCTTAATATAGTCAAGACTACTGTAATCACTAAATATGTTTATAAAAATTTAAAATGATGACACTAAATGCAATGGCAACAAAAACAAAAACAAGTGAGACTACATCAAGCTCAAAAGCTCTGCGCAGCAAAGGAAACCTTCAACAAAATGAAAAGGGAAGTTTCCAAACAGGAGAAAATATTTGCAAACCATATATCTGGTAAGGGGTTAATATCTAAAACATAAAAATAACTTACATAACTCAATAGCGAAAAAACTCCGACTAAAAAACGGGCAGAGGACCCAAATAGACATTTTTCCAAAGAAGACATACAGATGGCCAATAGGTACATGAAAAGGTGTTTAACATCACCAGTCATTAGGTAAATGCAAATCAAAACTACAAAGAGATATCACACCTGTTAGAAGGGCTATTATCACAAAGACAAGAGATCAGTGTCTGGGAGGAGGTGGAGAAAAGACAACCTTATTGAACTATTGATAGAAGTGCAAATTGATGGAGCCACTATGGAGAATAGTATGGAGAGTCCTTAAAAAATTAAAAATGAACTGCCATGTGATCCAGCCATCCCACTTCCAGATATTCATCCAAATGAAACAAAAACACTAATTCGAAGGATTATCTGCACCCCCATCATAACTGCAGCATTGATTACAACAGCCAAAACATGGAAGCAATCTAAGTATCCATCCATGCATGTGTGGATAAAGAAAATGTGGTATCGATATACGTATGATGGAATATTATTCAACCATAAAAAGGAAGGAAATCCTGCCATTTGTGACAACGTGGATGGACCCTGAGGGCATTGAGCTAACTGAAATAAGCAGACAGAGAAAATACCATATGATCTCACTTATATGTTGAAACTAGGGAAAAAATGAAATCATATGTTTAGAGAACAGATTGGTAGTTGCTAGAGGTTAGGAGGTGGGCAAAATGGGTGAAGGTGGTCAAATGGTGAAAACTTTCAGTTATAAAATAAATAAGTCCTGGGGATGTAATATACAGCATGGTGACTATAGTTAACAATACTGTATTTTACATTTGAGAGTTGTTAAGACAGTAGATCTTAAAAGTTCCCATCACAAGAAAAAAAACAAACTTGTAAGTATGGATGATGATGGTTGTTAACTAGAGTTATTATGGTGATAATTTTGTTATATATATAAAACATAGAATCATTATGGCGTACAACTGAAACTAATATAATGTTTTATATATATATATATGTCAATTATACCTCAATTTTTTTTATTTTATTATTTTTTTTTTTGCGGTACGTGGGCCTCTCACTGTTGTGGCCTCTCCCATTGTGGAGCACAGGCTCCGGATGCGCAGGCTCAGCGGCCATGGCTCACGGGCCTAGGCGCTCTGAGGCATGTGGGATCTTCCCGGACCGGGGCACGAACCCACGTCCCCTGCATCGCCAGGTGGACTCTCAACCACTGCACCACCAGGGAAGCCCTATACCTCAATTTTTTTAAAAAAACAAATAAAACACAACTTTATAAAAAAGAATTACTGACAACAGCAAATCTTGAAGAACATTTAGCACACCTGGAACTCTCATATATTGTGGGTGAGCATGTAAACTAATTAAACCAACTTGGAAAACTATTTAATAATTTCTTGTAAAGGTAAACATACATCTATCCTCTGACCCAGCAATTCTACTCCTAGATATTCACCCAAAAGCAATAATGTAAATTCACAGCAAAAGTCCATCAATAAGACAATATATAAACAAATTGTGATATACTCATAAAAACAGAAAATAAGTGAAAACATGTTGAACTATTTATGCAGTCAACAAAAATATGATATGGAGAAAAAGAAGCCTGGCACAAAAAAACACAGAATGTATTATCCAAGCTTAAGAAGTTCAAGAACATGCAGAATAATCTATGATGATAGAAATCAGAGCAGACATTTTTATGTGCTGTGGGAATGGAATGGAAAAAGACATGAGGGAACCTTCTGGAGTAGGGAAATGGTTAAGGTGTTTGTTACATAAATTTCTGTCCAAACTCATGAAATTGTATAATTATGATCAATAATTTTCATTACATATAAATTTTGCTTCATTTGAAAAATGGGTATTATCTGAATTATCTCTGCAGTAGAACTAGGGTACCCTTTTAGTTGTTTCTCCATTATTTTTTTTCCCTTTCCTTCTTCTAAAGGAAGCTTGATTTGGTTTTCCTTGCAGCCCTTTTCTTGTCAAAGGCTCACTGCAGTGCCATCTCAATGAATAGGGGACACTGTTCTAAGTCAATCACAATATTATCTTCCTTTCCAGCAACTGGGTACGCATGTGTAGGTTACGTAATGCTGGCAGATAAGATGCTAAGTCAATTGACAATTTCCTCAGGAAAAAACTTCTCTTATTCTTAGTAGACATACAATTTCATCTTTTTCTCTTTTTAATTAATTGTCCTATTTGTTCTAGCTGGTACATGATTTGTGGCCATTAGTAATGAAAGCCTGAAGACAAGGTAACATCAAGAAAGACAAAGTAGAAAGATGGGAAAACCTGGGCCTCTCTAATGCCATTTGTTCAATAACTGAACCTACCCTGAGGGTACTCTATCTGTAGATAACTTTTTGGGTGGATATAAAAGTTCCATATTATTAAAGCTACTTTAACTTGTGTCTTTTTAACTTGAAGCCACAAGTTCCCTTACTGTTATATCTACCTAGAAATTTTCCTTTTCAGTTTAAACAGAAATGAAATGAAATTATTTTTTGATCCTTAAACGGTAAATGGTTTGCCACAGAAGATAATGAAGAGCAAAACTATATCAGCATCAATTTATCAAATAAAAAAAGTATAGGTTAATCAATAGGTAGTCAATGTTATGATTCAATTGCCTTGACCATCAAAAACCTGCCATTTTGCCAATGGCAAAACATATAATTTCTCTGTTCCTGTATGTTCCAGTGTGACAATGATAATATGTTGTAGTATATTCATCAATGATTTAAAATATTAAAGAAGAAAATCTCCAAAGTGCCACAATCCCCTTAAAGATACACATTGTAACATCTTTATAGATTTCCCTGTGATATTAGTACATTTACTTGGAATAAGCTAATGTGCATTCTAATGTATTAGTCATTAAGTTCATTTCCAAAACTTTTTCCAACAGTAATGATTAACAAATAAATGATTACTATTTGACACTACCTTTAACCTGACTTTGCAAAACTGTCATATCACAAAATATGTACCTGAAGTCTAAGAAGATATTAAAAGAAATTTTATCACAGTGCTTCTTAATTATATACTAATTTAATCAGTTGTATGAAGTTAGCTTTCTACAAAGAACTCTCAACTGTTCTGAGACCGAACTATTCTGTCTTTAGAAGAGAACTGATTGGGAAGTTACAAAATAAGCACAGTAGAGTTTAGACAATGCATACAGAGTAGGCAGTTTCACTTTGATTGCTTCCAGTCAATTTCACTTTTTAGTTCTCATGCAAAAGTACCTGAAGTGCTAACAGAATATTTAAACGATAAAGAGAACCATTTTCACTCGTTTAAGATCTTCATATGATTTACATTAATTTTGCAATTTATAAAATCTTAAGATATATATTTAAGAATTACACTTTCTGCAACGCTTTCTTAAACATCCAAAAAGTACCTTCACAGATCATAAGAAGTTTTATTTAGTAGAAATAAAAGAAAGTAGAATATTTGAACAGAATGTATTTTATTTAGGCTTGACATACTTTCCAGTAAGTTAAAGGCACTAAATCTAAAATCACTAACATATGATTATTAGGGCTGAGCAAATTAACTCAACCAACTGACCCTTCTGAAAATACATTCCTTACTGAGGTCTATAAATGTTCAATTGATTTTCCTTTCATTCTCATACACCCTTGAACTTACATGTTCAGAGCAATTCTCACAAAATAACAACAAAAACAACAAAAACCCAAGAGATTGCTTTGTAGCTTTGTGAAAGTTCATAATTCTCTTTTTCCAAGATGTTTTTTCTTTCGATATGAATCCCACTGATCAATGTGGTTTAGTTTTGGTGTTCTGAAAATTGAACTTTCCTGTATTTATGTATCACCAAGATTTCCCATAGAATGTTCTTCTACAATAAAACTTTCTTAAAATACTGATAATTTTTCTTTTAGTAGACCAGGAGAGAGACAGAGAAAGAGAAGGAGGGATGGAAAAGAGAAAGAAGAATAGAAAATAGTACAAATCAGCAGTGAATTAATGTAACCTACAGCCTGTATCTGAATCCACTTCATATTTAACATGAGGTCTTTACAGTATATTGAATAGGTCACTGCTTTTGGGATTTCATATATCAAGAGACAATCTTCTGACAATATATATAAAACCCAAACATTTACATTATAATATCAGCAGTACTGCTTTATTCTGTATATGGCAGGTGATGAACACTGTGAATCAGTGAAGGCAAAAATCACAACTATAATGTTATAATTGCACAGAAGAAACCAACATGTTGAAAAGACTTGTACTTCCAATCTGACGAATTTCAGAGTACATCGTGGATAACTTACAGATCTGCTTTATATGTAGAATGTACCCTAAGTCTTGATAGCACTCTTTGTGATGAATATTATAAAGGAATAAAGGACCTGGTGTACAAGAATGAATCAAAACATTCCAGAAATGAAAAAGTAGCTTCAAACAGAATGTTGTCCATAACATTCAGTAAGAATGCCTGCGTTTCATCAGAATAAGGGAACTCCTTTATCTAAATAATCAACATATCAGTTTATTTATAACATTCTCAGATCAAAGTATGCTTCCAAATTTAAGGAAGATGTGTAGACTCCTCTAGAGGCAGGATCAAATTTGCAAAAAATTGAAATACCTTGGGGTTATGGAAGATATCCTTTTACAGTTTCATGTAATTTGTGTTTAGGTCAAAGCCTGGTGTTTCCGAAATGTTTCTTACACAGTGGTTGATGAAAAAATAAGTGCTGCTTAATATTTAACTATAGTTCTCTTACATTCACCTGATATAATTTGAACTATGTTCACCACATAACAGGAAGACTGAGGCGCTTAAAAGTAAATATTATATAAGAATTTCTAGTAGAAGTTAATTTTAAAACACTGTATACTCTCAAAGCACATGGATATGGATAATTAAACTGTAAAAGCGTAAAAGCACACACCTGAAATGCATTATAGAAATGATTTCATTATAGAAATGATTCATTGATTTTTAAAAAGTTACTAGAGAAAAATCTGTAAACCTGTGTTCTGGTCCCTTTGAACGACTTGCCTGCATCTTAGTTTTGGGGCATTTATTTAGTTCTTCCCTGCTTTAGACAAGTCTGTTGTAAGATCTGGACAAATGAATGCTTATGTATATAATTTGATAATTACAAAATCTACATAAATGAAAAGTATTATTACTGCCACCAAGAATGAGTTCATTACTCATCTAACCATTAAATTTAGTTTTATACTTTGTGGCAATTCTACCATTCTTGCTGTTAAATAACAAAGAAATGCAAGTTTATTAAAAGCAAATGAAAAATTCTAACATCAAATTCAAGGAAAACCTAACAAGACTTATATCCTTATACAAAGAACAAGAGTTGTACCGCCAACTACAGTTCTGTAAATCCAGCAAAACTCTTCTAAGATACTTCAGACTGATGTTTTTTATATCATTTAAATAAAAGAATCACTAAATCATAAGTTACTCAGGCACTTCTGTAAAAAATTAAAAAAAATATTTCATCTATGTGCATTACTTTCTCTAATTTATATCTCACATTTTTTGCTTTTATAGTCTGATTACAAAAAAATAATATTTTTTATTAAAATAAATTAGACAAATCACAAGTAGGTAAAATAGAAAGTATCCTTGCAATTTTAACTCCAAGACAATGACAAAAACTTTGGTTTCATATTTTCCCACTTTTTTCTTTGCATATATATAAACTAACATAGAGTATGTTACTGATAATAATCTTTGCTTGTTCATGAAACTTTTTCTCAAATTCAGATTATATTGGTAAATTATTTTTTAACTTTGCTATATATTTGTATAATCTTTCCACTTCTGTATATAAAAGGTTATGACATTCTTTAAGAAGTGTGCAATAGTCCATTGAGTGAATATACATTTGCCCCCTGGATTTTTGCATTATTTCCAGTATGTGCCATTAAATGCAATGCCACACTCCTTATTCTTGTACATATCATTCTGAACATTTTTTGAATGTTTTCTAGGTTAATTACTAAGGATCATTACTAAACATCATATATCTTTATATTTAGAAAAGTAAATAATTATAATGGCTCTATTATTCCAAATGATTAGTAAGTTTTAGAGAGGTCAGGGAACAAAAAAATTATTGTTGAGCTCCCTTTAAAGCACTTGTACTGTTGACAGTCAGTTGCTGAGGAATCAGGCAACTCAATCTTTAGATATCAGTGTAGGTTACAGAGTGACTTTTTTTTTTTTTTAATTTGTAGGAAACCAAGTTATTCTAATCTGCAGAATTTCCAGTTCATAATCA